>NC_041380.1:215837672-215865023 GCF_002162155.2 Triticum dicoccoides
CTCACGCCCCATGATCTGGATCGGGGCACCCGAGCCCACCCCCCCGTCACAACCCTCGACCTCGCCTCTTCCCCGACGGCAGCCGGCACCCACGTTGCTGCGTCGCAGCTCACCGTCATCCGCGCCCCGTCGACCTCATCCCCGAGCCCACCGTCATATGTACTTAAATAGCTACTTAAGCACGTAGATAGCTGGTCATATGTACTTCTAGGGTGCAGTAGAATTCACGTGTAATTTGTTCTGATACCCTGTTTGTTTAAATGGTTTGTTGTTATAACTTGTAGAACTAGTAATGTTTACATGTTCATCGATAGACAAGTGTCATGTTTATATGAGGACACCGTCTTTTTAACTTATATCTGTTTTCGAATCATTTTGTTTACATCAAAGAAATTTACAGATGTCTGTGTTGCTGGTAAATGGTACCGACTTGTTACTTTAATACGTTACCAAGAACTTGTTAGTTTTACTAGTTCATGTGTAATTAAATACCTTGCGAAAACTGGTTAGTTTTACTAGTTTGATGTTAGTTTCTTGTGGCTCTTGCAAAACTTTATTTATTGATTGCTAACATTCAAGTTTG
The DNA here is from genome assembly GCF_002162155.2 of Triticum dicoccoides. Taxonomy (NCBI): domain Eukaryota; kingdom Viridiplantae; phylum Streptophyta; class Magnoliopsida; order Poales; family Poaceae; genus Triticum; species Triticum dicoccoides. The sequence goes on from NC_041380.1 coordinate 215,838,256, forward strand.
CAGGATCCAAATCAAACTCCGTTGGCACAACATGTATGTTTTCAAAAACTTCCTTGTTTACATGGTTTGCTGCTGTAACTAGTTGCTGTAATCATCTTACCAACTTAAAGTTTTCAGGATCCAATTGGAAGTCCAGTTGCACAGCAGGTACATTTTCAAAAATATATTTGTGTAACAGGTTTGCTGTTGTAACTTGTTGCTCTAATCAAGTAACTGACTACTCAACCTTTAAGGATCCAAGAGAAACTCCAATTCTACAATAGGTTCCTTTTGCAAAAGTTGTTTGTTTAACTGCTTTGCTGCTGTAACCGGTTGCTCTAATCACGTTACTGGCTACTAAACTTTTCAGGATCCAGGAGAAACTCCAATGCCACAACAGGTACCTTTTGCAAAACTTGTTTGTTTAACTGCTTTGCTGCTGCGAGAACTAGTTACAATGATGTTAATAACTACTTGTCAGCATCCAATTGAAACTCTTTGTTTCCTTGTTTGTTTAACTGGTTTGCTGTTATAACTCCCAATTTAGATGTTTTTCTAACTTCAAATTTTTGGAATCCAATTGGAACTTTAATGGCAAAATAGGTTAGACCAAGATCAAAGAGCGAGGTCCCCATGGACGTTGTATCATCCCACAACAGTGGCACTGGCCCAATTGTGCATCATGAATTGCCAACTGCTCATGCTCTAGAGGCTAAATTAGTGGTAGAAAGAGATTCTGCTTCTGTACTTAGAGATGAAGTTGACAAGTTGAGGAAGCAAAAAACACAATCACAAGAAGTACTCAAGACAACATTAAATATTTGGTGGATTTCCAAAAGGAAGCAAGATGAGACTGACCACATTGTTAAGGTCCTGATGGAAAAAAGGAAATTAAATACCCACCTGGTAAATCATAGGTGAAATGTTCTTTCCATCGTTGAATAACCTTTGTGTTGTTTGTTCATGTAATAGATCAAACCATTTGTTTTAGAGATCATGTCATAATTGTTTTTTGTTTTTTGGTTTGCAATTTTATTTGAGCACAAGTCTGTATTAATTGATAATACTTGGAGACATTTCATTTTGATTGATGTGCCAGACCTACAAATATGCCAATCGAGTTGAATGTGCATTCAACAATAATAGTAGTATAGATGGACCATAAGTGGCACGCATCGGAAAGGGCCAAGATGTTGTACTAGCTTCGCTAAAAAAAGGATGCTCTTCTAGCAAAAAAAGTACAGCAGCCTGGCTTATGTATGTTAGTTGATATAATTGATCCATATACTCTATAAGTGCTTATATGTCTATTAGTTTTGTACATTATTGGTTGATTGACGTGGTATTTGAATCTTGATACATCGCTTGTGTACATATCTAAATGGGAGTACACATTATGGTGCATGTGACATTTGAGTTGGACATAAAGTGTTCCAAATATTCGAATTTACCTTAAACTGGATTCTAGCTTCTGAATTCGAGTATCGACATTTGTAAATCATATTCATATATGACAGTGGAATACAACTTTGTCGTGCTTTTGAAGATATATAAAAACACATAGAATGATTTATAAAGATTCGTATAGGAATACAAAATGGATTCGAATTTAGTTGCTAGGGTAAACGTGGATGCTTATTGTCCCAAAATTCAAAAGAAGTGGCAAAATGTCCACTCCCACGTTGGCTACCCAAAGCCAAGTGTGTGGGAGATGGAAATTACTATCTACCCCTTACACGGATAATCCATCGACCCGATATCCATTGCTCTCAATAGGGGTAGGTTAGTAACTTCAATTAGACGTGACACGACCGCCTCTGAGCCTATTCCGACACGGTGGGCGCCAAACATGGGCGGCAAAACACATTTGATTCAAGCTCGTCCGAAAGACCTCTATTTCTCCCTCCATTTTCCCATTCATACACGATGGGCGGCAAAACAAACTCGACTCGGCCGAAATCGATGTAGGCAAATATTTTCAATAGGGGCAGGTTTGTAACTTCACTCAGACGTGACACAACCGCCCTACCTGTCAGCCCCTTTCATACACCGTGGGCGCCAACCATGGGTGCGAAAACACCCTCTCCTTGCCCGAAATCGCTCCAGGCAAATATTTGCGAGATGCGAGATTACCGTGCTATCCCCAACTGACGAGACGTCCAAATTTTAAATGGGGGCTAAGTTCGTAACTTTTCCATATTTCAGACAGGTGCATCCCAAAAACATCGTTCCCCATACCTCTCCCTCCATTTTCTCATTCATACACCATCCACGCTAGAACACCATCCCCACACCAGCCTCCTCCGTCCGCCACCCCATCCATCGCCGCTGTCCTCCACCCCATCCATCGCCGCCGTCCTCCACCCCATCCATTGCCACCTTCCTTCACCATGCCAGAGCGCCTACCAAGACCGCGTCGTCCACTGCTAGAGATGGACGTTTCTCATCCATGGCGACGGACCAAGAGCCTTGCATTGCATTCTCTCGCTTCATCGATGCCATCGTCCTCTTTGCCGGGGCCACTCACACGACCTCCTCTTCCACGTCAACGAGACTTAACCCCCGATGCACCGTCTATCGTCGTAGATCTGCTTCAACGCCATCGACAGCCATCGCACCCCCGATGCCTACACGGCGTCGCAAGAGAGGTGGTACTTCATATCTCCACAACTTTTTGATCTCAACCAAAAAATAGATCATAACTTGGTTACCATACTTTATTTTCAGCTCTTAGAATTTAGTTCTTACTTTGAAGCAAACAATGGATACTAAATAGCTTTTCCCCGGTTTGCAGCTCTAAATCTGCCATGGCACAGTCATAATAGCGTTTAATTGATCATGCTTAGGGTTTAATTCATCGTGTTAGTTCCATGGTGGTTTATTTAATAGAAATCGGAGGGGAACCCCTCTTTTTCTCAAAAAAATGCTTAGGGTTTCCCCCTTTTATGATAACTATACGTGTCATAATAGCACTACTACATCCATAAAGCTAGAAAAGCTTAGTTGTTCAAATACGAATCTGATATTATTAAAACAGAGTCGTTTAATTGGTCAGCTAAATGTTCCTAATTTAGTTTCAAAAATGCATGTTCGCTGCTCGGGTGTGTATCTCTACAGGGTGCCCACGGTGGGCCGCGACCCAGCCTGGGATTTTGGGTCGTCCCAGGCCCCGATTCCCCTTTGTTCTGCTGTCCACTTCCGATCTCTAATCGCCCCCAGCCGCCAGCCTCGCTGGCGACTTGCTGTCCCCTGACGGCATGACTCTAGGAGGAGACGCCGGACTAACAGGAGGTTAGGAGCCGCTCGCCCAACAGCGTCAGCGCTGCCCGGGCGCGCCGCCGTGCCTACCTTCCCAGCCCTCAACACTCAGCAGCCACTCCTCATCACCCATTTTCTAATTGATTCATTCCTCATTAGGCAGGACAGTCATTAGGGTTTGTTGTGTGCTGAGTGCTACCTACACTTAATGGTTCAGATATATTTCAGTAATCTTTAGTACCTGTAAAGTTCACAGGGTTTCAAAATTCCGGCCCTAGGAACAAATACTAGTCATTTTGGATTGTTGGTCGTAGTGACATTGACCCAGATTACTACTGCAGGCCAGGTTTGTTGACAATTTTACTTGTCTTTCTTACTCATTCGATATGATATCCAATTATTCACGTCGATTAGTTGCAAACAATAAGTGCTAGATATACTTCTTGATTCAGACTTTGGACGGTCTCTTACTGCAGTTACAATTCTGCATACTTGTCGTAGTAAGCTCACAAGTAAATGATTGATTCACTATGTCTATGCTTGCCTTGCCATATTTGTTGTCAATATTCTTTTAGGGCGGACCACCCTGTTTCAAAACACTGGAACCGTAGACATGAGTGAATAGTATTTCTCTGTGTGATCTCTTCCATCATGTGTGGGCAACGAGCACTGCATTGTATAGAAAGAAAGTGTCATTTCTAGCTTTTACATATACTATGATCTTCTACATGGAATACAATCTGCCTACTTGCTTTGTGTCGCACTACCAGCACTCCACCCTTGAAGCTAAACTTTATGCCACTGATAATTCCTTTGTTTATTTGTTCAGATACGAATTTGATATGATCCTAATGTTCCTACTTTAGTTTTGAAATGTGTGTCTACATGTTATATAGACATAAGAGGTTTGTATTTCTGTGTGTGGTCTGGTCAGCACGGTTGGGGGTGAACTTTGCATATGCAGGGGTTTATAGGGAGACACTCTTCGAGTTGAATCCGCGATGCATTCCATCGATAATCTGACTACTTTTTATGTTTTCATGAATCTTACATTCTGAACAGCTTCATAATGATTATGAGCTTGCGCTCAGGAAAAGAATAAAGCAGAATAATGCCATGGCTGTCAAACTTGGCATTAAGGGACTGAAATCAAGTCTGGATGCAATGCAATCCAGACGCTCTCCACCTATAGATACATGCTCAAAATATGATCCTAACAGTCATTCTGAGCTAGAGGGAGACCTAAGTCAATGTAGCTCCCCAGAGGAGGAGTCAGAGGCAGATGCCCTATCTTATTCACCCATCAAGGTGCTTGCTCTTACTTTCCAAGGTTATATTGGTCGCACATATCTTGTAACTGATGCTTTGCATTGTTTCTACTTTGTTTCACTGCCATTAGCTTAGTTTACACATCATGTATGTGAATACACCCTGCCTATCCATTTTCAGTACATATTCCTTCTGTCATCATACCATATTTATCAATTCAAATGTTGTTCTTGTGTATCAGACGTTCAAAAGGAAGAGGGTGATTGCTAATCGCGGAGGAGAACGAGCAAAGTATTTGGAAAAGGTGACACCTGGTAAATCAAATAGCCCATTAGGTGTAGTTGCAATATCACCTGACCCACAAACACCCCAACTCTACCAGACTCTAGCCCTACTACACTGGTCATTTCTGATGCCCCAACTCAGCAGACCCCAACTGCAGCAACTAGTATGATGATGCTAGTTGACATAGCACCAGCTCTACGACGCAAAACCCCAATTATAGCAAAGATTACACCAAATCCAGTTGCCAAATCCCTTTTTGAACCAGAGAGAGCCCCAATTGCAGCAAATAGGACCCCTGTTCCATTTCTTCCTAGTTTAGAAGCTTAAGCTTATATTGTTGTCAGGAACTTTGTGCGCATCTTTCCTTCATGGAAAGATTATACCGCAAACAGAACAATTTCCAGTCTTCGTCCGCAACTTACGTGTACGTAATGTACTAATGTTATTCATGGTAATTACTGCATATGTTTCTGCTGACATAAGATTTCATTATTTTAAATAGGCGAGGACCAAACTAGATTGTCAAGACGAGCAAGGGTTGGTTGCACTTTTGAAGCAGTCGTTGATGAAGTATCATTCCTACGTGAGGCAAGCGCACTTATATGGCAAGCCTCCAAACGAAATTTCTGTAAAGTCTCCGGTGCTACATTTATTAGACAGTGACTGGAATAATCTTGCTACACATTGGTCTCGTCTGCAGCGTAAGGTACTGTCTATGATATCACATCGCAATTTGAAGTACATTTCTGCATTTGCCTTAACGTCTCACTTGTACGAAAACTGTTAGCAGAAGAACATTTATTCTCAAGGGACCACAGAATCTCCCAACTATACTGCACACTGCATTGCTCTTGTGAGTACCTCTTGCCCTGTATGACCATACTTAGTTTCATAGCTGTTTGATTATGTAGCATCACTGCACATGTTAGCCTCATTATTCTCCATTTGGTGGACATTATAAGATCCATATGGACTCTTACATAATTTTAGAATCAACCCAATGCTTTTTAAGAGGTTTAGCTCTGAAGTCCTCTTGTAAGGACTGGGCATCGTCTATCACTGTACTTACATTAATAGCTACTCCCTTTGTCCCATAATATAAGAACGTTTTGTACAGTACACCAGTGTTTAAAACACTCTTGTATTATGGGAAGAGGGATTGGTTCATTGTGTAGCATTCCGCATCTTATCTCCCACGGCCACCATTTACTAAAAAATATCAGATCTATATTTAATCTTACCAAAATGTTGAATACACAGACAATGCCAATGCATAGCACATTGCTCTTGTCAGTACATTTTCTCCTGTAACGCTTGTACTTCCAGGGATTGGTAGTTGATTATGTAGCATCAATCTGCATCTTATCTTCATTATCCTCTATCCCTTATAGTAGTATCATATCTATAATTACTCTCTACGAAATGTAGAGTACAGGCAATGCTTATGAAGAAGATTTTGTGCTGAAATTCTTGAGTTATCAATCCCTTGACATGGAGAAGGGCATTATAAAGCCAGTGTTAACTATTAATGTAAGTCAGTCCTTCTAATTACTTTATCCTCAACTGTTGTTCAATTTGCTCATACTCCCTATCGTTTACTGCTGTTTAGTTTGATGTTTCTTTCAAAATGCATGTTCGCAACAACCGTAAGTTCCAAGTTTTACTTGTAAAACCAAATTCCTTATTCATACCATGCACATTACTCAATACTCCCTATGTGTATGCTTGTTTTGTGGATCTATAATCCATTGTGTGGTGAAGCAGCCCACGTTTGCACCTTGTCATCTGCTGTTTTGTCTTACTGATGTGGCTGATGATATGAACAACATGTCATGCACATTAACCAAAATAGGTACAATGATTGTCTTTTCCCTTCATCTATACTTGTTATGTTGACATGGTAATCCAGTAGTGTGGTGAAGCTCCCCGCATTATGAACAATGCCAAATTATGCTATTGATATTTCGAACTTACTCTTTATTTTCTAATTTGAAATTGGATGGAATTGACAGCACAGCTATCATCTTTGTTTATACACGTGCAAAACCTGGCATCTCTCTGCTTGTTTCAGGGTGATATGCCTGATGGCATGCACAAGTCTGCTGAAGGCTGTGACACAAACCCAACATATATTGCATCAAAGAAGGCAAAACATCTTCAAGATAGTGAGACAACCCCAAAGTCTTGTCTTGATGCAGTGTTCAAGTTACTTGAGACTAACAGTCAGACAAGCTCACAGAATTCGCTGTCTGAATCAGTTCGACTTCTTTAGTCCCAAGTTCTAGCAGAAAGGCATACTGCAACTCAACTTCGACTTGAAGTCCTATCTCTAAGAAAGATTGCGAAGAACACCAACGAGAACCTCATTGCTAAACAGCTACACCTGGAAGCTATGACTGACATGCTAGGCCGGTCTCACAACCTTGCTCAGCAGTTTGCGCAGCAGTTCCCGTGCAAGGCTAACATTTCTTGAACTATCTTGGAAGTGGTCTCGGTTCAGTATTATTTTGTTATGCTACAATGGTGCCCAGTTTTTGTTATCTGCTTCTTCGTTGTGCTTTATGGTCACTGGTGGCGAACTTTGATGCCCAGTGGATGTAATATACCATAAATACTTTATTGTATAGTGTAGGTTTATTCTAAGTTACTATGCTGTAATTTCTTTATTGTATAGAGTAGGCTTGTTCTCAATTCCTACTAGTTACTGCCATCATTCTCTATCTGAAAACTCTGATGTAGTCGACTGGGCCAAAACATTCGCCTCTAATGGTCCTGGTTTTTAACCAGCCACAATTGGGCCGGCCTGCATCTTTCTTGGGCCCGAATGGCCATTGGGGCCTTCACGCTTTGCGCTAGGCCCACAGCTTACTCCGGCCATTATTCGGCCCAAATTTTAGTTCGGCCTTTTGTGGACCCAGCACTTAGTTTGGCCATGTAGCGTTGGGCCATCAACAGGCTTAATATTCTGGTGGCCTGTTATGGCCCAGAAGAAACCATGCCTTTAGAAGGCCGAAATTCATGTTGGGCCTCAATTTTCACTAGTCGTCGACGGGCGTTCGGCAGGCTGTAAGGTAGACTGGGCCTTTTTAGGCCCAGTTATATGATGGTCCGTTACCAGGCCGAAACATATTTTGGGCCTGAGTTGGCCCACTGATATCATGGGCCTTTAAGAGGTTGAAAGCTTAGTACATGCATCAATGGGCCGAATTGTACGACATGCATTTAATAGGCCCAATGTCACGTTGGGCTGAACTGTGGCCACCTTTATCACGGGCCGTTAGTGGGTCGGATGTAGCGTCGGACCATATATGGCCCGTGGGCAGCACAGGCCCTTCCCAGGCCAAAAGACACACCGGGCTAAAATGGGCCCATGTCTACATCGGGCCTCTAACAGGCCAAAAGTCACTAGGCCATAATTGGGCCCAAATATTCGGCAAACAATTAACAGGCCAGATCTGTCTTCGGGCCATAAATGGCCCTTATTAAATAGACTGTTATTGGGCTGGCCCACTAGTACTTGAGTAAGTACTACGAGCCTTTGACTTGGCCGGCCTTTTTAACCTATATGGGCCTTTGTTGGGCCGTGCCACATTTCAACGTATCATAGGCGCCTCCTGTCCAATGAATGGATGACATCTGTCCCAATGGTGAGCCAACACGTGTTTCCTCCGGGCAATGACAATTTTACATGTGGAAAATCCTCATTGGTCCGGGCTGTTAATGGGTTATCGGATCACAAACGAGACCTGATAGTGTAATGGCGACCCGTTACGGTGGATGCCACGTGTTGGTCACCCTTGATGAAAGCACTTCTACGACGCGTGATTTATCATCATGGAAGTTGACACTTCCGTGATGATAATTTTTGTAATGTCATGGAACACTTCTATGACACCACAGGTATGACTATCTTAATTCTGTCATAAAATTGTCATGGATGTACATGCATGACAGAAAACATGACCTACTGTGACAAACACGTATCATCACAGAAGTGTCTTTTTTTGTAGTGCATCTGGGTGGAGTGGTGAGCATGATCATTGAGGACCTGAGAGCCTAGTGGGAGGCAGGCTGCTTCTCGACCATCGTGGATTTTTAGTTGGCTTCCAGGTGATGCATATCTGTGCTGGGCTTGTCACAGGCTCGGCCAGTGCCCTAACTAGCTATTTGTCTTCTGGTTCTCTCGGGATGGTGGTTCATGTAAAAAATATCTTCTCTTATCTTAATAAAGACCGACTTCGGCCTTTCGAATACAAGCCAGACACCATATGCAACAAGCAACAACATATGTGTCAGTGGGAATGACACCTATGGGATCACTGGGATCCCTTCTACGGTTGGCGGGCACGGAGTTGTGCAAAGAGCAGGTCTAGTAGCCAGCGCAAAGATCGTTTACCCAGGTTTGGGCCGCAAGGATGCGCAATACCCTAGTCCTACTTCAGTGTATATTTGAGTGTTCTTGAGCTTCCGAACTAGCTGCGGTGCGTGCGTAGTCCAAAATATCTGAATTCTTCTCCAATACGCCTCGGGCCTCCTTTTATAGTCAAAAGGGGTCGCCACAGTGGCACACAGGAGGTGGAAAGGTACATAGTGTACAAGCTTATCGCCTGTCATTATAGGACAAGGCGCATTAAATGCGCTTCTTAGGTGTCCCGTTGCTTTATTGGGGATGGTAACGAGGCACGTCCCATCCGTCACCGTTCCGTCTCGCTCCGAGGTGCGTCCTGGCCAGCAAGGCATGCACCGCCACGTAAGCTGGCAGGCTGCTCAGATGGCGTGGTGGTAGGGTCTTCACGAAGATCTGCATGCCACCACGTAGGTGCTTGCTGAGTTGGCCTGGAAGCCGCGTGTGGCCAAGCAGGTGCCTGCCTAGCTGGTTGAGCTGGCAGCTGCATGGGAACAGCGGTGGGGTCTTCGCAGACGTGGGCCTGGCTGTGGCCCCGCAGGTGTCCTCGGCAAGGGTCTTCCCGAGGCCCCGGTGAGGGTCTTGTCGTGGCATCGCGGTCTTCCCCGGCAAGGCTCTTGCCGGGGGTCTCGTGGATTTCCCCGTCAAGGATCTTGCCGAGGATCGTCGTCTTCTAGTCCTTATCCGATCTTGTGTGCCTATGATATTCTCGAAGATCTGCATGCCACCATGGAGGTGCATCCCGAGCCTTGGTTCCAATGTGGTTCATGGTGTTGGAACCCTTGGGCTCAAGGGTGGCACGCTCTATTGGCATTGGGCAAGTTACCCCGGCAAGGCTCTTGACGGGGCTGCGGAGGCCTCCCCGGCAAGGGCCTTGCCGGGGGAGTCCACCTCGCCCTCTTGCTCTTTGTGTCTTCTAGTCTTGGCGTTGTTCTGGTTGCCTTGTGCTTTTGCTTTCTCTTCCCCGCTAGGTATGGCCGTAGGCGCGACTCTAACTGTCTGCGCACAAGTAAAGGGGTACAAAAGAGATCCCTTACTTTTGTGCACCGACAGGAGCCCCCGGCCCTGGGCGATATGTGAACTCCTTGTCCCTTGCATGAAAATTCTTGATTGGGCGTGAGACATTGGATGAGGATTTGTGCGTCCCACCCTTTTGAAAATCTGTCTTGCTTCGGTGATTGCGAGCATGGTTAGTCTGGTCCCTTTTTCGCTTGCGGATATCTTCCAGACTGCGTCTCTCATTTTCCAGAGTAATGGCTTTGTCCACCAGTGTTTTAAAATTAGGAAAAGTGTGCACGACCAGTTGGCATTTAAGCGCGGGCGCCAGACCGTCAAGGAATTTCTCCATCTTCTTGATTTCAGTCATACGCTCTTCATTGGCATAGCGGGACAATAGAGTAAATTGACTGTTGTAATCTGACACTGTCATGTTCCTTTGTTTGAGGTCATCGAACTCTCTCTTCTTGATTTTCATAATACTCTTAGGAATGTGTGCACCACGGAAACCTTCCTTGAAATCATCCCAGGTTATGTCATTTTCGTTGGGATGCATGTGCAGAAAATTCTCCCACCACGATGCGGCTGCTCCTGTGAGATAGTGCGGAGCATACAATACTTTTTCGGGGTCTGAACATTTTGCAACAATTAATTTCCTCTCCATATCTCGAAGCCAGTCCTCGGCTTCAAGAGGTTTGTCAGTGTGAGAAAATGTTTGGGGACGTGTCTTCTGAAGCTCAGATAACTTGGATTGCTGCTGATACTGTCCATGGTGATTCCCCATGTTGATGACTTGGTTCATCATTTCACGATGTTGGTGCTGACTCTGTTCATAAAGGTGGCACATTTGGGAAAGTGCCGTTTCACTGTTCTGTTGACTCGACTGCCCTTGTGTGAAATTGTTGCCTGGTTGAGTGTCATAATCTTCCTCTGGCGGAGTAGGCATGGAGCGAGTCCAAGGACGAGACATTTTTCACTCTAGGGATATATTTTGTAAAACTCATAAGAAAAGCGAAGATGGTCGCAAAAACAAATCCAAAATTGCACAAGGATGGCAAATAATTTAAAGGACCAAGATCACTTAAGAAAACAAATCGAATTGCGCACAGAGAAGGACTGCTCATTACATATCTTACACGCAGGCAATAATTATACAATACATCACTCAGGATATGCATACATAATCCTGACATGTTATTTAGGCTAGTGCACTTCTCCAGTTCCTACATGATGCGCAAACAGGCTACTCCTCACAACCTATGTACATATCTTACAAAGCGGTACATCGCATGACGGGCAAGCGCACTCAGCCGGAAATGTTGACGATCTCCTTGGCCCTGCCAAGGGTGAGGCGCAGTGAGGCTGGGGACTCGACCTCCTCCTCACTAATAGGCTCCAGACGTGAAGAGCTGTGTCGGGTAGATGGAGCGGGTGCCAGGGGCGGAGCAACATGAATAGGAGTAGGCACAACGGGTGGTGCAGTGCGCGCTGGAGTGGGCGCAATGGCCTGGTTGAACTCTTCGGTGGTAGGCAGGCGACGAGTAGGTGCATAAGATGCTGATGACGAGACAAAAGTCAGTGGCGGTGCGGCGGGCAGGAGCTCCCTCCTGTTGGTGGCACAGCCATGGACTGAGTCCATGCGGGCAGCTACGAAGTCGTCCACCGGGTTGTCGAAGGCTAACTCCAGAGCCCGGAGATACTCAATAAGCATCTCAAAAGCCTCATCTCGTTCTCCTCTGGGGCAGGAGAATGCGTAGTGACAGGTGTAAGGCACATGGCATGGAAGATAGCGGTAGCGACGAGTCTTCATCGCGGGAAGGACATCCCTGAGGCAAGCTATCGCCTCACGGGCTGCCATCTGCATAGCATGCCTCTCCGTAGGCATGGCTCTTCCCACGAACCGGAAGCGGCGTAACTCACCACGCCCTCCCCTGAACTGCACCGTGGCCTGGTGCATGGTTAGACTGTCTGTGCTGGTAGAGTATGAAGACTGGGCGGACAGACGGCCCCATCGCGACCTGAACGATGAAGGAGAGAAGCTTGACGAACCCATCTGGCACGTTGGCGAAGGTCTGAGACTTGCAGTTGTTGTCGGCCATCTACAAAGGTAAGCAAAAATTCTGAATGGTCAGATCATAAATTTATGCTGACAGTCAGAAAATGACTACAATTGCAAAAATATAAATTAGCTCTATCATGCTAATAACCAATTAGCGATCGCACCTAGTGGCTTCCTACAGTCAGCCTGGCTCTGATACCAAGCTCGTCACGACCGGTTTTCCAATAAAAATATTTATTGAGAAACCAATCTTTTGAGTCCAGTATGAGAGAAATCCTCCTCACTGGTAGACAAATTCTTGATACAATAAGCCAGTAGCATAGGATATATTACAGGGTTGAGCTAGGGCTGCTCAACAAATTATTACAAGCGCGCCAATAATTATACATAATGGCGGATATAACACAATGGTGTGGTGGCATACTACTGACTCGAGGATAAAGTGATGGTGGAATAACACAGTGGGGAGTGTGATAACACGACTCTCAAACTGGCATCTCATCGAGCGTCGAGGTGAGGCTCGATAAATTTATTCGGGTTGCGGAAGCGGATATAATACAGTGACCAAATCCAGGGTCGCACGAGACTGACTGGGATTCCTCTAGGCGTCGGACTCGCTATCGAACTCTTCATCCATGAGATCGCCTTTGTCAGCATCTGGCCAAATCAACAAGCCAGTGAGTACTTTGAAAGTACTCGCAAGACAGTTCGGACGTAAGATATAACAAATGCATGCATGAATGCATCATGATTAATTCACCAATGTACATTTAAAGTATTAGCAGGCAAGGTAAGCAAAGAGGGAATCGGCGGTAGTCCACCTGAAATCCTGACAGAAATATAAATGGAAACCGATCGGGTGTCTGAAGCGACGCCTCGAAAGGTGAACAAATAAATAAAGGAGAAAATCATGCCACAGTCGGGCGTCTTAGCGACACCACATAAAGGGCTTTAAAAGAAATGCCACAGTTTGACGTCGGGGCGACATCACAGAAAGGGCTTTAAAAGAAATGCCACAGTTGGACGTTGGGGCGACATCACAGATAGGGCTTTAAAAGAAATGCCACAGTCGGACGTCGGGGCGACATCACAGAAAGGGCTTTAAAAGAAATGCCACAGTCGGACATCGGGGCGACATCACAGAAAGGGCTTTAAAAGAAATGCCACAGTCGGACGTCGGGGCGACATCACAGAAAGGGCTTTAAAAGAAATGCCACAGTCGGACGTCGGGGCGACATCACAGAAAGGGCTTTATTCACAAGTAAATAATACTCATAATAAATATTCAATTCATGATAATAAACAGGTTAGTCCACCCACAGGAATAACATTTAACCGGACTTAGCACTCATGGGATTCACCGGAGTCTCTGTCGTCAAACTGATACTGTTAGGACAAGATAATATGAATTTGGACATGGAATAGATGATTCAAGGAATGTATGACTCTGCAGAGTTTGTACAAAATTTTTCCCACAGCCAACGGATTTCCGTAGTCACGAAGGACTAGTTCCGTTTACGGTTTTTCGGAAGAAAACACAGCTATCCAGTACACACCCATCCTAGCTCTCGATGCCAGGACTCACCCTAGACATCGTCCAAGAAAAACATTTGAGACGGGGAGATCACAATCTCGAGTAGCATGGGATCAAATTTATATACGCGCGCTCTAAGGGGTGCCCCCCTCTCGGTCCCAACCGGAAACACCCATGCCCCCTGACCGGATGACTGGCTTTAATCCAGGGCCATGGAACCATCATCCCGGCCTCTCCTTTTGGTGTGTACCAGGAAAGCGGTTTGCAACTTACTAAACCATATTCCTTGCGGAAAACATGTGGTAGTACAAGGAAGGAAATGAGAGGAACTGGACCGATACGGTTTGACACTGAAGTCATATAGTCTGGCATAAGACTGGCATGCTACGACACTACCATCTTACCCATCCTCATGCCAACACATGGCCATTCATACTCACATCCATCCACTTATGGATCATCGAACTCACTTACCTCAACATTGCATAAAATAACGTTCATCGGTATGCTCATCAACATGCCATGAAACTAACTAAATGCAAAACATGCCAAGACACTCATCATATCAAAAGTTCAAACATGCTTGCCTGGTTCAGAGTAGTCGGAGCCTAGCTCGGTGAAGTTCGCGGCTCCGTCACCTCCTTCGGTATCTATGGTATAAAGAAAATATATGCGCTATCGTAAATACCAAGGGGTGCACAAAAAGTATTCCAAATATTTTTCAAATAAATCTGATAAAAAACTAGACAAAATTTTAAAGAGAACAGAAAAAGAATCAATCAAAAATACCTTTCTTTTTAAAAGTTATAAGGGTTTTTGTCCAGGGACTCATCTGTAATGAAACAGAAAGTTTCCAGGGGCTAGCTTATAAAAACAGAAAACGCTTCAGCTGAGAATACGCCGGCCCAGAGTGGAAAACGCATTTGGCAGAATACGCTTTCAGAAAACGATTCGTTTAGAAAAGGACAGAGGGGCTGACGGGCAGGTCCCACCCGTCAGGTTTGAAAATTCAAAAAGGGCGGCGGAGAACGACGGTGCCAGAGAGCCGCGGTGGTCGCCGACGGCGATCCACGGCGAGGCAGGGGGATCGGAGAGTACCTCCGTGTTCAGGGCGCCCTTCCGCGTCGGTTGGTGGTGGTGGTGGTCGCCGGCGAGTACCACGTCGACGGCGAGCCTGGCTCCGGCGGACGGCGGTTCGGGTGGTCGAGGGCCTCGTCGGAGAGAGCTGCGAAGGCCAAATTGACATTGGGGTTAGTTTACTGGGTGATAGAGGAAGCTATAGACGAGATTTGGGCGCCGGGGACGGCCTCACCGGAGCGAATCGAGCTGGTGGCCGAGGCGGAGCGAGGCGGCTGGAGTCGAGGAAGAAGGGCCCCTCGAGGCTCTTCTAGTTGCTGGTCGGGGTCTAGTGAGGTGGTGGAGGTGTGCGGGGGCGAGAGGGAGCTTAGGGGCGCTATATATAGCCGGCCCGAGGCGGTTGCCGCGAACAGGATAAGTCCGGCGAGTGATTACGGCGGCGCTGTGGTTGGGCAGTGGGATTAGGGGCTTGGGCATCGCCTGGGTGGAGTAGTGGTGCCATACCAGGGTCCAACTCAGCACGGGAGGGAGGTTTACGGCCTGTCCTAACAGAACGGCCGTGCGGCACGTCGGCGGCAGGGAGCGCGCCCTGCGCGTGCCAGGCCACGGCGGCGGTGCTGCATACGTGCGCTGGCAAGGGGATGGCCACGCGGAGCTACCAGATGGCTTGGGCGGTGCAGAACGGCGTTGCGCTGTAGGGTGCCTTCTGTCGGCCGCCACGGGAGGTCCCGACGCCGCAGAAGACGCCGGCGAGGGCGGGCCAGCGTGCCACCGACGCCAGGAAGAGGCCAAGTGCGCGTGTGGTGCTCCAGACAGGAGGAAGAGGCGGCGAGGAACGTGCCAAGTGCACTGTGAGCATGCGTCTAAATCTCTGACGAAGAAAACGACACTGGAATCTTAATTTTCTGAATTTTTCTGAAAATGCAAAGGAACAATGCAGCTCAGGTGTTCGACAGAATGTTTTTGGCATCTAGGGATTTTTCCTTGAGCTGAAACTTGGTGGAGTGGCTACTCATTGCTCCAGTAGGCTGCATGATTTTTGGTGGAATTTTTGGAGAAGTGTGGATATGAATTTCATCAAATTTGACAAATCTGGTCCAAACTTGCAGTGAGTGAAATTTGAAATATTTGAAAAGAAGAAGAGTGGATCAAGATGGTTCTAGGTTGTGGGTACTAAAGACAATCCAGGGAAGTTGGTTTGGGATAAAAACTCAAAGGCAAAGTGGTACTTGCTTTGAAAATCACTTAGGCTCAAAATAATTGGCAGAAATGTTTTGGGAGATAAAATAAATAAAATCCAAAACTTGTTTGGACTTGTTGAGACAGAGGATTTAAATTGCTCAAAGGTGGAGGGAGGGGTTTTGAGAAGATTTACTATAGGAGACATGGTAAAACCATGGGTGGTTTCAAAAAGAAAGAAGTCCCAAAACTCCTAGGGTTTCTTTTTTTTAAATGAAAATAAATAAGTTTGAGAGGGTAACAACCAGAAGGAAAAGCTTCCAAAAATTCAACACCAAATTTGAAAGGGAAAAGAAAATCCTTGCCAAAGCAAAGGAAGTTTTTAAGAGGAAGGATTTCTGGAAAAGAAATTTTAAATGCCCTCTTTTAAAATCCAACAAAGTTTTTGATGAAAACCAAATTAAAATTTTGGAGTGTCACAACACCTACCCCCTTAGGAAAAATCTCGTCCCCGAGATTTCAGTTGATCCTTAAATAAGTGTGGATGCTCTGTCCGAAGAAAATCCTCTCTTTCCCAAGTTGCTTCACTGTCGGTGTGATTGCTCCACTGGACTTTGAAAAACTTGATGGTCTTCTGTCGGGTCCTCCTTTTAGACTCCTCTAATATTCTTACGGGACGTTCCCGATAAGTGAGGTCTAGCTGCACGTCAATGTTTTCATGGGATACTTGTTTCTCTGGGTTGCTTACGCACTTCCTCAATTGCGAGACATGGAACACGTCGTGGACATCGGATAATTCCTCGGGTAAGTCTAGCTGGTAGGCTCCCGTGCCTCTTCGTGCCCTTATACAGAAAGGTCCGGTGAATCTTGGTGCTAGCTTCCCTTTAATCTTGAATCGTTGCAATCCTCTCATAGGGGATACTCTCAGGTATACGAACTCACCGGGTTCGAAGCTGACCCTACGATGTTTCTGATCATAATAACTCTTCTGTCGACTTTGAGCGGTCTTAAGTCGGTCTCTGATTAGCTTGACCTTTTCCTCGGCTTCTCTGAGCATGTCTGGTCCGAAGATGCGGCTGTCTCCGGTCTCTGACCAATTTAACGGGCTACGACATCTTCGTCCGTATAAAGCCTCAAATGGTGCCATTTGTAGGCTGGCCTGGTAGCTATTGTTGTACGCGAACTCGGTGTATGGCAGGCTTTCTTCCCAACTGGTTCCATATGTGAGGACACATGCTCTTAGCATGTCTTTTAAAACCTGGTTTACGCGTTCTATTTGTCCATCAGTCTGTGGGTGGTATGTGGTACTGAAGGCTAGTTGGGTTCCCAGAGCCTGTTGTAAATGCTCCCAAAATCTTCAGACGAACTGAGTGCCTCTATCGGATATTATAGTCTTCGGGACACCGTGCAGACAAACTATGCGGGAAAGATAAATCCTGGCAAGCCTCTGAGTGGTGTGGGTCGTCTTTATTGGAATAAAGTGTGCCACTTTGGTTAACCTGTCAGTGATGACCCATATGGCATCATTCCTGTGTCGTGACCGAGGTGGTCCGACAATGAAATCCATCCCTATTTCATCCCATTTCCACTCAGGTATTTTGTTCGGTTGCAGTAGTCCGGCTGGTCTCTGATGCTCAGCTTTTATGCGTTGACATGAGTCGCAACATGCAATGAAGGTGGCTATGTCCCTCTTCATACCGTGCCACCAAAATCTTTCCTGAATATCTTTATACATTTTGGTTCCCCCAGGGTGGATCGAGTACGGGGCGGTGTGGGATTCAGCTAAAATTTGCTGTTTAAGGTCTTCTATGTTTGGCACGCAGAGCCTTTCTCCGTACCATAATATTCCTTCATTGTCTATGTCGAATTCCGAGGCCTTGCCCATACTCAACTTTCTTTTGATGCCTTCGATGCTGGTGTGACCGGGCTGAGCTCCTTTAATTTTCCCCACAAGGTCGGGTTGTATTTCCAAGTTTGATATGGTGCCTTCTGCTACCATTATCAAGTTGAGCTTGGCAAATTCTTGTTGGAATTCGGGCCTCAAGCTGTGCAGATTGTTTTCGTCGGAGCTGGGGTTCCGACTAAGAGCATCGGCCACTGCATTTGCTTTTCCTGGATGGTAATGGATACCAACATCATTATCCTTTACCAATTCCAACCAGCGTCGTTGCCGTAAATTTAGTTCTGGCTGCGTGAAAATATATTTGAGACTTTTGTGATCCGTATATATTTCACATCGATTCCCAAGTAAGAAATGCCTCCATTCCTTGAGTGCATGAATAACTGCTGCCATTTCTAAGTCATGAGTGGGATAATTTTCCTCATGCTTGCGGAGTTGCCTTGAAGTGTAGGCGACAACCTTGCCTTCCTGCATCAACACGCATCCGAGACCCTTTCTGGACGCGTCACAATATACTTCAAAATTCTTGTGTATGTCGGGTACAATTAATACCAGTGTTGTCGTTAATTTCCGCTTTAGTTCTTGGAAACCTTTCTCGCAGGCTTCTGTCCATTCAAACTTCTTATCTTTCTTGAGTAACTGCGTCATAGGCTTGGCTATGGTGGAGAATCCTTCAATAAATCTGCCGTAATATCCTGCCATTCCCAAGACACTCCGTATGTCCGTTACGCTGGCTGGTGACTTCTAGGCAAGTACGGCCTTGACTTTCTCTGGGTCCACTGCGATACCGTCTTGGGTCAGTACGTGGCCTAGAAAGCCTACTTGTCTTAGCCAAAATTCGCACTTGCTGAACTTGGCATACAATTGGTGTTTTCTGAGCTCTCATAGCACAATCCTGAGATGCTCTGCGTGCTCTTCTGGTGTCTTGGAGTATACCAGAATATCGTCGATGAATACCACGACGAACTTGTCCATAAACTTCATAAATACTTTGTTCATGAGGTGAACAAAATATGCGGGGGCGTTCGTTAACCCAAAAGGCATAACTGTGAACTCATATAGTCCATATCTGGAGGTGAAGGCTGTTTTGGGGATATATTCTGTTCGCACTTTTAATTGATGGTATCCTGACCTTAAGTCAATCTTTGAGAATACCTTGGCCTGAGCGAGCTGATCAAATAAATCATTTATTCGTGGCATCGGGTATTTGTTCTTGACTGTGACCATGTTAAGTGCTCGGTAGTCTATGCACAACCTTAGTGTTCCATCCTTCTTTTTGGCAAATAGAATTGGTGATCCCCAAGGTGAGGAGCTGGCTCGAATGTATCCTTTGTCTAGCAATTCCTTTATTTGTTTCTCCAACTCAACTAATTCCGATGGTGCCATTCAGTACGGTTTCTTGTATATGGGGGTGGTTCCTGGTGCGAGCTCAATGCTGAATTCTATCTCTCGGTCTGGTGGCATGCCTGGTAGCTCTTCAGGGAATACGTCTGGAAATTCACACACTACTTGGACCTTGTTTATCTCAGAAACGACCACCTTATTCAATCTCGGTTGCCGGGGTATCTTTCCCTCCTTGGCTGACACTCTTATTGTCTTCCCTTGGTGGTGTGTGAGAATTACGGTCCTGTTGAAACAGTCGATAAAACCCTTGTTGGTGGTTAGCCAGTCCATCCCTAGGATGACATCCAATCCTTTATTTTCCAACACAATAAGATTTGCGTGAGACTCCAATCCTTCGAACTCAATGACCACATTCTGACAGTAATTCTGAGTAACTTGCTGAATCCCAGGGGACTTGATGATCATGGATTTCTCCAAAGGAAGCATTGAAAAATCATTTTGCAAAGCAAAACTTTTCGAAATAAAAGAGTGAGAAGCTCCAGAATCAAACAAAACCATTGCAGGTATTGTGTTGACAGGAAACGTACCGAGTACGATATCCGGAGCATTTTGTGCCTCCTCTTTGGTTATGTGGTTCAAATGACCCTTCCTGTGGTTATTGTTGGGATTGAAATTGTTTCGCTTGGGCGCTGAATTATTGCCGCTGTTGTTCGGCTTTGGGGTTGAGTTCCTAGGCTTGGGACACTGCTTGGCATAGTGTCCTTCCTCTCCATAGGCGTAACAAGTAACGCCGGGGCGATATGTGAACTCCTTGTCCCTTGCATGAAAATTCTTGATTGGACGTGAGACATTGGATGAGGATTTGTGCATCCCACCCTTTCGAAAATCTGTCTTGCTTCGGTGATTGCGAGCATGGTTAGTCTGGTCCCTTTTTCGCTTGCGGATATCTTCCAGACTGCGTCTCTCATTTTCCAGAGTAATGGCTTTGTCCACCAGTGTTTTAAAATCAGGAAAAGTGTGCACGACCAGTTGGCATTTAAGCGCGGGCGCCAGACCGTCAAGGAATTTCTCCATCTTCTTGATTTCAGTCATACGCTCTTCATTGGCGTAGCAGGACAATAGAGTAAATTGACTATTGTAATCTGACACTGTCATGTTCCTTTGTTTGAGGTCATCGAACTCTCTCTTCTTGATTTTCATAATACTCTTAGGAATGTGTGCACCACGGAAACCTTCCTTGAAATCATCCCAGGTTATGTCATTTTCGTTAGGATGCATGTGCAGAAAATTCGCCCACCACGATGCGGCTGCTCCTGTGAGATAGTGCGGAGCATACAATACTTTTTCGGGGTCTGAACATTTTGCAATAATTAATTTCCTCTCCATATCTCGAAGCCAGTCCTCGGCTTCAAGAGGTTTGTCATTGTGAGGAAATGTTTGGGGACGTGTCTTCTGAAGCTCAGATAACTTGGATTGCTGCTGATACTGTCCATGGTGATTCCCCATGTTGATGACTTGGTTCATCATTTCACGATGTTGTTGCTGACTCTGTTCATAAAGGCGGCACATTTGGGAAAGTGCCGTTTCACTGTTCTGTTGACTCGACTGCCCTTGTGTGAAATTGTTGCCTGGTTGAGTGTCATAATCTTCCTCTGGCGGAGTAGGCATGGAGCGAGTCCAAGGACGAGACATTTTTCACTCTGGGGATATATTTTGTAAAACTCATAAGAAAAGCGAAGATGGTCGCAAAAACAAATCCAAAATTGCACAAGGATGGCAAATAATTTAAATGACCAAGATCACTTAAGAAAACAAATCGAATTGCGCACGGAGAAGGACTGCTCATTACATATCTTACACGCGGGCGATAATTATACAATACATCACTCAGGATATGCGTACATAATCCTGACATGTTATTTAGGCTAGTGCACTTCTCCAGTTCCTACATGATGCGCAAACAGGCTACTCCTCACAACCTATGTACATATCTTACAAAGCGGTACATCGCATGACGGGCAAGCGCACTCAGCCGGAAATGTTGACGATCTCCTTGGCCCTGCCAAGGGTGAAGCGCAGTGAGGCTGGGGACTCGACCTCCTCCTCACTAATAGGCTCCAGATGTGAAGAGTTGTCTCGGGTAGATGGAGCGGGTGCCAGGGGCGGAGCAACTCGAATAGGAGTAGGCACAACGGGTGGTGCAGTGCGCGCTGGAGTGGGCGCAGTGGCCTGGTTGAATTCTTCGGTGGTAGGCCGGCGACGAGTAGGTGCATAATATGCTGATGACGAGACAAAAGTCAGTGGCGGTGCGGCGGGCAGGAGCTCCCTCCTGTTGGCGGCACAGCCATGGACTGAGTCCATGCGGGCAGCTACGAAGTCGTCCACCAGGTTGTCGAAGGCTGCCTCCAGAGCCCGGAGATACTCAATAAGCATCTCAAAAGCCTCATCTCGTTCTCCTCTGGGGCAGGAGAATGCGTAGTGACAGGTGTAAGGCACATGGCATGGAAGATAGCGATAGAGACGAGTCTTCATCGCGGGTAGGACATCCCTGAGGCGAGCTAACGCCTCACGGGCTGCCATCTGCATAGCATGCCTCTCCGTAGGCATGGCTCTTCCCACGAACCGGAAGCGGCATAACTCACCACGCCCTCCCCTGAACTGCACCGTGGCCTGGTGCATGGTTAGACTGTCGTTGACCTTGTGCTGGTAGAGTGTGAAGACTGGGCGCACAGACGGCCCCATCGCGACCTGAACGATGAAGGAGAGAAGCTTGACGAACCCATCGGGCACCTTGGCGAAGGTCTGAGACTCGCAGCTGTTGTCGGCCATCTACAAAGGTAAGCAAAAATTCTGAATGGTCAGATCATAAATTTATGCTGACAGTCAGAAAATGACTACAATTGCAAAAATATAAATTAGCTCTATCATGCTAATAACCAATTAGCGATCGCACCTAGTGGCTTCCTACAGTCAGCCTGGCTCTGATACCAAGCTTGTCACGACCGGTTTTCCAATAAAAATATTTATTGAGAAACCAATCTTTTGAGTCCAGTATGAGAGAAATCCTCCTCACTGGTAGACAAATTCTTGATACAATAAGCCAGTAGCATAGGATATATTACAGGGTTGAGCTAGGGCTGCTCAACAAATTATTACAAGCGCGCCAATAATTATACATAATGGCGGATATAACACAATGGTGTGGTGGCATACTACTGACTCGAGGATAAAGTGATGGTGGAATAACACAGTGGGGAGTGTGATAACACGACTCTCAAACTGGCATCTCATCGAGCGTCGAGGTGAGGCTCGATAAATTTATTCGGGTTGCGGAAGCGGATATAATACAGTGACCAAATCCAGGGTCGCACGAGACTGACTGGGATTCCTCTAGGCGTCGGACTCGCTATCGAACTCTTCATCCATGAGATCGCCTTTGTCAGCATCTGGCCAAATCAACAAGCCAGTGAGTACTTTGAAAGTACTCGCAAGACAGTTCGGACGTAAGATATAACAAATGCATGCATGAATGCATCATGATTAATTCACCAATGTACATTTAAAGTATTAGCAGGCAAGGTAAGCGAAGAGGGAATCGGCGGTAGTCCACCTGAAATCCCGACAGAAATATAAATGGAAACCGATCGGGTGTCTGAAGCGACGCCTCGAAAGGTGAACAAATAAATAAAGGAGAAAATCATGCCACAGTCGGGCGTCTTAGCGACACCACATAAAGGGCTTTAAAAGAAATGCCACAGTCGGACGTCGGGGCGACATCATAGAAAGGGCTTTAAAAGAAATGCCACAGTCGGACGTCGGGGCGACATCACAGAGAGGGCTTTAAAAGAAATGCCACAGTCGGACGTCGGGGCGACATCACAGAAAGGGCTTTAAAAGAAATTCCACAGTCGGACGTCGGGGCGACATCACAGAAAGGGATTTAAAAGAAATGCCACAGTCGGACGTCGGGGCGACATCACAGAAAGGGCTTTAAAAGAAATGCCACAGTCGGACGTCGGGGCGACATCACAGAAAGGGCTTTAAGAGAAATGCCACAGTCGGACGTCGGGGCGACATCACAGAAAGGGCTTTATTCACAAGTAAATAATACTCATAATAAATATTCAATTCATGATAATAAACAGGTTAGTCCACCCACAGGAATAACATTTAACCGGACTTAGCACTCATGGGATTCATCGGAGTCTCTGTCGTCAAACTGATACTATTAGGACAAGATAATACGAATTTGGACATGGAATAGATGATTCAAGGAATGTATGACTCTGCAGAGTTTGTACAAAAATTTTCCCACAGCCAACGGATTTCCATAGTCACGAAGGACTAGTTCCGTTTACGGTTTTTCGGAAGAAAACACAGCTATCCAGTACACACCCATCCTACCTCTCGATGCCAGGACTCACCCTAGAAATCGTCCAAGAAAAACTTTTGAGACGGGGAGATTACAATCTCGAAGAGCATGGGATCAAATTTATATACGCGCGCTCTAAGGGGTGCCCCCCTCTCGGTCCCAACCGGAAACACCCATGCCCCCTGACCGGACTACTGGCTTTAATCCAGGGCCATGGAACCATCATCCCGGCCTCTCCTTTTGGTGTGTACCAGGAAAGCGGTTTGCAACTTACTAAACCATATTCCTTGCGGAAAACATGTGGTAGTATAGGGAAGGAAATGAGAGGAACTGGACCGATACGGTTTGACACTGAAGTCATATAGTCTGGCATAAGACTCGCATGCTACAACACTGCCATCTTACCCATCCTCATGCCAACACATGGCCATTCATACTCACATCCATCCACTTATGGATCATCGAACTCACTTACCTAAACATTGCATAAAATAACGTTCATCGGTATGCTCATCAACATGCCATGAAACTAACTAAATGCAAAACATGCCAAGACACTCATCATATCAAAAGTTCAAACATGCTTGCCTGGTTCAGAGTAGTCGGAGCCTAGCTCGGTGAAGTTCGCGGCTTCGTCACCTCCTTCGGTATCTATGGTATAAAGAAAATATATGCGCTATCGTAAATACCAAGGGGTGCACAAAAAGTATTCCAAATATTTTTCAAATAAATCTGATAAAAAACTAGACAAAATTTTAAAGAGAACAGAAAAAGAATCAATCAAAAATACCTTTCTGTTTAAAAGTTATAAGGGTTTTTGTCCAGGGACTCATCTGTAATGAAACAGAAAGTTTCCAGGGGCTAGCTTATAAAAACAGAAAACGCTTCGGCTGAGAATACGCCGACCCAGAGTGGAAAAGCATTTGGCAGAATACGCTTTCAGAAAACGATTCGTTTAGAAAAGGACAGAGGGGCTGACGGGCAGGTCCCACCCGTCAGGTTTGAAAATTCAAAAAGGGCGGCGGAGAACGACGGTGCCAGAGAGCCACGGTGGTCGCCGGCGGCGATCCACGGCGAGGCAGGGGGATCGGAGAGTATCTCCGTGTTCAGGGCGCCCTTCCGCGTCGGTTGGTGGTGGTGGTGGTCGCCGGCGAGTACCACGTCGACGACGAGGCTGGCTCCGGCGGACGGCGGTTCGGGTGGTCGAGGGCCTCGTCGGAGAGAGCTGCGAAGGCCAAATTGACGCTGGGGTTAGCTTACTGGGTGATAGAGGAAGCTATAGACGAGATTTGGGCGCCGGGGACGGCCTCACCGGAGCGAATCGAGCTGGTGGCCGAGGCGGAGCGAGGCGGCCGGAGTCGAGGAAGAAGGGCCCCTCGAGGCTCTTCTAGTTGCTGGTCGGGGTCTAGTGAGGTGGTGGAGGTGTGCAGGGGCGAGAGGGAGCTTAGGGGCGCTATATATAGCCGGCCCGAGGCGGTTGCCGCGAATGGGATAAGTCCGGCGAGTGATTACGGCGGCGCTGTGGTTGGGCAGTGGGATTAGGGGCTTGGGCATCGCCTAGGTGGAGTAGTGGTGCCATACCAGGGTCCAACTCAGCACGGGAGGGAGGTTTACGGCCTGTCCTAACAGAACGGCCGTGCGGCACGTCGGCGGCAGGGAGCGCGCCCTGCGCGTGCCAGGCCACGGCGGCGGTGCTGCATGCGTGCGCTGGCAAGGGGATGGCCACGCGGAGCTACCAGGTGGCTTGGGAGGTGCAGAACGGCGTTACGCCGTAGGGTGCCTTCTGTCGGCCGCCACGAGAGGTCCCGGCACCGCAGAAGACACCGGCGAGGGCGGGCCAGCGTGCCACCGACGCCAGGAAGAGGCCAAGTGCGCGTGTGGTGCTCCAGACAGGAGGAAGAGGTGGCGAGGAACGTGCCAAGTGCACTGTGAGCATGTGTCTGAATCTCTGACGAAGAAAACGACACTGGAATCTGAATTTTCTGAATTTTTCTGAAAATGCAAAGGAACAGTGCAGCTCAGGTGTTCGACAGAATGTTTTTGGCATCTAGGGATTTTTCCTTGAGCTGAAACTTGGTGGAGTGGCTACTCATTGCTCCAGTAGGCTGCATGATTTTTGGTGGAATTTTTGGAGAAGTGTGGATATGAATTTCATCAAATTTGTCAAATTTGGTCCAAACTTGCAGTGAGTGAAATTTGAAATATTTGAAAAGAAGAAGAGTGGATCAAGATGGTTCTACGTTGTGGGTACTAAAGACAATCCAGGGAAGTTGGTTTGGGATAAAAACTCAAAGGCAAAGTGGTACTTGCTTTGAAAATCACTTAGGCTCAAAATAATTGGCAGAAATGTTTTGGGAGATAAAATAAATAAAATCCAAAACTTGTTTGGACTTGTTGAGACAGAGGATTTAAATTGCTCAAAGGTGGAGGGAGGGGTTTTGAGAAGATTTACTATAGGAGACATGGTAAAACCATGGGTGGTTTCAAAAAGAAAGAAGTCCCAAAACTCCTAGGGTTTCTTTTCTTTTAAATGAAAATAAATAAGTTTGAGAGGGTAACAACCAGAAGGAAAAGCTTCCAAAAATTCAACACCAAATTTGAAAGGGAAAAGAAAATCCTTGCCAAAGGAAAGGAAGTTTTTAAGAGGAAGGATTTCTGGAAAAGAAATTTTAAATGCCCTCTTTTAAAATCCAACAAAGTTTTTGATGAAAACCAAATTAAAATTTTGGAGTGTCACATGCCGGAGAGCGAGTCGGCGGTGCTTCGGACGTAGCTTGGCTTCTTCCCCTTGACGGTTGATGCGGTACACCTCAGGGACTACTTCAAGCCTCTGTGGGGGGTGAAGACAATGGGGCATCCGGCTACGCACATCATCCGCACCGATTTTGCCAAGGCCGGCCCAAATCGGTCTCCCTTCTTCGTTGACTACTTCTCCTGCGGGCTTTGCCCCCCTTTCTCTGACTTTTTCAATGATATCATGCAGACCTTCGGGTTCCATCTTCTTGATTTCACACCGAATGTCGTGGCATGTATGGCCCTCTTCACCCACCTCTGCGAGGGCTTTGCCGGAATACTTCCCAGCATGGTGCTTTTCTGCCAGTATTTCTTTCC
>NC_041380.1:215865348-215875448 GCF_002162155.2 Triticum dicoccoides
GTGGCGGGGCCAGGGGATATGCATGGATCGAGATGGAGGATCCATAGGAGTTCTGCCAAGTTTCAGAGCCTGCCAGTCCGCCGCAAGGATTGGAGCGATGCCAATGTCAATGACAAGAAGCTCGGGATTGCTACCACTAGGATCCATCGCCTCACTATGGCCGGGCTCACACTTGAGATGATTGGGGCCAATTTCATCTGCCGCCGCATCGCCCCACAGCGTAACAAGGGGAGGTCATACTGGCTCTTCAGGAACGCGGCCGATGTCATGAGGCCTCGCCCCGGCTTGCAGCACAACTTCACGGTGATGGGGCACGCTCATTTTTATCAGCAACTTTTCCAGCTCGATGTGGGTGACGAGGGAAGGGCTGAGAGAGCCGACAAGGCCACGAAGGCCGGCAAGGTAGTCAAGGGGCCTCTGTTCGGGTTGTCGGCGGGAGTGGTTCCGCTGAGCAACAATTCTCGCCAAGCCGACATCATCACCATGATGCCGGACTTCAATGCGCACGGCCTTGACCCAAGGCGGGCCGAGCCAGAGGAGGAGCGGGTGCAGGAGTTCTTCGACAACCTGTCGAAGAAGTATGTCCGCGATGAACCACTGCTTATCAAGAACACCATGAAGGAGGAGCTAGACTACATCGCCGGTAGGGCGGCTGAGGCGGTGCTTGCCAGGGAAGCTGGCAGTGTCGGCCATGTGGATAATGAGGCCGAGGTGGCCGTGGGGGAGGAGAAGCTTGCTGGATGGGCAGAGTCTGCTGGGAAGGCCAGCAGTGACGGCACCGAGGCCCCTCTCATCGAAGACGTGGTCGAGGAGTCGACCGAGGGAGAGGTCGGGGCTGACGACCCTCCAACAACAGGGTGAAAGCGTGTCCTGCGGCGGGCCCGCTCTGGTGAGCCGGTTCGGCCCAGCAGGACAGTGCAGCAGCAATAGGCCCAGGAGGAGTCCTTGCGCCTGATGAGGGCCGCGGCAGCAAGGAAGGTGGTGAAGGCTGCCATGGTGAAGAAGAAAGCGACCGCCTCTTCTTCGTCCAAGCATTGTCGGACTCCATCCCCTCCCCCTCCTCCTGCAGACGTCGATACGGAGGTCTCTCAGCCCAAGGAGGAAGAGGAAGGCAGTGGAAGAGGAGGTGGAGGATGAGTAAGCATCTGGCCTTTCATCATCTCCGTTCCTTCAGACCGCGTTGGTTTCCTTGACTTGTTTTTACTCTTGCAGGGACATGGAGACGCTGGCCCAGAGGGTGGCGAAGAGGGCCAGGGCCTCAACGGGTGGCCAGCCCCCGGTGGGCACCTCGAGTACGCCGCTGGTGGTGGAGAGCAGCCCGGATAGCAGCCGCCGGCGCATCCCCTAGCGTGGTCGCCACTCACTCCCCATAAACGTGTGTTGGGGTACGATCCCTTGGTGCTGACCTTGCCGTGGTTGCAGGAGGAGGACGGCAGCAGGAGGAGCCACTGAGGGCCACCCCCAACACGCCGCCCCCATCGACCACGCCGCCCCGAGGGGCGTCCCCGGCAAGGGTGCCAAGCAGCGAGCCCATGCGCACGAAGGAGGAGGAGGAGGCGAACTCGGGCGCTGGTGGCTCCGTCCCGGCACCAAATATCTGCGAGAAGGGGGCCACTTCTTCCTAGCTTGGTGCGGGTAAGTTAATTGCCCTCTGTCCCTGTTCTTGCTTTCTCTTTTCAAACCTTGGTCTTGGCTTTGCCTCATTCCTCTTCTCGGTATCCAGACCCTTCCCGGCGGACCGGGAGGACATTGACACCGTCACTGAGGAGGTCGCCAGGGACAACGAGGCCGAGGCCACTAAGATCGCCGCCGAGGAGGCCGCCAAGGGTGCTGTTGAGGATGCCGCTAAGGGGCCGGCCGAGGAGACCGGCAGGGCTGCTGCCAAGGAGGCCGGCAAGGGGCCTGCCGGGGAGGCCGGCACTGCTGCTGCCGAGGAGGGGGTGGTTGCCGACCAACCTTCCTCCTCCGCTGCCTCTGGCTCGAGCAAGTACCTGAGGGTGAGCGATGAGCTATTCGTCCACCTCCCAGGGACGGCGAGCACTAAGGCGCCCGCCGAGGGGGAGGTGTTTGATGACGAGGTGCTCGCTGCCGCTAGGCTCGAGGTTGTTGACGAACCGAGCACTGGTGGTGGCGGTTCTCAGGAAGAGTGGCTCCTCCAGGCCATGAGCGTCAACTTCGAGAAGCTCTAGGTTCTTCACCATGCCCGCCTGGACAAGGCCAAGTCCACGATGGCAGCGGTGGACATGGTGGAGGCGGATCTCAAGGAGCGCGTCGCCCAGATGCAGGCTTGGTTCCGCCAGGCCTGTGAGGAACTGAAGTCCGCCCAAGATCTGCTGGCCGATCGCAAGCAGGAGCTTGTCCTGAAGCAGGCTGACGTCGAGAAGGCCCAGGAGGCGGTGAAAGCACAGGCCACCAAGGACGAAGCCGCTCGGCTCCAGCATCAGGCCGTGCTAAACTCCCAGGAGGAGGACCTTGCCGCTCGCGAGGAGAAGCTCACCGCGACAATCCACGACAAGGATGAGGAGGTCGAACAGCTTGTCGTGCAGTGGACCCGGGAGCTGGAGCAGAGGCACGAGGAGGCACTCAATGCTCAGGCCTAGGTCCAGGCCGACAAGGTGAACGAGCTGGAGGTGGAGCGTGACGGGCTGAAGAAGCAGGTCCTAGAGCTGACGGGGGAGAGGGACGTGGCCAAAGGTGCCTTGGCTGACGAACAGGCCATAGTCCTCAGCAAAGTCGAGCTGCTCTTAGAGGCCAATGACTCCATCAGGGATCTCGAGGGGATGCTTTCGGAGGTCAGGGCCTGGGAGGAGATCCTGACCAAAGATTTGGAGGCCAAGAGGAAGCTGCGGAGGAATGACGCCGCCAACCACGCGGATTTTGTGAAGGGTGAAAACATCTAGATCAGCCGCCTCGCAGACATCGCCGGTAGGATCACCATGCAGCAGGCTACCATGGGGATGCCAAACGTGAGGTACACACCGGAGCGGAACATGAGTCCTGATGCCAAATTGACCCTGTTCTTCGAGGGCATTCTTGGAGCTCTGGAGCAATTCCTCTCCAACGGAGCGACCTCCCTGGCCAATGAGGACCAGAAGCTTTGCCCGGGTGTCCTGACCAAGGTCCTCACCAAGGTGGCGTACTGGAACCCCAACCTCGACTTTGACGTCGTGTTGGAGAGCTTGCCGGAGGGTGTGGACCTCGAGGCACTCAAAGAGCGTATCGAGCCCATCATCTGCTGCGTCGACGGAGTTTGGAGGATAGAGGGCCAGCGCCAGGACTAGGCACCCCGTTTCTCATCGCCGCTGCAGGTTCATGACCAAGACAATTTTTATCTTTAGTTAGAACCACAGCAATAATTGAGGTAAGATAACTCTGCAGTACCTTGAAACGATGCATCTTATTTTCCTGTTCGATCGTTCTTTGTATGTAGACCCTACGCTCAACTAGATAGGCTTGCTGGCACGCGAACCTAGGCTGTGGTGTTTCGAGGACGGATCCTCTCAACTGGCCGGGTGTGCTTGTGGCCAAGCAAACCACCTTTCCGATCTCAGCATGGCCGCTTGAACTATTGAGCGGACTCGAAACAGAGCAAGTGTGTTGCCAATAGCGGGAAGGCCACCTTGCCGGTCTCGACGCGGCCGCTTGAACTGTTGAGTGGACTTGAAACAGAACAAGGGCATTGCCAATAGCGGAAGGCCCCCATCGCGTGCAGGTTTTTCATACCAAGAGCAGGATCTTCGAGGAAAACAACCTTGTACGTAAAAGAATTACTCAAAGTTTCGAATGACTTTGCTTTTGTCGCCGCGCGAGCGTTTACTGCATCCACAAATGATGCCGCTTGTTCGCTCGTCTTCTTCCTTGAGGCGATGACCACGACGAAACTGCTACGCCAACCAGAGCAGATTTCCACATCTTCCCCCCCTACCTGGCGCGCCAGAGATGTTGGTGGGAACGACACCTATGGGATCACTGGAATTCCTTCTACGGTTGGCGGGCGCGGAGTTGTGCAAAGAGTGGGTCTAGTAGCCAGCGCAAAGATCGTTTACCCAGGTTTGGGCCGCAAGGATGCGTAATACCCTAGTCCTGTTTTGGTGTATATTTGAGTTTTCTTGAGCTTTCGAACTAGATGCGGTGCATGTGTAGTACAAAAGATCTGAATCCTTCTCCAGTACACTTCGGGCCTCCTTTTATAGTCAAAAGGGGTCGCCACAGTGGAACACATGAGGTGGAAAGGTACATAGCGTACAAGCTTAACGCCTATCATTATGGTACTAGGCACATTAAATGTGCTTCTTAGGTGTCACGTTGCTTTATTGGGGATGGTAATGAGGCCCGTCCCATCCGTCGCCATTCGATCTCGCTCTGACGCCCGTCAGGGCCAGCGAGGCATGCAACGCCACGAAAGCTACCAGGCTACTCTGATGGCGTGGTGGTAGGGTCTTCATGATGATCTGCATGCCACCACATAGGTGCTTGTTGAGTTGGCCTAGAAGCCGCGCGTCGTGATGCAGGTGCCTGCCCGACTGGTTGGGCTGGTAGCTGCATGGGAACGTCGATGGGGTGTTGGCAGAAGTGGGCCTGGCTATGGCCCCGTAGGTGTCCTCGGCAAGGGTCTTTCCGGGGCCCCGGCGAGGGTCTTGCCATGGCGTCGCGGTCTTCCCTGGCAAGGATCTTGCCGAGGGTCTCGTGGATTTCCTCGGCAAGTATATTGTTGAGGATCGTCATCATATGGTCCTCATCCAATCTTGTGTGCTGATGATCTTCTTGGAGATCTGCATGTGACCATGGAGGTGCCTCCCGAGCCTTGGTTCCAATGTGGTTGATGGTGTTGCAACCCTTGGGCTCAAGGGTGGCGAGCTCTGTTGGCATTGGGCAAGTTGCCCCGGCAAAGCTCTTCCCGGGGCTACGGAGGCCGCCCCGGCAAGGGTCTTGCCAGGGAGTCCACCTCGCTATCTTGCTCTTTGTGTCTTATGGTCTTGGCATTGTTCTGGTTGCCTTGTGCTTTTGCTTCCTCTGCCCTGCTAGGTATGGCCGTAGGCGCGGCTCTAGCTGTCTGCGCACAAGTAAAGGGGTACAAAAGAGAGCCCTTACTTTTGTGCGTCGGCAATATGACACCGCAAAGTTAAAGCAAGCACCTAGGATGATGGTTCATGGCGAGCGAGGTCATCAACTCCAGAGCTATGTTTACCGTCTCCATCTGCTGACACTGCACCCTTTATAATGCTGAAACGTGTCTGGCCTAACCGCGTACGAAGCTGGAGCAACTTCTCTCTTTTCTTTTCTTCTTCTGTCAAGGAAGCAGAGTCTGAAATACCCTTGCATAAAAACACAATCGTGAGAGTATGGGTGAAGTGTGTGCAGAACTAGTGCACTGTAAAAGTAGCAGATAGAAGGTGGCTGAAAAATAAATGACAAGAGACATATGATAGCTCTACAACATTACATGGCAAACAAAATTATATTCTACTATGTATGATTTTGTAATATATGAGCATAGCGATGGCTGGGAAATGCACGTACTCCTCCAGCACACGACCACATGTGGTCCAATCAAAATAACAGTCGACTGAAAATAAATAGGCCAGTCGATTTTTTTATGAATCGTTCGATCTATAAGGAACAGGCAGATGCCCTTCGTCTACCTCCCGCCAGTCACCGTTGATGATCTTTCTCAAACTGCCAGCGACCACCGGCCCAGACCCCTGCCCCCGTCGCCCTGCCCTCCCCTCAACCTCACACCACCGCCGTGGTTGGCAGCGCCCCCAGGCCATTCCTTTAATCCTGGCCGACCTCCAGATCAGGCGCCAGCAGCTCTACGCCCCACACGCCCTTAAGATAAACACTAAGGCGCTACTTCCCCAGCGTAATAGGCGGACTAGCGCCTGTTACGCCGGGGAATGCTGCCAGGACCCCGATACCAAGTCACATCGATCTAGCCGGTAACACCACATATCACATTGCGGCCTCACGCACGGTATCCCGGCATGGCTAGTCGTGAACCCAAAGCGGCACAGACGTATGGGGACAGGCATACATGAATCACATCGAGCATGTCGGTCATCAGCGAGTGAATCCGGGCTGTAGCACTGGGCTAACAGGACTCCGGGGAACCCGGGCTGTAGCAGGCTAGGTAGGAGTCCCGAAGTCACCGCGTGACATTTCCTCGAAGGGACAAACATAGGAACGAAGTGAAACACATGTCGGCTAGTCAAGTGTCCTGAGCAGTAGTGCTGGGCTAGCAGGACTCCGGTGAACCGGGCTGTAGCGGACTACTATGGCTCATGGAAGCACTAGACTACATTTCCCCATAAGAGAGGCTGCCAAGGATAAACAACTAGATTGTCGGATCCCACACATACCAAGCATTTCAATCATACACACAATATGCTCGATATGTGTAAATACAACATGGCATCACAACATAACTCTACGACTCAAGTATTTATTCATTAGGCTCCGAGGAGCGAGATATTACAAACATGGGTCTCATGACCCAACAATCATAGCATACAATTCAAGCACATGCGGAAGCTTAACATGTCTGAGTACAGACATCTACAAATGAAAAAGGCTGAGAAGCCTGAGTATCTACCAGATCATGCCGAGGGCACGAGATCGTAGCTGAGGTGTCAAGCTAAACGTCGAAGTCCACGTGATACTACTAGCGAGACTGAAGTCTCTCTGCAAAAACATAAATTAAGCAAACATGAGTACAAAAGTACTCAGCAAGACTTACATTAGAACTAGCTACATATGCATTGGTATCAACAAGGGGGGGTGGAGTTTAACTGCAGCAAGCCAAATTTTGACTCAGTGGCTAACCTGACCTACAACTGCAAGCAACTCTTTTGAGGTGGCGAACACGAGTCCACATATTCACCATTCAATACACCACTATGGATCCGCTCCTGTCTACCTACGAGAACGCCATCCATAGCACTCACGCTTATCTTGCGCGTTTTAGAGTATCCACTTTCACTTGTCTATGAACTGTTATAGGCAACCCAGAAGTCCTTTACCGCGGACGCGGCTATTCGAATAGTTTTATACCCTACAGGGGTGTCCTTCGTCACACATGTTTCCACCACTTAGCTCCTGCACACGACATGTGCTCGGCAAACTTCAAGCGAAAGCCGACGTGGCTGTAGACCACGATCTGACTAACCGCACAAGTCTCTAGTCTAGGTTTATCCCTATTCGGGTTCCATCCGTGAGGAGATCCGGCCGGAGTTTCGCTCACAGCCCGAAACGATGTGTGCAGGGTTCCCGAGACACCAAACGGGCGCCTGGTACAACATGCCACGATGTATCTACCACATCATAGCCCACCCCTAGGGTCAGCGCTATGCACGGCCGCCAACACATATCCTATAAACACCAGAAACTAGTTGCAACTCCTGGATAGAGGACGAGTGGGGTCAGTAAGTCGAGCGGGGTCATATTTCAGGGCCCAATGTGTGGTAGTAGCTGTTTCATGGATCACAAACACAGAACTCAGTTCCTGAGAGCGGTTTCAATGAGACAACCCACCATGTACTCCTACATGGCCTCTTACCGCTACCTTTACCAAATCGTGTTCACACACTTAGCTCACACACAGTAGGACATGTTCACAACTTTCCAATTCATTCCCGATGAATCAGACCTGACACAACTCTAAGCAATAGCAAGCATGACAAGCAAACATGAATGAGTAGGCACATTAGGTCTCAAACAACTCCTACTCATGCTAGTGGGTTTCATCTATTTACTGTGGCAATGACAGGTCATGCAAAGGAAAGGGGTTCAGCTACCGCAGCAGGTAACAGTTGAATCGTTGTTGTCGTAATGCATTAAAAGAGAGCAGGAGCGAGAGTGTGGGCTTGTATCGGAATGAACAAGGGGGTTTTGCTTGCCTGGCACTTCTGAAGATAATATAGTTCTTCATCGGTGTCATCGATCACGTCATCGGAAACATCATCGACTGAGAGGGGACGGTTACCGGCAAATAGAGAAGGACATAATCAATGCAATGCAACAATATGATGCATGAATGTGACATGGCAATATGCTGTTGATTGGCCTAATGCAACTAGCAACAAGTTAAATGGAGTTGGTTTGAACACTAGGTTCAAATTCAAACTCCATATGTGCTTTCTTAAATACCATTTAATTGAATTGTCCTAAACAGAGGATATAAGTTGCTCTAACATGCATGAAAATGCCATAAACATATTCTTTGGATTTTTTTGATCATTTTTCATATATAATTTATTTCATTTGGAGTTACGGTTTAATTTCTATGAATTTTGGAATTTTTGGGCATTTCCCGGAATTTCTGAATTATTTTAAATACAGAAAATGATTAACTGCGTCAGCATTGCGTCATGCTGGCGTCAGTAGGTCAATAGGGCTATCTCGGGTCAAAGCTGACATGTGGGGTCCACAAGTCAGTGACACAGGGCTGGTTAGTGTCGCTGACTGGTGGGCCTGGTCAACGACCACGTCAGCAGAGTCAATGCTGACGGGTGGGTCCCACTGTTTATGAACTAAACTAAACAGAAAATAAAACTAACCTTGTAACGCCCTCGATGTGGCTATATCTCCCACGTGTCGAAGCACGACTTAGAGGCATAACCGCATTGAAAGCAATGTCGCAAGTGAGGTAATCTTCACACAACCCATGTAATACAATAGGGGAAAAGATACATAGTTGGATTACAATCGCCACTTCACACAAATACATGAATAAAGCATTACAACATCCAAATACAATCAAGGTCCGACTACGGAACCAAAATAAAAGAAGAACCCCAAATGCGACAAAGGTCCCCGATCGACCCCAACTGGGCACCACTACTAATCAACTGGAAGCGGAACAACATAAAGGACAAGATCTTCATCGAGCTCCTCCTTGAGCTTGGTTGCGCCATCTGCACGGACTCATCGGCACCTGCAAGCTGGTTTTGGAAGTATCTGTGAGCCATAGGGACTCAGCAATCTCGCACCCTCGCGATCAAGACTATTTAAGCTTATGGGTAAGGTAAAGGTATGAGGTGGAGCTGCAGCAAGCGTCTAGCATATATGGTGGATAACATACGCAAATGAGAGCGAGAAGAGAAAGCAAAGCACGAATGAAGAACTATGATCAAGAAGTGATCCTAGAACAAACTACGTCAAACATAACTCCAACACCGTGTTCACTTCCCGGACACCGCCGGAAAGAGACCATCACGGTTACACACGTAGTTGACTCATTTTAATTAAATTAAGGTTCAAGTTATCTATGACCGGACATTAACAAATTCCCATCTGCCCATAACCACGGGCACGGCTTTCGAAAGTTCAAATCCCTGCAGGGGTGTCCCAACTTAGCCCATCACAAGCTCTCACGGTCAACGAAGGAATAGACCTTCTAGCGGGAAGACCCAATCAGACTCGGAATGTAACACCCCGGATGTAACTTTCCCAATTTGTACTCCAACTCTTGCCATTTCCGGCGTTAAGTTATATTTATTTCCTAGGGTTCGGGTCTTTGTCTCCGTGTGTTGTTATCATTGTCATGCATCTCATATCATGTCATCGTGTGCATTTCATTTGCATACGTGTTCGTCTCATGCGTTTGCATTCCGGCGCTTCGTTCTCCTCCGGTGGTCATTTCTAGCTTTCTTTCGTGTGTGGGGATTAAACATTTCCGGATTGGACCGAGACTTGCCAAGCGGCCTTGGTTTACTACCGGTAGACCGCCTGTCAAGTTTCGTATCATTTGGACTTCGTTTGATACTCCAACGGTTAACCGAGGGACCGAAAAGGCCTCGTGTGTGTTGCAGCCCAACACCCCTCCAATTTGGCCCAAAACCCACCTAACTCTGCTCCATCATCTAGAGCGTTCGATCACGATTGCGTGGCTGAAAACCGCACCTCATTTGGACTCTCCTAGCTTCCTCTAGGCCTATAAATAGACCCTCTCCGAAATCTCCTTCCCCTTCCTCCCGAAAAACCCTAGATCCACCTCATCGCGCGCCGCCGGACAAAACTGCACCGACAGACATTGTCCGTATCATCCCCGCCGCCACTTGTCGCCGCGCCATTCGCCCGCGTCCTCAGCCCCACTTCGCCGC
>NC_041380.1:215875818-215895949 GCF_002162155.2 Triticum dicoccoides
GGGACGGGCCCTCCCGGCCCACGTGCGCCCCGCGCCTTCCCCCGGGCAGCGCCGCCCGCGCCCCTCGCCGGCGCCCTTCGCCCCGACGCCGGCCGGCCGCTCCGCCCCGCCGCCTCGACGCCGGCGCGTCGCCGCACCTCGTCCACCGCGCCCGCCACCTCCTCGCCGTCTCCTCGCCGCACCGGCCGCCGTCGTCTTCTTCTCCGGCGTGAACAGTAATTCTGGCGAACTTCGTAATGCGTGCCCGGATCCCAGATCTGTGCACAGTGAAACTGTAGGTCGTTTTTTTCTCTAAGTCCCGAAATTTTCAGTTCAAGTACTCATGTTCACTGCTCCGTAACTTTGCATCCGTAGATCCGATTTATGCATATAAAATATCAAAATGTTCATCTCAAAGAGTACATCATTTCATTACATTGTATAATTTTCATTTGGGTTCATCTTGATGACCAAAATGCTGTTAGAAGAGGGCTACTTGAGTTAATTGTCAGATCTGCTACTCCGTTTAGCACTTTTGTCATTTTTGCCATGATTAATGTGTGCATGATATGCCCTGATGCTCTACATGTGTTTTGTTTAGGGATTTGTCATCTCTCCATAGGTGCAACCCATGTATTTTTGTGATGTGTGTGGTGTCTAGTGCAAGCTTGCAAAGTGGTGCACTTGCTAATTCTGTTTTCAGAGACTTAGTAATTTCACTAAGTCCTGGAGCTATTTATCTCATGATGCCATATGTTCATGTTGTTTCCTAGTGATCCGTGCCTCTTTTGAGGATGATCAGTAAGGATGTTTTGTTAATATTGTAGTGCTCTATCCATCCATGTCTTTGTTTGCATTTATGGAGCATCCTAGCTTGAGTCAATCGAGCTCTACGTTTGCTACTTTGTGAATCTTGGCAGATTGTCAACTTGTTTGCAATTGTGCCGATGATGTTGTAGTTGATCCATGCATGCTATGCTATTGTTCTTGCCATGTCTAGCTTGTATTTTGTGCCTTCTTGATGGATGTATGCTTGTCTTGCCATGACTTGCACCGTAGTGAGTGCATCGAGCTCGTAAACATGCCTACTTGAGTTATATTTCAGCATGTGTCTGTTTTTCACTAAGTCTGAAAACCGATTATGTTTTTGCTATGTTCACATGCTTGCAATTGTATTTTCTGCTCCCTTTTGGCTCAAGGTCACTAAGGGATTTTTGTTAAGCTCTTTGAGTAGCTCCATGCCATGTTTTACTTTGCCATGTTCAGGTCCTGTAGCATGTAGTTTTGTTGCTCCGAAGAGGGCTACCTGATCTGAAATTCCAGACAAGTGTTAATTTCACTAAGTCTGAGATCTGTTGC
This sequence comes from Triticum dicoccoides, assembly GCF_002162155.2. Taxonomy (NCBI): domain Eukaryota; kingdom Viridiplantae; phylum Streptophyta; class Magnoliopsida; order Poales; family Poaceae; genus Triticum; species Triticum dicoccoides. The sequence goes on from NC_041380.1 coordinate 215,877,157, forward strand.
CAGATGCATTTTTGCCATGCTTGTTTGAACCTGTTAATGGATGAATTGGCCGTAGCTCAGTGCTAGACTTTTGTTAAGAATCTTGTGTGCATCCCTGCCATGTATTTTTTTGTCATGTTTGGGTGATGTAGCATGTTCATCTCATTGCATTTAGATGCCTACTTGCTGTAAATCGTAGACCAGTGTCATTTTTGAATCGCTTGCCATTTCCATACCGTAACTCCGATTCCGACGTTCTTTCTATCGTTTTCAAGCGATTTCATCTCATCTTTCCAGTGGCACACTTGGATTCCCATGTTGAGGCCAGGTTCATGCATTTCCTGTCATATCTTGCATTTTGCATCCCGCATCGCATCCCGCATAGCATATCATCTTTGCATCGTGTTGTTTGAGTTTGCACGTGGTTGATTGTATCCTTGTTGCTTGTTTGTCTTGTTTGGGTAGAGCCGGGAGACGAGTTCGCTAATGAGGATCCCGTTGAGTTTGCTTTCAAGGATCCAGTCAACTCTGACAACTTCGCAGGCAAGATGATCATACCCTCAAAATCACTACTATCTTTGCTATGCTAGTTTGCTCGGTCTTTTGCTATGCCATTGCTACGATGCCTACCACTTGTTTTCAAGCCTCCCAAATTGCCATGTCAAACCTCTAACCCACCATGTCCTAGCAAACCGTTGATTGGCTATGTTACCGCTTTGCTCAGCCCCTCTTATAGCGTTGCTAGTTGCAGGTGAAGATTGGAGGCCGTTCCTTGTTGGAACATTTATTTTACTTATTGGGATATCATTATATTATGTTGTTATCTTAATGCATCTATATACTTGGTAAAGGGTGGAAGGCTCGGCCTCTCGCCTAGTGTTTTGTTCCACTCTTGCCGCCCTAGTTTCCGTCATATCGGTGTTATGTTCCCGGATTTTGCGTTCCTTACGCGGTTGGGTTATAATGGGAACCCCTTGATATTTCGCCTTGATTAAAGATTTTTCCAGCAATGCCCAACATTGGTCTTACCATTTTCCACCTAGCCTCTTTTTCCCTTGGGTTTCCGGAGCCCGAGGGTCATCTTATTTTAAACCCCCCCGGGCCAGTGCTCCTCTGAGTGTTGGTCCAAATAGAGCCACTTGCAGCGCCACCTCAGGGAAACTTGTGGGTTGGTTTTAGTTGTACGTAGTGTTCATCTGAGTGTGCCCTGAGAAAGAGATATGTGCAGCTCCTATCGGGATTTGTCGGCACATTCGGGCGGTGTTGCTGGATTTGTTTTAACCTGCCGAAGTGTCTTGAGTAACCGAGATACCGAGTCTAATCGGAACATCTTGGGAGGAGGTCTATTCCTTCGTTGCTTGGGACTCCCCTGCAGGGATTTGAACTTTCGAAAGTCGTGCCCGTGGTTATGGGCAGATGGGAATTTGTTAATGTCCGATTGTAGATAACTTGAACCTTAATTAATTAAAATGAATCAACTGAGTGTGTTACCGTGATGGCCTCTTCTCGGCGGAGTCCGGGAAGTGGACACGGTGTTGGAGTAATGTTTGCGTAGGTTGCTCTCTAGTTTCTCGCTCGTGCTTTGCCTCCTCTTCTCGCTCTCTTTTGCGAATAAGTTAGCCACCATACTTGCTAGTCGCTTGCTGCAGCTCCACTCATATTTTACCTTGCCTTACCTATAAGCTTATATAGTCTTGATCGCGAGGGTGCGAGATTGCTGAGTCCCTGTGGCTCACGGATTACAATTACACTAGATGTAGGGCCTGATGATTCCGCTCCAGGAGACACGTATGAGCTCAAGTGGGAGTTCGACGAGGACTCACAACATTACTATGTTTCCTTTCCCGATGATCAGTAGTGGTGCCCAGTTGGGGGTGAACGGGACCGTTGTCGCATGTTGGGTTCTCTTTTATTTTGGCGCCGTAGTCGGGCCATGAGTGTTTGGATGATGTAATGTTATTTATGCACTTGGTTGACGTGGAGAGTGTAAGCCAACTATGTTATCTCCCCTGTTATTAATATATTACATGGGATGTTTGTGAAGATTGCCTAACTTGCGACATATGCCTTCAATGTGATTATGTCTCTAAGTCGTGCCTCGACACGTGGGAGCTATAGTCGCATCGAGGGTGTTACACGAAATCCTGGTTACAAGACATTTCGGCAAGGTAAAACTAAACCAGCAACACCGCCCGAATGTGCCGACAAATCCCGATAGGAGCTGCACATATCTCTTTCTCAGGGCACACCGGATTGTCTAAACTTCCGGTAGGCCAGCCCAGAGTTGCCCCTGGTGGCCACCGGCAGCTGACAAGTTGGACCAACACTCAGAGGAGCACTGGCCCGGGGGTTTAAAATAATGATGAACCTTGGGCGCGCGACCCCCAAGGGAAAAGAAGAGGCTGGGTGGCGAATGGTAAAACCAATGTTGGGCATTGCTGGAAGAGTTTTACTCAAGGCGAACTGTCAAGGGGTTCCCATTATTACCCAACCGCGTAAGGAACGCAAAATCCAGGAACATAAAACCGATATGACGGAAACTAGGGCGGCAAGAGTGGAACAAAACACCAGGCATAAGGCCGAGCCTTCCACCCTTTACTAAGTATATAGGTGCATTAATTAAATAAGATATATTGTTATATCCCAACAAGTAAACATGTTCCAACAAGGAACACATCTCCATGTTCCAACAAGGAACAAACTTCAATCTTCACTTGCAACTAACAACGCTATAAGAGGGGCTGAGCAAAGTGGTAACATAGCCAATCAACGGTTTGCTAGGACAAGGTGGGTCAGGGGCTTGGTTCAACAATATAGGAGGCATGGTAAGCAAGTGGTAGGTATCGTAGCATAGGCAAAGCAAAAGAGCAAGCAACTAGCAAGCAAAGATAGAAGTGATTTCGAGGGTATGATCATCTTGTCTGAAATCCCGCAAGGAAGAAGAACGAGTCCATGAAGAAGATAAACGGACGTAGTCGGACGGTTCCTCACAAACGCGACGTTATCGGAACCAACCCGAAGAAGCAACACCGGAAAGAAGCAAACAACATGGTAAACAACCATCACATAAACATGGCATGATGCACAACCAAGAATGATGCATGTCCGGTTTAAATATTCATGGCATGGCAAAAAGCACAAACAACTCTACAAGTTAAGTGGAGCTCAATATGCAACGAGTTGCATATTGACGACACACCACATCAAATATTTAGTTCTCTCTCGGTTAGATACTCAACAATTTAAATGTTGGTTAACATGGCAAGAGGTGAGGCATAAGTAAACTAAACATTTAGGCAAGTTTAAATGAGGCCGGAAATAACAAACAACAAATTCGGTAAATCCCCATATGCAATTATCAATTTGGTGCAACAACAATTTTTAAACATTTAGATGGTATTATCATGATGGGAATGACATGTGCAAGTTTATGCAATTTTTTTATTAAAAGTTGACAAGAGCATTATGAAGCATTTGTCACCGTGGTGGAAAGAAAAGGGGTGCCACGGCAACGAATCCGAAAATGATGCCACGACAACAAATCGGTTCCAGTAACTCGATTGAGATCCCGGTGCAAACGAAAGTGCGGCATGAGCGTGACAAGTGATAGAAGGTGGGGTTCTCTCGGATACCGAGTTCCCACATGTCGGTGGCAAGGCAAAAGAGGGGCAATGTTCTCGAACAAGGGTGCATCTCATACAACATGCATTCATTCACGGGCATCATTCCGGCGGTTATACCTTCGAAGTGAGCAAACGATACGGTTCGAGTTCGATGGGACATAGTGGAAGTAGACGTTCTCGCAACGGTAGAGGAAGTAGTGGTACACGCGACGTCGGGGTACTTGTCGGTCCGGGCTTGGCGGCGTAGATGTACACGTTGTCGGGGTACTTGTCACATCATCGGGTGTAGCTGTACATGAGGGTCTTGACGAATCCGAAGGGGTAATTGACGGGTCCGGCCCTGGCGATTCAGGTTTCGCAGTGTCCTGGTACTTGACGCTTGGGATTGATTCCATGGTAGCATGCATCCACGGCAACACAGCGCAGATGCAAAGAGGCAACAATTTGGCACGGTTCTGGTGGTCGAACAAGGCAAGGCAGCTCGGCGTGAAGCGCGGGGACGGACGGGTGAGGAGCGATGCAGATTAGCAGTTCCTGAGGCTGGTACCTCAAGAGCTCACAGGAGGAAACGGGTCGTCCTGGACGGCAGTCTCCGGAGGTGCAGCAGCTGAGTCTCCGGAGGTTGGCCTCCACTAGCGCGCGGGAGTGCTTCGGGCGACGGAGGGGAGTCCTGCCGGCGTGGTCGTCGCACCATGGCCCGAGGCAGGGGAGGAGCAGAGGCTCGCCGGCGGGGTTGCGCGGTGGCGCTCAGCGTCCCTGGCGAAGCGGCACTGGAGACGAGCCCGAGAAGAAGAAGGGATGGACGGAGCTCGACGGGGCGACGTGCGGGCGCTGGGCCACGGGCTTCGGGCACGAGGAGGCGCCATGGAGGAAGGAGGCTGGCTGAGAGGAGAGCTTTGGGAAGCCGGCGGCGACCTCGGGAAGGAGAAGGGGTCGAGGGAGATGAGGGGGTTGAGCAGGATGGCAGCAAGCGAGAGAAAAAGGATCGAGCACAGGTCTCTCGTGGCTCGATGCGATCGAGAGAAGGATGAGAGAGTCTGGCGGCGGCAGGAAACGAGGAGGGGATGCGATCGGGAGAGGGTAGCGAGGGGAGATGCTGGGCTAGGGTTATGGAACTGGTGGGGGCGGCTGGGCCTTGGAGCCGGCCCAGTGGGAAGAGCGCCAGCTGGGCCTTGGCCAACTGGTGCGGCTGCTGGGCTCCCTCTCCTTTCCAAAATCTTCCCTTTCTTAAATTTATTGTTTATATAATTAAACAACCAACAAAAGGGGAAAATCCAGGGGTTTTCGGTTAGGAATATGAGATATATAAAAATATATCTAGAACCCTGGATTTATGTAGGGTTTGAATAAATTGCTCTGGCATTTTTAGAAGGTAGAAAAATAATTAGAGTTTGAATTATTCTCAAACTTCAATCATTTTTGAACCTAACCAAAACAACTTCGAATGGGATGAAATCTAACAGAGAGGGTGTAGGAAAAAGGCAAGATTTATAGGGAAAAGTTGAACATTAATGGAGGAGGAATAAGGAAGCTTGCAAAGACATGAAAAAAAAGGAAGTGAGAGGATGATGCATGGGTGTGGCTTGAGAGAGAGATGACAAGGAAAATATATGAGGTTAAGTCAGATACAAGAAGAGTTGAAGAGTAATGCAATTGTGTGATGGGTGATTCCAAGTTAATAGGATATTTAATATAGCTCCCTAATATCGGGAGGATATGTTATAAAGAGAATCACCATGTGAATTCCCTCGGTTTAAATGGATCAAAGATCCATGCCATTTGTTTAGTTGAGTTAAGAAAAATTAAATGACATGATGGCATGATGACATGATGCAATGCACCAGATGCAATGATGAATGCAATGAACCAAACAAATCACACGACGAAACCCAGAAACCCTGGAAGGCATCTGCAACTCCGGTCTTGGGGCGTTACAAACCTAAAGAGATACAGGAGCCCACATGGCAGTGGCAGTGGCTCCAGGGGTTAGTTAGAGCGTCATTAGTGGCTAATGACTTGCCATGTCAGCACTGCCGGCGATTAGTCGCCGACGACCTCAAGTCACGGCGGAGCCCGCACGGCAGGCCACGGGGATGGCAGGCGAGGACACCAGGAGGAAGCCCAGGCCCGTGCGCGTCTAGGGGAGGCCGTGGGGCCGTCGGGGATGGCCTGTTGCAACGATGGCAGCGAGGTTAGCGGCGGCCGGAGATCGGTGATGTGCGCGGGTGGCGCTGCAGGGTGCAAGCAGGCAAGGGGAGGCACTGGTGAGGCTCAGTGCGGGGCGGCAAACATGTTACGCAGCACGAGATGACCAAATGGTCACCGGAGCGATGCCGTCGACAAGCTCGAGTGGAGGAGAGCTTCGGCCATGGTGGAACTACGGCCTAGAGGGTGCGAACGTGTGGGATAGAAGAGGGGTTCGAAGCAGGGGCTCACGACGAGTGCAGCGGTGGCCTCGGCGTGCTCGAGGAAGCAACGGAGTGAGCGAGGCGGCGAGAGGGATCTCCGGCCGCCCGAGGAGGAAGACGATGGCGGGACGGCGATGCAGAGCTTCCGGTGAAGCGTGGCTGGACAGAGAGGACGAGGGAGGCATGGCGATGCTCATGGACACGTCGGAGAGGCTCGGGGGTGGTAGTGGCTGCCGCTATGGCGAACGGCGGCGACGGGTGCGCTCGGGTGTGGCGCGGAAGAGAGCCGAGGAGGGGGGAGAAACACGGGAGAGAGTGAGGGAGGTCCAGGGGGTGCATGGCATCGTGAGGGAGGTCCAGGGCGACGAGGGAGCACGCAGGCAGGGTGGAGGTGGCCGGCGTGTGGCTGCGCGCGCCGGGCACGCGCCCCTGCCTACTGGCGCGAGGAGGGAGGGAGGCGACAGGAGGCGCCAGGTGGGCTGGGCCAGTGAGCTGGGCCGGCTACAGGTAGGTGGGCCAGGTTATTCTTCTCTCTCTCTCTCTTATTTCTGTTTCAGTTTTTCTATTACTTTTATTCTGTTTTGAATTAGCAAAAATACTAATTCATTTTGAAAAATCTTGAAAATGATTGTGGCATATGTTTGGATTTTTTCCAACAACCTTAAATACTTTCAAGATTATCTGGAAATTTAAAATTATTTATAGGATTTAAATGTCCAAATGCAAATATTTATGATTTAATTCAAAAATCCATAAATGACCTAGGAAGGTGTGCACCATTTTTGTCAGAGGTTCTAGACCAATTCAAAAATGATGAACTTTTCTAAAGAGCATTCTGGGTTCTTGAAAATGTTTTTAAGTTGAACCTATTTGATTTAATTTTGGTGCTAGGGTTTGTCATCCCCATTCAGCTTTAATTGAAAGATAAACATGATGCATGGATGCTTTAAGGAAACTAATGGCAAGCAAATTCTAGGGTTGTGACAAATGCTTCCGTTAATTGGGAATCAACTGACTAGGAATTGAAATCAAGGGGGGGCGATGGACCTCTAGCTAAGGTGAAATAGTATATGAGGAGTAACCTTGTGCATCGTGAGTTACTAGGAACATTTAGTATCAAGAAGAAGCGGTCAACTAGTGTCTTCTGTGAGATGAATACCGTGCAAGCAGACACGTAAGATTTGCACGAATAAGGGAAGAGGAGTAACATTTCCGGTTGCCAGTCTTGTGTCCTCCATATGTCGCGGCAATTTTCTTCTTTTTGTCGGGGGAACCGATGTTTTCGAGGAGGGTGCAGCCTTGGATGAACCCATGGCCAAATTGTTGACTGTGTTGTCGTGGCCATATGTTGGCGGAGGGGAAGCAGATCTGAGGCGGCGAAGGACGCCGTACCAGGAACAGCTCCAGTGCAGTGAACGGTGGCGAAGTTGGAGCGGCAATGGTGAGGCGCAGGACGGCGTGGTTGAACTGGCTCGGGTATGGACAGCTCAGCCTCGACTTCAACTACTAGCCTTGGAGGGCGTTGCGGTTGAGGTTGCGGTGGACGACGACGTTGGGGTATCGGCTCCGACGTGATGGAGGAGGGAGGCGGTTGATGGGTGGGATGGGGTGGCGGACGGAGGACGCCGGGGTTTTGCGGCTGGTGGAGAGGTAGTTTTTGCGCCCATGGAGTATGAATGGGGAATCGGACGGGGGGCGGGGCGCCCATGGAGAGGTAGTTTCAGTCTGGGACACACTTGTTTTTGGCTTTTTTGAACAGATGGGACGCGCTTGTTTGAAATTTGGGGGAAGTACAAACTTTGCCCCCTCTCAAATTTCTGGCCTACTGCAGGTCGGGGGTAGGATGGTAATCCCAGATGTCCCAAATAGTGGGCGGTCATTGTGTATGAATGTTTTTCGGAGGTGGTTGTGTGGCATCTAGATGAAGCTACAAACCTACCCCGGTTTAGACCTTTGGATGTCGGGCCGGTAGGTTTCACGGGTTGGATTTATAAAAGTAATTTCCTTCTACTACCAAACATTGGTATCACGTGGTTTCGGGCGAGTAGAGTCTCTTTTGGCGCTTCGTTCGAAATTTTGAAACATAAGCATTCGCGTTTAGAGTAATCTTGAACTTTGAAGATTGACCTAAATAGATAACGTTAAATTTGAGCTTGTATGTTTGAAAACCTCATTAAATTATTCGCTTCTTTTTGAAATTTTGACACTTGAAAATCCTATAACTACGATTATTTTGGAATGGAGGAGCTAAATTTGAATCTATTTTGTACACAACTATATATGTTATTATGTTCAAAAGCATAGCAAAGATTGGTGCCCCCGTAATTTAGGTATGATTTACAAATGCCATGATATCAAATTCAAATAATTGAATGGACTTCATGTTGAACTAGAATTTTTTAAACCACCTAAAGTTGAATTCAAATGTATGCAAGTTCATAGCTAGAAATTTATAATGTTCATTGTGTAACTTTCGTATGTATACAGTGTGAGGGAGTCCTGGATTAGGGGGTCTCCGGACAGCCGGACTATATCCTTTGGCCGGACTGTTGGACTATGAAGATACAAGATTGAAGACTTTGTCCCGTGCCCGGATTGGACTCTCCTTGGCGTGGAAGGCAAGCTTGGCAATACGGATATGTAGATCTTCTTCCTTGTAACTGACTCTGTGTAACCCAAGCCCCCTCCGGTGTCTATATAAACCGGAGGGTTTAGTCCGTAGGACAACAACAATCGTACCATAGGCTAGCTTCTAGGGTTTAGCCTCTACGATCTCGTGGTAGATCAACTCTTGTAATACTCATATCATCAAGATCTATCAAGCAGGAAGTAGGGTATTACCTCCATCGAGAGGGCCCGAACCTGGGTAAACACCGTGTCCCCCGCCTCCTATTACCATCTGCCTTAGACGCACAGTTAGGGACCCCCTACCCGAGATCCACCGGTTTTGACACCAACATTGCTGCTTCGATTGAGAGTTCCACTGTGCCGTCACCGTAAGGCTTGATGGCTCCTTCGATCATCGGTAATGATGCCGTCCAGGGTAAGGTTTTCCTCCCCGGACAGATTTTCGTATTCGGCGGCTTCGCACTGCGGGTCAACTCGCTTGGCCATCTAGAGCAGATCGAGAGCTACGCCCCTGGCCATCAGGTCAGGTTTGGAAACTTAAACTACACTGCCGACATCGGCGGAGACTTGATCTTCGACAGATTCGATCCTATGTCAGGTGCGTCGCACAATCACGGCGAGCATGACGTAACTTTGCCGTCGGACAGTGTTCAGGAGATCACACCTACAACTACTCTGGGCCTCAATCCGGAGCAAATCACGCCATCCGAGGACGGGGGGATAGACCCCGCCATGGAGGCCACACTCTCAGTGGCGATGGAGCCGGATACTGACTTCACCCCTCACAAGAGCCGTGTTGCCGAACCATTGGATTCGCCTCCGGCCACAGACTCCGAGCCGCTTGCGTCTGTGCCTATCAAATCCGATTGTGCGCCGATCATGGATTTCACCTCCGCGGATATCTGTTAGCACTCACCTTTCGGTGACGTGCTAAATTCATTAAGATCTCTCTCCTTGTCAGGAGATCCTTTGCCGAACTATGTCCGGGTAGAATGGGATGCGGACGACGAGGAAATTCGCTGCCCACCCACCACCCACTTAGTAGCCTCTGTCGACGATTTAACCGACATGCTCGATTTTGACTCTGAAGACATCGACGGCATGGGCGACGATGCAGGAGAGGAATAAGAACCAGTGCCCACAGGGCGCTGGACAGCCACTTCACCACATGACATATACATGGTGGATACACCCAAAGAAAACAATGATGAAGAACGGCAGGATGCAGCAAAGAATAGCTCCCTCGATAAGCAAGCAAAGCGTCGGCATAGGCGCCGCTCAAAATCCCGCCTCGGCAAAAAGAGCGATAACAACGCAAGTGAAAATAACACTCCAGTCGACTCCAAAGGAAACGATGACCACATTGACCCAGCGCAGAGCACGATGAAACTGCAATGGCGAACATAGTACGGATCCGATGTCCGAACACGGCAACGCCAAGGATAAACTTCATCAACCCCCCTCTAGGGAAGAAAACAGTCTGGACGAAGATGCACACATCATCCCGGAAATGCACTTGGAACAAGAGAACCTCCGTGGAAGGCTTATTGCCACAGCAAGGAGTCTGAAGAAGAATAAGCAAAGGCTTAAGACCGCACAAAATACGTTCAACAGCAGGTGGAACAAAGTGCTCAACAATGAAGAAAAGTATGGTGGAAGTTACCACACAAAGAGCTATCCAAAGCGAAAGCTATTACGTGAATTCGAGTATGAGGCCTTAGATCCCACACAGCCGAAAAATAAAAGGGCGAACCAGCCGGATCAACCACCTGAAGGAAAAATGCCCTAGAGGCAATAATAAAGTTATTATTTATTTCCTTATATCATGATAAATGTTTATTATTCATGCTAGAATTGTATTAACCAGAAACATAATACATGTGTGAATACATAGACAAACAGAGTGTCACTAGTATGCCTCTACTTGACTAGCTCATTGATCAAAGATGGTTAAGTTTTCTAACCATAGACATGAGTTGTCATTTGGTTAACGGGATCACATCATTAGGAGAGTGATGTGATTGACTTGACCCATTCCGTTAGCTTAGCACTTGATCGTTTAGTTTGTTGCTATTGCTTTCTTCATGACTTATACATGTTCCTATGACTATGAGATTATGCAACTCCCGTTTACCGGAGGAACACTTTGTGTGCCCCCAAACGTCACAACGTAACTAGGTGATTATAAAGGTGCTCTAAAGGTGTCTCCAAAGGTACTTGTTGGGTTGGCGTATTTAGAGATTAGGATTTGTCACTCCGATTGTCGGAGAGGTATCTTTGGGCCCACTCAGTAATGCACATCACTATAAGCCTTGCAAGCATTGCAACTAATGAGTTAGTTGCGGGATGATGTATTACGGAACGAGTAAAGAGACTTGCCGGTAACGAGATTGAACTAGGTATTGAGATACCTACGATCGAATCTCGGGCAAGTACCATACTGATGACAAAGGGAACAACGTATGTCGTTATGCGGTCTGACCGATAAAGATCTTTGTAGAATATGTAGGAGCCAATATGGGCATCCAGGTCCCGCTATTGTTTATTGACCAGAGAGGTGTCTCGGTCATGTCTACATAGTTCTTGAACCCGTAGGGTCCGCACGCTTAACGTTCTTTGACTATATGGTACTATATGAGTTATGTATGTTGATGACCGAATTTTGTTCGGAGTCCGGGATGAGATCACGGACATGACGAGGAACTCCGGAATGCTCCGGAGACGAAGTTTGATATATGGGATAGTAGTGTTTGATCTCCGGAAGGGTTCCGGAATTCACTGGAAGGGATTCCGGATGTTTCCCGAAATGATTGGGCACAAGAACACTTTATCTGGGCCAAAGGGGAAAGCCCACGAGGCTTTTGGAAAGTGCAAAAGGAAGTTTTGCAGAGACCAGAGGCTAGACGCCAGGGACCCTGGCGTCTAGGGGGTAGACACCGGGAACCCTGGCGTCTAGCCCTGGAGTCCGAGAAGGACTCTTGCCTTTCGGGTGAAACCGACTTTGAGGAGGCTTTTACTCCAAGTTTCGACCCCAGGGCTCAACATATAAATAGAGGGGTAGGGCTAGCACCAAAGACACATCAAAAAACACCAAGCCGTGTGCTGGCTACCCCGTCCACTCTAGTTTATCCTCTGTCATAGTTTTTGTAGTGCTTAGGCGAAGCCCTGCGGAGATTGTTCTTCACCAACACCGTCACCGCGTCGTTGTGCTGCCGGAACTCATCTACTACTTCGCCCCTCTTGCTGGATCGAGAAGGCGAGGACGTCACCGAGCCGAACGTGTGCAGAACTCGAAGGTGCCGTGCTTTCGGTACTTGGATCGGTCGGATCGTGAAGACGTATGACTACATCAACCACATTGATATAACGCTTCCGCGAACGATCTACGAGGGTACATAGACAACACTCTCCCCTCTCGTTGCTATGCATCACCATGATCTTGCGTGTGTGTAGGAAATTTTTGAATTTACTACGTTCCCCAATAGTGCCATCCGAGCCTAGGTTTTATGCGTTGATGTTGTGCACGAGTAGAACAAAAGTGAGTTATGGGCGATATAAGTCATACTGCTTACCAGCATGTCACACTTTGGTTCGGCGGTATTGTTGGATGAAGCGGCCCGGACCGACATTATGCGTACTCTTACGCGAGACTGGTTCTACCGACGTGCTTTGCACATAGGTGGCTAGCGGGTGTCAGTTTCTCCAACTTTAGTTGAACCAAGTGTGGCTACGCCCGGTCCTTGCGAAGGTTAAAACAACCCCGACTTGACAAACTATCGTTGTGGTTTTGATGCGTAGGTAAAAACGGTTCTTGCTCAGCCCGTAGCAGCCACGTAAAACTTGCAACAACAAAGTAGAGGACGTCTAACTTGTTTTTGTAGGGCATGTTGTGATGTGATATTGTCAAGACATGATGCTAAATTTTATTGTATGAGATGATCATGTTTTGTAACCGAGTTATCGGCAACTGGCAGGAGCCATATGGTTGTCGCTTTATTGCATGCAATGCAATCGCGCTGTAATGCTTTACTTTATCACTAAGCGGTAGCGATAGTTGTGGAACCATAAGATTGGCGAGACGAGAACGATGCTACGATGGAGAACAAGGTGTCGCGCCGGTGACGAGGGTGATCATGACGGTACTTCGGAGATGGAGATCACAAGTACAAGATGATGATGGCCATATCATATCACTTATATTGATTGCATGTGATGTTTATCTTTTATGCATCTTATCTTGCTTTGATTGACGGTAGCATTATAAGATGATCTCTCACTAAATTTCAAGATAAAAGTGTTCTCCCTCAGTATGCACCATTGCCAAAGTTCGTCGTGCCCAGACACCACATGATGATCGGGTGTGATAAGCTCTACGTCCATCTACAACGGATGCAAGCCAGTTTTGCACATGCGGAATACTCAGGTTAAACTTGACGAGCCTAGCATATGAAGATATGGCCTCGAAACACTGAGACCGAAAGGTCGAGCGTGAATCATATAGTAGATATGATCAACATATTGATGTTCACCATTGAAAGCTACTCCATTTCACGTGATCATCGGTTATGGTTTAGTTGATTTGGATCACATGATCACTTAGAATATTAGAGGGATGTCTTTCTAAGTGGGAGTTCTTAAGTAATATGATTAATTGAACTTAAATTTATCATGAACTTAGTCCTGGTAGTATTAGCATATCTATGTTGTAGATCAATAGCTCGCGTTTAGCTCCCCTGTTTTATTTTGGATATGTTCCTAGAGAAAACTAAGTTGAAAGATGTTAGTAGCAATGATGCGGATTGGATCCATGATCTGTGGTTTATCCTCATTGCTGCACAGAAGAATTATGTCCTTAATGCACCACTAGGTGACAGACCTATTATAGGAGCAGATGCAGACGTCATGAACGTTTGGCTAGCTCAATATGATGACTACTTGATAGTTTAGTGCACCATGCTTAACAGCTTAGAATCGGGACTTCAAAAATGTTTTGAACGTCATGGATCATATGAATGTTCCAGGAGTTGAAGTTAATATTTCAAGCAAATACCCGAGTTGGGAGATATGAAGTCTCCAACAAGTTATATAGCTAAAAGATGGAGGAGAATAGCTCAAGCAGTGAGCATGTGTTTAGATTGTTTGAGTACTACAATCGCTTGAATCAAGTGGGAGTGAATCTTCCAGATAAAATAGTGATTAACAGAATTCTCTAGTCACCATCACCAAGTTAGTAGAACTTCGTGATGAACTATAGTATGCAAGGGATGATGAAAACGATTCCCGAGCTTTTCATGATGATGAAATCGATGAAGGTAGAAATCAAGAAAGAACATGAAGTGTTGATGATTAACAAGACCACTAGTTTCAAGAAAAGGGCAAAGGGAAAGAAAGGGAACTTCAAGAAGAACGGCAAGCAAGTTGCTGCTCAAGTGAAGAAGCCCAAGTCTGGTCCTAAGCCTGAGACTAAGTGCTTCTACTGCAAAGGGACTGGTCACTGGAAGCGGAACTACCCCAAGTATTTGGCGGATAAGAAGGATGGCAAAGTGAACAAAAGTATATTTGATATACAGATTATTGATGTGTATTTTACTACTGTTCGTAGCAACCCCTCGGTATTTGATACTAGTTCAATTGCTAAGAGTAGTAAATCGAAACGGGAGTTGCAGAATGAACAAAGACTAGTTAAGGGTGAAGTGACGATGTGTGTTGGAAGTGGTTCCAAGATTGATATGATAATCATCGCACACTCCCTATACTTTCGGGATTAGTGTTGAACCTAAATAAGTTTTATTTGGTGTTTGCGTTGAACATGAATATGATTTGATCATGTTTATTGCAATACGGTTATTCATTTAAGTTAGAGAACAATTGTTGTTCTGTTTACATGAATAAAACCTTCTATGGTCATACACACCAATGAAAATGGTTTGTTGGATCTCGATCGTAATGATAGACATATTCATAAAATTGAAGCCAAAAGATGCAAAGTTAATAATGATAGTGCAACTTGTTTGTGGCACTGCCATTTAGGTCATATTGGTGTAAAGCGCATGAAGAAACTCCATGCTGATGGACTTTTGGAATCACTTGATTATGAATCAATTGATGCCTGCGAACCATACCTCATGGGCAAGATGACTAAGACTCTGTTCTCCGGAACAATGGAGCGAGCAAAAGATTTGTTAGAAATCATACATACTGATGTATGTGGTCCGATGAATATTGAGGCTCACGGCAGGTATCACTATTTTCAAATCTTCACAGATGATTTGAGCAGATATGAGTATAACTACTTGATGAAACACAAGTCTAACACATTTGAAAAGTTCAAAGAATTTCAGAGTGAAGTGGAGAATCATCGTAACAAAAATAGAAGCTTCTACGATATGATCGCAAAATTAAAATATTTGAGTTACGAGTTTGGCCTTCAGTTAAAACAATGTGAAATAGTTTCACTACTCACGCCACCTGGAACACCACAGTGTAATGGTGTGTCCGAACGTCATAACTGTACTTTATTAGATATGGTGCGATCTATGATGTCTCTTACTGATGTACCACTATCGTTTTGGGGTTATGCATTAGAGACAGCTGCATTCACGTTAAATAGGGCACCATCTAAATCCGTTGAGACGACACCGTATGGACTATGGTTTGGCAAGAAACCTATGCTGTCGTTTCTTAAAGTTTGGGGCTGCGATGCTTATATGAAAAGGTTTCATCCTGATAAGATCAAACCCAAATCGGAGAAATGTGTCTTCATAGGTTACTCAAACGAGATTGTTGGGTACACTATAACGCCCTCGATGCGGCTATAGCTCCCACGTGTCGAGGCATGACTTAGAGGCATAACTGCATTGAAAGCAATGTCGCAAGTTAGGCAATCTTCACAACATCCCATGTAATATAGATAATAAAAGGGGAGAAACATAGTTGGCTTACACTCGCCACGTCAATCAAAGTACATAAATAGCATTACAACATTCAAACACTCATGGCCCGACTACGGCGCCAAAATAAAAGATCAACCCAACATGCGACACGGTCCCGATCACCCCAACTGGTAACCACTACTGATCATCAGGGAAAGACACGTAGTATCGGCGTGAGTCCTCGTCGAACTCCCACTTGAGCTCAAGCGCGTCATCTGGAACGGAATCATCGGGCCCTGCATCTGGTTTGGAAGTAATCTTTGAGCCACAGGGACTCAGCAATCTCGCACCCTTGCGATCAAGACTATTTAAGCTCATAGGTAAGGCAAGGTAAATATGTGGAGCTGCAACAAGCGACTAGCATATATGGTGGCTATCCTGTTCGCAAAAGAGAGCGAGAAGAGGAGGAAAAGCGCGAGCGAGTAACTAGAGGGCATCCTGCGGCAAGCATTACTCCAACACCGTGTTCACTTCCCGGACTCCGCCGAGAAGAGACCATCACGGTAACTCACATAGTTGATTAATTTTAATTAAGTTAAAGTTCAAGTTATCTACAATAAGACATTAACAAATTCCCATCTGCCCATAACCGCGGGCACGACTATCGAAAGTTCAAATGCCTGCAGGGGAGTCCCAACTTAGCCCATGACAAGCTCTCATAGTCAACTAAGGAATAGACCTCCTCCAAAGACATTCCGATCAGACTCGGTATCCCGGTTCTTCAAGACACTTCGACAAGTTAAAACCAATCCAGCAACACCGCCCGAATGTGCCAACAAATCCTGATAGGAGCTGCACATATCTCGTTCTCAGGGCACACTCAGATGAGACTAGCTACGAGTAAAACAAACCCTCAAGTTTCCCCGAGGTGGCCCCGCAGCCAGCTCGGTCGGACCAACACTCAGAGGAGCACTGGCCCAGGGGGGCTTAAAGTAAGATGACCCTCGGGCTCCGGAAACCCTAGGGAAAAGAGGCTAGGTGGCAAATGGTAAAACCAAGGTTGGGCATTGCTGGAAAAGCTTTAATCGAGGCGAACTATCAAGGGGTTCCCATTATCACCCAACCGCGTAAGGAACGCAAAATCCGGGAACATAACACTGATATGACAGAAACTAGGGTGGCAAGAGTGGAACAAAACACAAGGCGAGAGGCCGAGCCATCCACCCTTACCAAGTATATAGATGCATTAAGATAACAGGGCAATATAATGATATCCCAACAAGTAAAATAATGTTCCAACAAGGAACAGTCTCCAATCTTCACCTGCAACTAGCAACGCTATAAGAGGGGCCGAGCAAAGCGGTAACATAGCCAATCAACGGTTTGCTAGGACATGGTGGGTTAGAGGTTTGACATGGAAATTTGGGAGGCAAGATAAGCAAGTGGTAGGCATCGTAGCATAGGCAAAGCAAAAGAGCGAGCATCTGGCAAAGCAAAGATAGTAGTGATTTCGAGGGTATGATCATCTTGCCTGCGAAGTTGTCAGAGTTGACTGGATCCTCGAAAGCAAACTCAACGGGCTCCTCGTTAGCGAACTCATCTCCCGGCTCTACCCAATCAAGACAAACAAGCAAACGGAGCACAATCAAACAACATGATGCAAACATGGTATGCTATGCGGGATGCGATATGTGATGCATATGCAAGATTTGACAAGGAATGAATGAACCTGGCCTCAACATGGAAATCCAAGTGTGCCATTGGAAAGGTGAGATGAAATCTCTTGAAAATAATATAAAGATCACCGGAGTCGGAGTTACGGTTTGGAAATGGCAAGCAATTCAAATATGGCCACGTTCTACGATATACAGCAAGTAGCCATCTAAATGCAACAAGATGAACATGCTACAGCACCCAAACATGGCAACAAAATACATGGCAGGGATCCGTTCATGAAGATTAAAAAAATACTAGCATTGAGCTACGGCAAATTCATCCATTAACAGGTTCAAACAAGCATGGCAAAAATGCATTTGGTAAACAGATTTCAGACTTAGTGAAATCAACACTTGTCTGGAATTTCAGATCAGATAGGACTCTTTGGAGCATGAAAAATATATGCTACAGGACCTGAACATGGCAAAGTAAAGCATGGCATGGAGCTACTCAAAGAGCTTAACAAAAGTTCCTTAGTGACCTTGAGCCAAAAGGGATCAGAAAATACATTTGGAAGCATGTGAACATGGCAAAAAATTAATCAGATCACAGACTTAGTGAAAAACTGGAGCATGCAAAACAGATATCGAGTAGGCATGTTTACGAGCTCAATGCACTCACTACAGAGCATGTCATGACAATCTAATCATACACCCATCAAGAGTACACATCATACAAGCTAGACATGGAAAGAACAATAACATAGCATGCACGGATCAACTACAACATCCTTGGCAAAATCGCTAACAAGTAGACAATCTGCCCAGATTCACGAAATAGCAAAAGTAGAGCTCGATTGACTCAAGCTAGGCTGTTCCATAATTGCAAACAAAGACATGTATGGGTAGAGCACTACAAGATTAACAAAACATCCTTACTGATCATCCTCAAAAGAGGCACGGATCACTTGGAATCAACATGAACATATGGCACATTGAGATAAACAGTCCAAGGACTTAATGGAAATGCTAAGTCCCTGAAATCAGCGTTAACGAATGCCCCACTTTGCAAGCTTGTGCTAGTCACCACACAGCACAAAAATACATGGGTTGCACCTCTGGATAGATGGCAAAACATATAACAAAACACATGTAGAGCACAGGGGCATATCATGCACACAATAATCATGACAAAAATGACAAATATCTAATGGGAGCAGCAGATCTGACAATTATCTCAAATAGCACTCTTCCAACAGCATTTCGGGCATCAAGATGAACTCAAATGAAAATGATGCAATGAGACGAATGATGTACTCTATGAGACGAACATTTTGATATGCTATATGCCCAAAACGGAGCTATGGATGCGGAGTTACGATGCGATGAACAATGCCAAATAATTAGGGTTTTGGGCAAAAAGTCAACCGATCCAAATTCCAGATCTAGATCCGGTTACTGTTCATGCATGCTTCCCGAGGTTCGCCGGAGATGGCCGCGGCGGTGGCCGGAATTGCCGGTCTTGGGGTGGTGGCCGAAGCTCGCTGGCGTTGGCGGAGCTCGAAGGGGCGGCGATGGGCGGCGGGGAGGCGCGCGCTGGCGCAGTGGAGACCGGGCGACGGCGGCGC
>NC_041380.1:215896368-215955675 GCF_002162155.2 Triticum dicoccoides
GGCGACGACGAAGTGGGGCGGCGGCACGGTCCAACGGGCGAGCGACACGTGGCGGTGGCTGTGCGGGTCGGACAATGTTCGGCCAGGCGATTTTGTCCGACGGCGGCGGGTGGAGATGGATCTAGGGTTTTCAGGGGGAAGGAGAAGGAGATTTTCGGGGGGGGGGGGATGACTTTAAATAGGCATAGGAGGAGCTAGGATAGTCCAAATGAGGTGCGTTTTTCGGCCATGCGATCGTGATCGAACGCTCTAGATGATGGAGAGGGTTTTGGTGGGTTTTGGGCCAAATTGGAGGGGTGTTGGGCAACAACACACACGTGGCCTTCTCGGTCCCTCAGTTAACCGTTGGAGCATCAAACGAAGTCCAAATGGTACGAAACTTGACAGGCGGTCTACCGGTAGTAAACCAAGGCCGCTTGGAAAGTCTCGGTCCAATCCGGAAATGTTTAATCCCCACACACGAAAGAAAGGTAGAAATGACCACCGGAGGAGAACGGAGCGCCGGAATGCAAAACGGACAACGGGGAAAATGCTCGAATGCATGAGATGAACACGTATGCAAATGCAATGCACATGATGACATGATATGAGATGCATGACAACAACAACAACACACGGAGACAAAGACCCGAACCCGAGAAAATAAAATAACTTAACACCGGAAACGGCAAGAGTTGGATTACATATTGGGTAAATCATATCCGGGGTGTTACATACACCTTCTATCACAGATCTGAAGGCAAGACTTTTGTTGCTAAATTCGGAGTCTCTCTAGAGAAGGAGTTTCTCTTGAAAGAAGTGAGTGGGAGGAAAGTAGAACTTGATGAGGTAACTGTACCTGCTCCCTTATTGGAAAGTAGTTCATCACAGAAATCTATTCCTTTGACTACTACACCAATTAGTGAGGAAGCTAATGATGAAGATCATGTAACTTCAGATCAAGTTACTACTGAAACCTCGTAGGTAAACCAGAGTGAGATCCGGACCAGAGTGGTACGGTAATCCTATTCTGGAGGTCATGTTGCTTGACCATGACGATCCTACGAACTATGAGGAAGCGATGATGAGCCCAGATTCCGCGAAATGGCTTGAGGCCATGAAATCTGAGATGAGATCCATGTATGAGAACAAAGTATGGACTTTGATTGACTTGCCCAATGATCGGCGAGCCATTGAGATTAAATGGATCTTCAAGAGGAAGACGGACGCTGATAGTAGTGTTACTATCTACAAAGCTAGAATTGTCGCAAAAAGGTTTTCGACAAGTTCAAGATGTTGACTACGATGAGAGTTTCTCACTCGTATCTATGCTTAAGTCTGTCCGAATCATGTTAGCTATTGCCGCATTTTATGAAATCTGGCAAATGGATAAACAAAACTGCATTCCTTAATAGGATTTATTAAAGAAGAGTTGTATATGATGCAACCAGAAGGTTTTGTCGATCCTAAAGGTACTAACAAAAATATGCAAGCTCCAGCGATCCATCTATGGACTGGTGCAAGCATCTCGGAGTTGGAATATACGCTTTGATAAGTTGATCAAAGCATATAGTTTTATACAGACTTGCGGTGAAGCCTGTATTTACAAGAAAGTGAGTGGGAGCACTATAGCATTTCTGATAAGTATATGTATGACATATTGTTGATCGGAGATGATGTAGAACTATTCTGCAAAGCATAAAGGAATGTTTGAAAGGAGTTTTTTCAAAGAAAGACCTCAGTGAAGCTGCTTAGATATTGAGCATCAAGATCTATAGAGATAGATCAAGACGCTTGATAAGTTTTTCAATGAGTACATCCCTTGACAAGATTTTGAAGTAGTTCAAAATGGAACAGTCAAAGAAGGAGTTCTTGCCTGTGTTACAAAGGTGTGAAGTTGAGTAAGACTCAAAACCCTACCATGGCAGAAGATAGAGAGAGAATGAAAGTCATTCCCTATGCCTCAGCCATAGGTTCTATAAAGTATGCCATGCTGTGTACCAGACCTATTGTATACCCTGCCCTGAGTTTTTGCAAGGGAGTACAATAGTGATCTAGGAGTAGATCACTGGACATTGGTCAAAATTATCCTTTGTGGAATAAGGATATATATGTTTCTCGATTATGGAGGTGACAAAAGGTTCATCGTAAAGGGTTACGTCGATGCAAGTTTTTACACTGATCCAGATGACTCTAAGTCTCAATCTGGATACATATTGAAAGTGGGAGCAATTAGCCAGAGTAGCTCCATGCAGAGCATTGTTGACATAGAAATTTGCAAAATACTTACGGATCTGAATGTGGCAGACCCTTTGACTAAACTTCTCTCACAAGCAAAACATGATCACACCGCAGTACTCTTTGGGTGTTAGTCACACAGTGATGTGAACTAGATTATTGACTCTAGTAAACCCTTTGGGTGTTGGTCACATGACGATGTGAACTATGGGTGTTAATCACATGGTGATGTGAACTATTGATGTTAAATCACATGGCGATGTGATCTAGATTATTGACTCTAGTGCAAGTGGGAGACTTAAGGAAATATGCCCTAGAGGCAATAATAAAGTTATTATTTATTTCCTTATATCATGATAAATGTTTATTAATCATGCTAGAATTGTATTAACCGGAAACATAATACATGTGTGAATACATAGACAAACAGAGTGTCACCAGTATGCCTCTACTTGACTAGCTCGTTGATCAAAGATGGTTAAGTTTCCTAACCATAGACATGAGTTGTCATTTGATTAACGGGATCACATCATTAGGAGAATGATGTGATTGACTTGACCCATTCCGTTAGCTTAGCACTTGATCGTTTAGTTTGTCGCTATTGCTTTCTTCATGACTTATACATGTTCCTATGACTATGAGATTATGCAACTCCCGTTTACCGGAGGAACACTTTGTGTGCCACCAAATGTCACAACGTAAATGGGTGATTATAAAGGTGCTCTATAGGTGTCTCCAGAGGTACTTGTTGGGTTGGCGTATTTCAAGATTAGGATTTGTCACTTCGATTGTCGGAGAGGTATCTCTGGGCCCACTCGTTAATGCACATCACTATAAGCCTTGCAAACATTGCAACTAATGAGTTAGTTGCGGGATGATGTATTACGGAACGAGTAAAGAGACTTGCTGGTAACGAGATTGAACTAGGTATTGAGATACCGAAGATCGAATCTCGGGCAAGTAACATACCGATGACAAAGCGAACAACGTATGTTGTTATGCGGTCTGACCGATAAAGATCTTCATAGAATATGTAGGAGCCAATATGGGCATCCAGGTCCGCTATTGGTTATTGACCAGAGAGGTGTCTCGGTCATGTCTACATAGTTCTCGAACCCGTAGGGTCCGCACGCTTAACGTTCATTGACGATATAGTACTATACAAGTTATGTATGTTGATGACCGAATGTTGTTCGGAGTCTGGGATGAGATCACGGACATGACGAGGAACTCCGGAATGGTCCAGGGACAAAGTATGATATATGGGATAGTAGTGTTTGCTCTCCGGAAGGGTTCCGGAATTCACCGGAAGGGGTTCCGGATGTTTCCCGAAATGTTTGGGCACGAGAACACTTTATCTGGGCCAAAGGGGAAAGCTCACGAGGCTTTTGGAAAGTGCAAAAGGAAGTTTTGCGGAGACCAGAGGCTAGACGGCAGGGACCCTGGCGTCTAGGGGGTAGACGCTGGGAACCCTGGCGTCTAGCCCTGGAGTCCGAGAAGGACTCTTGCCTTTCGGGTGAAACCGACTTTGAGGAGGCTTTTACTCCAAGTTTCGACCCCAGGGCTCAACATATAAATAGAGGGGTAGGGCTAGCACCAAAGACACATCAAAAAACACCAAGCCGTGTGCCGGCTACCCCGTCCCCTCTAGTTTATCCTCTGTCATAGTTTTCGTAGTTCTTAGGCGAAGCCCTGCGGAGATTGTTCTTCACCAACACCATCACCACGCCGTTGTGCTGCCGGAACTCATCTACTACTTCGCCCCTCTTGCTGGATCGAGAAGGCCACGACGTCACCGAGCCGAACGTGTGCAGAACTCGGAGGCGCCGTGCTTTCGGTACTTGGATCGGTCGGATCGTGAAGACGTACGACTACATCAACCGCGTTGATATAACGCTTCCGCGAACAGTCTCTGAGGGTACGTAGACAACACTCTCCCCTCTTGTTGCTATGCATCACCATGATCTTGCGTGTGCGTAGGAAATTTTTGAATTTACTACGTTCCGCAACACCACCTTGTGGCCGCGATAGAGTGGCTAACAGGGCCGCACATAAGTCAACACACGATCTACGTGAGGACTTGCGCCAAAAATCCAGTATGACCAGATCCATCTATGAATCTAGGAAGCGCGCTCCAGCAGAAAATCAAAACCGAATACTACAACCATCCGAACGCCATGATACATCCAAATACAGGGGTGCCGCACACCCCCTATGTTTCACCGATGAGGTGTTGGACCATGAATTTCAAGAAGGATTCAAACCAGTGAACATATAGGCGTACGACGAGACCACAGACTCTGGGGTCTGGATTGAGGACTTTATCCTCCATATCCATATGGCTCGCGGAGACGATCTCCACGCCATCAAGTACTTGCCCCTCAAGCTTAAAGGACCAGCTCGACACTGGCTGAAAAGCCTCCCCGAAAACTCAATTGGAAGTTGGGAGGAGCTTGAGGATGCTTTTCGGGCTAATTTTCAAGGGACCTATGTCCGACCTCCCGATGCAGAAGATTTAAGTCATATAATTCAACAGCCAGGAGAGTCATCCGGAAAGCTTTGGAACAGGTTTGTCACTAAGAAGAAGCAAATTGTCGACTGCCCGGACGCCGAAGCCTTAGCAGCTTTCAAGCACAGCGTCCGAGACAAATGGCTCACCAGACACCTCGGCCAAGAAAAAACCGAGAACAATGGCAGCCCAAACATGCCTCATGACCCGCTTTTGCACGGGCGAAGATAGCTGGTTAGCCCGCTGTAGCACCAGCCACCCAAGCACATCCGAAGTCAGGGGCTCTCGAACAGGTCAGCGGAAAAACCCTTTCAAAGGTAGCAGAGATGGACCGTCCAGCCTAAGCAAGATTCTAGAAAACCTATGTCAGATTCATGGCACGCCCGATAAACCTACAAAACACACCCACAAAGAATGCTGGGTCTTCAAGCAGGCCGGTAAGCTAAACGCCGAACACAAGGGGACGGAGACACCAAGCGAAGACGAGGACGAACCTCGCCAGCAAAGCACTGGAGGACAGAAAAAATTCCTACCAGAGGTTAAAACGTAAACATGATCCACGTGACGAAGAGGAGAAGCAAACATGCACTCTGAGACATACGCGTCGTAGAGCCCGTCACCCCTAAGTTCAACCCCTGGTTGGCCTGCCCGATCACTTTTGATTGCAGGGATCACCCGACAAGCATCCGACATGAAGGATTGGCTGCCTTGGTGTTAGACCCAATAATAAACGGATACCCTCTCACACGAGTCCTTATGGACGGCAGCAGTGGTCTAAATCTGATATATCAGGACACAGTCCGCAAAATGGGGATAGACCCGACAAAAATCAGCCACAGTAATACTACCTTCAAGGGAGTAATACCAGGCCCAGAGGCCCGCTCCATGGGCTCTCTAATACTAGAGGTTGTATTCAGTTCATCCAACAACTACCGAAGTGAGAAGTTAGACTTCGACATTGCGCCATTCCGAAGCGGCTATCAAGCACTACTCGAAAGAACAACTTTCGCTCATTTTAATGCGGTCCCACATTACGCTTCTCTTAAGCTTAAGATGCCTGGTCCATGTGGCACCATCACAGTTAGTGTAAATATTGAGTGTTCTCTACGTGTGGAAGAACATGCGGCGGATTTAAGAGCCGAGCACTAGACGGCCTCACCAACCAGAATAAATGACAGGTCATCAAGACCGCGGACACGATTAGACGAGTCCGGCGCATCACTAGATATACCTGAGATTGGTTTGATGGTTAAACCCTCATAGACGGTAGCAGGGGCTTCCCACGTGTAATCAGGGCTAGTTCGGCTCAACTTTACTTATCTTGAATTTTAATGGTTTATCGAGAATAACCAATTTTTTTGGCACGACAACTTTCATCTAAGTTCTTCTCTTTTACAGATGACAATCGTGCTACACCCGTCCAGGACACGGCACAACGGAGACACAGGTGCACACGTGCAACAAGGACCCGCTCAAAGGTTTCTTTTCAGATTAAGACCCTGCGTAAACCTTTTTTACTATCTCTAGTTGTTCACATCCTCCGGATACTCAATACAACCAAGAAGGATGCTGGCGTTATTGGCATTTCGCCACGTCAAAATATTGCACGTACCTGGACACTCGAGGTTTATTATTAAGGGCATTGTTCAGCCCAGAATATGTTATAAAGACCGAATACCTTAGGGAGTGTTCGGCGTCGCGAGTTTGTCCTTACATGCATCAGCTCTGAATCATGTCTTTGGTCAAATGTTGGGTTTGCCCGGCTCCCGTGTTTTGCTACCTTAAGTTCCACTCTATCGACTAAGGTGGCACCGGGAGAACTACTGCGATTGTGCCCTGGTTCATCCGGATGAGTACCTCAGTAGAGAAAGCCGAAAACTGACTGTCATGATAAAGCGCGAGACTGGTTAACCACTTAGCGGAATCTTCGGGATTCCTCTGCATTAACGAAGGGCCGTTTCCCGGTCATGTACGTATGCGCATTGTATTCGAACGAGCGCGGAGGTACCAGGGGCTATATAGTAGTCCCACTGTCAAACTCCTATGGCTAAGTGAAAGTGTTAAAGCCATATAGTCTGATTGCCTCGTTCGCTGCGCCACCACCTCCTTAATGGACCAAGACGCTGGATCAAGTGTGAATACGCGTTTTTTGCAAACACCCCCGCATTATATCCGTGGGGGCTGAAGCCGACGACTGCAAACTTTCAGGTTATATACATATATACATACACGGCCGCACAGGAGGCATCATAATACTTTCAGGCAAAAGTATAAACACAACCTTTATAATTCAGTAAAACATTGTTTTTACAATGGGAATATATGTCACTAGAACATAATATTCTTCAAGCACTGAGCCTTTATTGAACGAGCGCCTTAAAGGAATTCTTCAAAGTAGTGCTCGGCAGATACTCGGCCTACGGCCGAACTCTGGTTTGCAATAGCGGTGGCCTCCATCTCTGCCCAGTATGTCTGGACACGGGCAAGTGCCATACGCGCACCCTCTATGCACGCCGACCTCTTCATAGCATCGATGTGCGACACAGCACCAAGGAACTGTTGCACTAAACTAAAATAACTATTCGGCCTTGTCCCTTCTGGCCACAGATGATCCACAACAGACCTCATGGCAAGCCCAGACAACCTATGGAGCTCGGCCCACTCGCCATTCGCTCATTCAACAGCAGCGGACGCACTGGAACATGGAACTTTGACCAGAATAGCCTTTCCACTTCACGATCTTTTTGATCCTTGAAGTACTCGGCCGCATCAGCAGCACTGGTTGCCAAATCCACGTATGCATCTGCGGAACTCCATAGTTGATCAAGAGGGGCATACTTCGGATCTCCGAACTTCGTCCACAACAAAAAGGGCTTCCTAGCCGCGATATCTCCAGCTTGATGGAGCTCCTCCTTCGCCGCTCTGATTTTAGGGCGGGCTTCCTTGGCTGCTACCATGGCCTTCTCCAGGTCCGCCGCCTTCGCCCGGCTTTCTTTTTCAAGAAGCTGGTAATGGTCGGCGGCATCTTTCAACTCAACGGCCATCTTGGCTATTTTTTCCTTGCTTTGGCAATGCGCAGCCTGTTCGGCCCTCAGCTATTCGACCGCCTTTAGAGCGGCCGCATCACTATTCCTGGCTTGTTCCTTGGCTCGGGCAAGTTCCGCCTGAAGGGTCTCCACGGCAGTAGCTCCATCTGCAGTCACAACATATTAAAGATACTAGCATCATGCTCCTCTTACTATGTGTTGATCACCGAAGAAATCACATACCCTGTGCCTCGTCGAGCCGCTTGATGACAAGCACGATGTTGGCAACTGCCGCATCAAGTTGCCGCTTCAGCTCGGCAAACTCACCAGTCCGACTAGCCACCGGACCTTCAGCCACCTGCACATGAAGGCTACCTGATTATTACCTGGGACTATGATCCTCTGTTTGCCACCGTTCTTGACGACAACCAGAGTGTCAGGGGCTACTATCTGCATAGGGCACGCCTAATGTGTGTGGTACAGTCAAAAACATACACTATTTCACGTACCTCAAAGCCTTTCAGCAAACTCATCAAATCTTCATGCAACCCGCTTTCGGCGGATGAAATCCTCTCAATCACCGTACCCATTAGCGTATGATGCGCTTTTGAGATGGCCGCTTGCTCCAGAAGATCCTTCAGTGCGTCTAATCACACACCGGACGGTTCTGGACTCTTTTTGTTGCTCTCTTTAGGAGCCGAATACTGAGGACTTCGGGTGGCCGAAGGATTACGCTCTGGCCTTGGCGGATCAGGAGAAACCCTCCGCGATGACACTTCAGGGTCGCCCGCCTCATGAGGAGGGGTGGCATGGGGAGGTGTTTCGCTCTCCATCATCTCCGGAAGAAGATCCCCCGAAGACGAACTCTGTCGAGAAGGGCTATGATCCGAACTACAAGATACATGTTTTGGTTATTGTCTTCAGAAGTAATGTAGGATATTTTTACTATTAAGTACTTTTTGTTTCTTACAGCTCGGTAGAGGACTGATCCCCTTGCGGGCACTGTGCGGCAAGAGTACCCTCTGAGGCAGGACCCTCTGGCGAAGATTTCTTCCGCCGTTTGGAAACCTTTGTTTCCGGGTCTTCAGAGGTGGTCCTCTTCCTTCCTTGGGGAGATGGAATTTCAGATTCTTCTCCCTGGTTATCCTCCTTCGTGGAGGCGCTAATTCCCCCGGTTTGGATGAATAATGAGTGAGGCCTTCTTTCAGCCTCTTTATTCCCCCCTTTATCTTCCCTGAGGGCGCCTGATAGGCGCCGGTTCGAGCATTCTGGCTAGTACTGGATCGGCCGAGCCTTCGGGAAGGGGGGCCGAACACCTGATCATCTTCACCTTTGTTAACCAGTCCTGGTCAAAGAGCGACTTTTCAGAATGATGTTGTGATAAATAAAAAGACAACATTTTCGGCCACGGGATTGCTTACTTGGGTATCTGGGCGATTACAGCTTAGACCCGCATCTTCGGTGGTGTCCGGACACTTTATTTGTGGTCCGAAGAACAATTTGTACATCTCTTCGAGCGTCATGCCGAGGAAGTGCTGAATAGTTCCCGGTCCTTCCGGGTTGAATACCCACATACGGAGGGGTCGACGTTTGCAAGGCGAGACTCGACGAACTAGCATGACTTGCATTACCGTGACCAGGCTGACATCTCTCTCAAGGAGATCTCGGATGCGACTCTGCAATATCGGCACATCATTTAAAGGCCCCCAGTCCAGCCCCTTGTTGATCCATGATGTCAGTTGTGGTGCGGGGCCCGAGCGAAAGGCAGGGGCGGCCACCCACTTGGTACCCCGGGGAGCTGTGATATAAAACCACTCCCGTTGCCATAAACTGGACACCTCTGGGAAGGAACCCTCTGGCCATGGAACATCAGCGCTTTTTCTTATTACGACACCTCCGCACTCTGCGTGTCGCCCCATGATCATCTTCGGCTTCACATTGAAAGTCTTGAGCCACAGGCCGAAGTGTGGGGTAATGCGGAGGAAGGCCTCACACACGAAGATGAACGACGAGATGTGAAGGAGGGAATCTGGGGACAGGTCATGGAAATCCAGCCCATAATAGAACATGAGCCCCCTAACAAAGGGATCCAGAGCAAGGCCTAGCCCTCGAAGGAAGTGAGAGATGAATACAACGCTCTCGCCGGGTTTGGGAGTGGGAATGACCTGCCCTCGAGAAGGCAGCTTGTGCGAGATTTCGAAGGTCAAATACCTGGCCTCTCTTAGCTTCTTGATGTCTTCCTCTATGACAGAGGAAGGCATCCACCGACCTTGAAGGTTGGATCCGGACATGGTTGAAGGTCCGAAGCGCCTGACCTGAGCCTTGGGTGTTGGAACTCGAGGCGGGGGAAGGATTTGATTGAGTACGAGAGGGAAAAAAAAGGACAGGCCTTGGCCTCTTTATAAAGAGGGTGAATATCAAGCGTCCTCCTCGTGGCCATTTGGGACTTGCCTAAAATCAAGGAGTCATACCAACGGGCACGATTGGGTTACCCATGTCCGTATTGATGAGAATCCCATAATAAGGGGAACACGATCTCTGCTTCGACAAGACGTGTCAAGAAAAATGCCTCGCGATATGTGTAGTGCTGGTTGAGAAAAACGGTTCGAATAATAACCGGGCCATGGCATGATGTCATGTTGCTAAATGTGTCAGCAGATTAGATTTGTGGAAATATTATTCTCTCTACGGTGGTATGTGGAACTTGTTTTGCAGAGCCGGACACTATCCTTGTGTTCAAAATCTTCTATGGAGTATTCGGAGGAAGAACCCGCCTTGCAATGCCGAAGACGAATCTGCGCGCCGGACTCATCGTCATTGAAGCCTGGTTCAGGGGCTACTGAGGGAGTCCTGGATTAGGGGGTCTCCGGACAGCCGTACTATATCCTTTGGCCGGACTGTTGGACTATGAAGATACAAGATTGAAGACTTCGTCCGGTGCCCGGATGGGACTCTCCTTGGCGTGGAAGGCAAGCTTGGAAATACGGATATGTAGATCTTCTTCCTTGTAACCGACTCTATGTAACCCTATCCCCCTCCGATGTCTATATAAACCAGAGGGTTTAGTCCGTAGGACAACAACAATCATACCATAGGCTAGCTTCTAGGGTTTAGCCTCTACGATCTCATGGTAGATCAACTCTTGTAATACTCATATCATCAAGATCAATCAAGCAGGAAGTAGGGTATTACCTCCATCGAGAGGGCCCGAACCTGGGTAAACATCGTGTCCCCCGCCTCCTATTACCATCTGCTTTAGACGCACAGTTCGGGACCCCTACCTGAGATCCTCCGGTTTTGACACCGACAATGTGCTTTACACACACAACATGAACTATACTCACGTTTATATTCGATTGCTAAAGCAATGCATTGTCTGGAGTTCAAAATACTAACTATGTGGATCAATTATGTCGAATAATAACATAGACATGCTCAAATTCGATGGAATCTAGCTGTCTGATGCATCAATGACCGTTCCTTACCTGAATTACAAATATCATGATCCCATCCTAATATTTGGATACAATTTATATCTTTAATCAATGTGTACATCAGTCTTCTACGTGTAGTTTCAATTTACACGCTGTGGTTTCTCACACATGCTCACACACTCTCTCCCGAGGTGTCTTTCTCGCAGACATACTCTTGATATGACCCTCCCTCCTTCCCTCATGTAACCATTTACAACTGTTTTCACTAGCCTTTATCACAAGCACTCTTCCTCTCACAAGCATACACACGCACAATCCCCATTGACCCTTTCTATATACATAGACCTACCTAGGTGTCTCCTGTACGCACATTATCTTTAGGACGGTCTCTAACGCATTACCTCACACATCTCTTCCTAATCGAAAATTATGATTCTAGCAGGGCATTCTGTAGGATGCCCCTTAAAGTTAGGTTGGATGAATAGTAATAACAGAGATATGGGGTTACCTTGGTCCGAGGACCTAGGGTTACAAATCGTAGCCGGCTTTGTCAGTGGACACAGAGTCCTTCACGATTCTGCTATATTTGTCTTGTACGACTAGTCATCCATGGGTCTCCCTAAATGCATCACAGGCCGACCAATGTGGCCCAGGACGGAACCGAACCAAGGGCCTCACCTCGGCCCACCGAACCTCACGCGGTGACACACCCTCTGCCCCCAGGTCTCGTTATCTTCTCACACCCACACATACCAACACAGACACCACACAAAAAAATTCTCCTTGTGCCTCTATCCCCTCCCCCCCTTGCATATACACACTCAAGGGAATCTCTTGCCATGACATCATATTCGTCTCTCTCTCTCTAGACCTCTCTCATTTCTCGTGCTATCTCTCCCATGCCCCTTCCCCCGTCGGAACCTCTATCCATGCCTCTCTCGAATACGTAATACACACACATACCTCTCTAGGCCCTGCCAAATACATCAACTACACATTCACACATGTTACATCACGTACCCCATTGATCTGAAAAGCCTTCTCTTCACGTTTATTTTGCATAAAATATTCCTTTTGCATAAAGTGTGCCCAAAAAATTATTTTAGAATTTCTACATATATACAACATTACAAAGTTATATGGAGCAGTATGAACATTAATTTGCATTGCATGGTTCCCACAATGATATTTATTCCGCATTGTGAAATTTTATATTTTTATACTATATATAAAGTTAGTCATAATAAAGAGAAATGAAGAGCATCTCTCTCTCCATCGCATACACCCCCTCTACACCCCTTTCACGTATGCACACAAACTATTTCTAGGTCCTCTAAAAGTACGCCCCCGGCATTTCATCTTTCTCTCATGATATATACAGTGACGATCATTGTATTTGAAGCGAAAGAACGATACATACATTGGACTTCCGAATCCACTCATTACGGTCACCATTTACATTTTGTGGTTATTTTACAGTCACGGGCTCACCGTATAGCTCTGTATTTGCTCAAGACAGGACTAGTTGACCAGTTAAATGCTCCACGTGGCACCTCTAGTGTTGCATCACATTATCTCACTACTATTGGGACCACCTGTCGGCATGTATCTACTCTACACTCTTATAAAAAACATAGTTGGTGACGATGGTGTGCCCGCCATCCTGCAATATAGGCCGTCTGATTTATATCTGAAGGATAGGAAGGAAACTATGGCAATTTTGCAAAAAGGTACCCGCACACACCTCTCCACATTTGCAAATAAGGTCTTCCCTCATTCACACTTTTCTCTCACAAGATAAACTCGTCGTACAAATGCATCTTGATGTTATGTGCAACGCACGGGCATCTTGCTAGTAAGAATGAAAACAAACGACAAAAAAATATTGGACGGTGGTTCGAAGTCATGACCGCGGGCACAGCGGACAAGGTGGCCTTGTATTGGTATGCTGAGCCATCTGTTTTAACACATAGGAGCTGGTGTGGTGATTATACACACACGCACGCATGCACATGAACTGCTTGCACGCAACACTCACATGAACACATGCAGCCACGCACACACGCAACACTCACACGTACACACACAGCCAGGCACGCACGCAACACTCACACATGCATGCACACACCACACGACCAAAAAACAATCTCATGCTCAAGTGCTCAACCTACACGTGCATGCGCACACATCAGGCCCTGATAGACACATACACAACCGGGTGGTTCCCGCGCACGGGTTGGAGTCTTGTCGCGCCTGCGTAAATTTGTGTTTATCTGACCTTTTTCCTATGCGAACTAACAGGTGGGACCCATGAGGAACGTGGTCAATTTAACTAGTCAACATGGTGCCACGGAGACTATTTGGCCGGTCAATAGAGTGCAATCCGATGCTGAACGGTGAGCAAGTAACCGTATAATCACCGCAAAACATATATAGTGACCATAATGAGCGTATTATGAAGTCCGGTGACCGTATTACGCTTTTCTCTCTGTAGGCCCTTCAAAACTACATCTCTACACGTTCTCGCATGTTACATCTAACAACTATGCAATACAGCAACACTACTACACTCTAACACAATAAATCATATGTGTTTTTAGTTTTACTAGATATCATATTGTTACTTAATTATTCAGTTTCCATATATTAAAATTGCCTTTGAAATTTATGGCCAGTATCATCTACCGTGTGGGAAAAAAATCATGCCCTTTCTTGTTTAATCGGGTTTGTATCGATGGATCGTGCGAAACAGCAAAACTATAATACTATGGTACTATACAGTATATGTAATAGTTCACTAGGCCGCCATGTCATGTACGCCTCCGTCGTAAGAGTGGAGCACTCGCTTTCATAAATGTTCTAGTCCCTTTCACCGACATGTGGGACATCAAGCTACCGGGTCCACGTGCCATACCGAAATTCTGTGCAGAGCACCAAGGGTGAAGCACCCCAATCATGGCACCGCCATAGTAATGAGAAATGAGGCGTCAAATCACGAAGTTGCACCTTTCCCGGAGTTAAGTTGGAGGGGCGAAGTAATAATGCTAAAAAAAGAAGTTGGAGGGACGAAGGAACCATCATTTCACTCATTGTTGAATCCGCTTCCCCCTCATCTTCTTCAAGTTAACCACGTGTTGCTTCTGCCGTTGTTCTGCCTCATGTGGGACGCGGATCAGCTTGGTAAAGCATTGACACGTGGGTCCGCATGTTAGCAAACTGCCAGGCCAACGTCCTCTAAAAATAAGAAACCTCCCCTGCCATTCACGCGGCAAAATCACCACCTTTTTACTAATCTTGATTCTATAATTTTTTAGATCAATGTAATTGAGATTTGTATAGATAGCACACAGGAGCAAAACCAAGTGGTACGGTTAAGGGCATCCACAATGTGTATCCAAATGTGAAAATAGCTTTTGGCATCGATGGGAACCATTATGGACGGTGCTGCCAAAGCCAAAAATATGGTACCGAAGCTCCCTGATTGATTGATTGAAGGAATAGAAAAATGCAACATCTCTCCTCTTTCTCCCATGCTTGGATGCATGTACAGTATAGAGCACAGAGTCTACTCCCATGTCTCTTCTATCACAAATCACAAAGCAGTGAGGCATCAAATCACAAAGCATGGATGAAGCAACCATCATTTCACTCTTCGCTGACTCCGCTTCTCCATTGTCTTCTTTGAGAAACCACCTCACCACACTAAGATGGACGGACGACGTTATTGTGTACTAGTAGTACTAGTACATTTACGCTTCTTTGGTTCAACGGACTTCCTGGATGCAAATAAGGCGGATGTCTCAGCTTGCAGGCGGCACTTGCGGACGACTCACCGTGGTCGCCCTCAATGGTGTTCTCCATCGAATGCACTTCGCCAAACCACAACGTTCGAGATATCGTCGACGTCACCACAATGGGGAAGGAAGTCAAATAGTTACTACCTCCATTTTTTTGTACACAAGGCCAGTATATCAAAATTACAATTTGAATAAGGCCACTAACAATAATCGAGGCAAAATTGATGGGTTTTGCCTCGTACTAGCAAGAAAGGACATTAATTAATCAAGCGATGAGGAGTGAGATGGTTAGCTCTTTGGGATTTGGAGAAAAAATACGCATTAATTGACACGTCAAACGATGATTTGTATCGATTAATCCCGCGAAGGAAAACCCTGCCTTTCTTTTTTAACACTAGTACTCCTAGTACGTTTGTACTTGTATCCTATTTGGGTCTAGGCGTTGCATTTCCATACTTCGCCACACATTTTTGCCAACCTTGCCTAAAGTTTTCAAAATGAAAAGGAGGTACACTTGTGCACGGCTATCGTGGCCGCACCACACCCTCACACAGTCGCTCCTGCACGCCGCAAACCCAACCAAGGGAACTCACCCTCACTGACATGTGCTAGTGCATGTGATCAAACCAAACTCAGCCATCCTACCGCTGACACATAATTTTCGTTCATACAGTATGTTTATCCAACCGCATGTTGGGGAGGATCCGTATGGCCCGTGCGGTTGTCTGTTGGGGAAGAAGAAGAGGTGAGGAAGAAGGGTTAGGAGACATAGCATATTCATCCAACCGCCTGAAATGGTAGACTGAACCAAATGAAGAAATTCAGGCGACTTGCATAACAATGTATATTTTTACACAGCAAAAGATCCCTAAAAACAACAAAAGAAAGAAAAACTATCACTGCTCATGGAACGAGATGGCCACGTCGTCTTTGGCTACCAGCGCAAACTAGCCGTAGCTGTCGACGTGTGTCTCCGCACCGTGGTTGTCCTCGGCCTCCAACTACTTGTTCATGTAGAGCGTGCGGGCGCTCTGTACGGACGAGAGCACCAGTCGGTTCAAGTCCAGGATGTCTGGTTCCGCCTGCAGGAGGGAATCGATGTCAGCGGCATGCGCGCGCTCTGCGTCGAGTTGAGCCTCCGCCACCCGGTTCAAGTCCAGGATGTTCGGTTCTGCCTGTAGGAGGGCCTCGATGGCAGCGGCATCCTCGCGCTCCGTGTCGAGTTGATCCTCCTCCGCCTAGTTCAAGTCCAGGATGTCCGGTTCTATTTGCACGGGGGCCTCGATGGTAGCGGCATCCGTGCGCTCCACGTCAAGTTGAGCCTCCGCCGCCCGGTTCACATCCAGAACATCCGGTTCCGCTTGCAGGAGAGCCTCGATGGCAGTGGCATGCGCACACTCCATGTCGAGTTGAGCCTCTGCCTCTCGGTCCTCCTTTAGTATCGCCAGGTTGAACCGCTGGTCCGCCTGCACCATGGGGGACCCGGACGCCGGCACGAAGTCGACGTCCATCATCTCATACCATCGGCGGCCTTCTGCACTGCGACCTCCACCACGAACATTGGAACGGCTTCCTCCTCTTTGTAGCTTGGCTCCAGAGAACTTGGGGATTGGTCCGCCGCAAAGCGAGCTTGGGAATGGAGGTCTGTGTCGCCGACCGCCGCCGCGATTTCTGCGCGGCGCTCCGGCGTAGGCATCTTGCAGTACGTGATCTTGCGAGACACCATGGCTTTCCGGTGAACTAGGGGACTCTTGATGTGGGCTAGGGGATTGAAAGGTGGGGGAATGGGCTGGAGATGAGGTCTAGTTTTGGGGCAATGGCTGGTGTAGGCCGAGCAGCGAAGGTTCTGATGTGAATAGTGGTTCCGGTGATGACCGGTCAATCGGTTTCGACTATGCATCGCTCTTGTCACATTCCATTGCACCCCAGCACGTTGGACCCTCCACATCGCTCACCGAATGGAACACACTTCGTCTTTCATTTTCGCTCGCTTGTGGGACCGCAGTTGAGAGCAAACCGACGTCCCTCCCACTGCCCCGCCTGCGTCATTTATACTACCACTCCCTCCATTTTATGTGGAGTAAATAAAAACAGAGGGAGTATACTACGGATGATGATCCCCTTACGTGGCCGAACCCATTGAGTAACTGACATGCGGAGCCTAGCAAGCATGGGGTCCGCCAGTAAGTGACTGAAAGGGAGGGTAAGGTGGGGATACCAACGTTAGTGGATCCACTTCCACTCCCTCCTTCCATCTAATATACAGGGCCTAATGCGTTTTTTGAGGCTAACTTTGACCAAATGTTAGAGTAATAATATATGACATGCAACTTACATACACAAAGCATATGGTCAAATTTGTATGTGAAAGGAGCTTCCAATGATATAGTTTTCACATTATACATCTCATGTACTATTAATCTTGTCAATAGTCAAAGGTGGTTTTGAAAAACGCATTAGAGCATGGTTAATAATATAGCCAGCCGAGGGATATAAGGAACTGCCATGTCATCTATAGCCATCATCTCTATGCACTCATACAATAGTGTGGGCTATAAGGTTGGCTATTTTCCGCAAAAAAATATATAAGGGTGGCTATTGTATTAGTACTTTTTCATCTCCTCTCTATCTCTTTCTTCATATTTATTGTATTTACCTAGGAATGCGTATATAGCTAGGCTCTTGCATCAGAGCTCACTTCGCTTACTTTTTCACGTCTCTCTCCTCCACATAGGCAAAAGTGCCATGTAAGCGGGCTATAAGCCCACTGTTGTCGTTGATCTTAGGCCCTATATAAATGGAAGGAGGGAGTACTGTGAGCACTTCATACTATACTATAGATGTTGTCAGTACTCCACTGGTACTATTGGACAGGGAGCTTAAAAAAGTTACTATTGGACTAGCTATACGTGGAAAAATCCTAGTAGGAAGAGCATGCGCGAGAACAAGCACATTCACATGGTTAAAATTTTTAGAAATCGTCTCTGTTTGAATATAAATCTAGGAGTACGTACGAATCTAACAATATTGATTGGGTGTTGTTGAATGTATATACTTTTTTATATAAGTTTGATCAAAGTAGAGATACTTTGACTACACATAAAACTTATATGTAAACTAGAAAGAATCAGAGGGAGTATATTGTACGTTCAAAAGCAAAGCGAACATTGAATACCCTTTATATATGATTTGCAGATGCTATGATCACCGGTTCAAAGTTTTGAATCCGCCTTAGGTATCACACATGCACCCACTCGTTCTCTCTCGATTTCATCTCGGGGCCCAGAGATCGATTGAAAGAGGACTAGGGTGGGTATAATACGTTCATTTCGCTTATGAACGTACAATATACTCCTTTTAATGCCCACAGACCCCCCCTGCGGGTCATTTCTATCGTAGAAACAGACCAACCTTTATATCCTTCCACGACACACAATTGATCTCTCAACATCAGTCGATCTCGTCAAGATGTGTTGGGGCATGAACTGAATGGGATGTCAAAACTAAGACGGGAGGCGACACGTAGTGGAGGAAAAGTGAATGCGCTTGTTCGTGTGGGTCATGAGGGCCAGCAACATGGCGCAGCTCCAGCACCGCCTCTGGACAAGGCGACCGCAGTGAGCGACACGCTCATCGTCGCTGGACACAATCAGTTTCAGTGTGCCGAGGTTGGCGTTAGCGCTGTGGCACGACTAGCAGATCACCCGGCTCATCAAGGATGCACGGGGCACCGAAGTGCGCGTGCGTCGCGACACGTCCGCGGAGTGGTGTATCGCGACCAACTGCATCCCTAGGACCTGAGACCATGCCGGGTCGTCTTGCTTTTTCAATGACATGTGGGAATCGCATGTGAGCAAAGGGCATGTCCAACGTTGCCACGACCGCAACTGACTACCATGGCACACCAAATCCCTTGTCCCTCGCGTTGTCGCGCCGTGCGTTCCCAGCCGGCACCAGCTGCCCGCATTCATGCCGCCATCCATATGTCGTTGTTAGGAGACTCGGTGCCCGAGGAACAAACTCCGGTGACTTAATGATGCACCTAGATGCTTGGCCTCACCGGAATGCGGTACATAAAGCTGCAACACCCAGCTAACCTCCACACCATAGCGCATCATCCTGCTACCTGGCACCACATCCTCCATGACCACGAGCGCGAACACTCTGCGGGACAGCTTGTCTTCGGGGATGAAGCTCGAGGTCGCCGCCCTCGCTCAAGTCGCCGCTCGCGATGCAATAGCGGCATAGCCGGACGCGGACGTGGCCGCACAAGTGGTGGCCATGCTAGCGGCCGATGACGGGAGCACCGTCAGCCACGCGTCCTACTTGCCACCGTCCAACGTCTGGCTCCGCCGAGGTAGGGGACTCCTCCGAGGATGAGTAGCGCATGGGAGGCGGCAGGGCATGGTGTGCCAACTGGCCGGTCCATAACCCGTGTTCTACTCTTCCTCGCCGGACAGCGACGCCGTACATGGAGATCGCAGATGGAGGACGTCGGTCGCCGTCGTAGAATAGGTTTAGGGTCGGGTTTCTTTTATTTTTCTGTCCTATCAAAGTTCGAAATGTAATGAAAATCTGTCGTGTTTGCATTAATCTCGGCCGGTGTATAGGAACTTTCACAATAATATAGTATATTGTAGGAGTACTAGCAAGATGCCCGTGCGTTGCATGGAACATCAAGATCTTGTGGGAGAAAGGATGAACGTGGGAAGGCCTTATTTGCAGATGTGGAGAGGAGTGCGGCTAAATTGTCATAGTTTCCTTCCTATCCATTAGATATAGATCGGACGACCTATATTGCAGGATGACGGGCACACCATCATCACCAACTTTGCTTTTTATTGAACCAAGACAAAGCTCACATGCAAAGTAAATAAACACATAGGGTCTACATACACAATTTATCTTAGGCACTCCAATAGTATGTCCACTACACATTCACACATTTCACAACTTTCTAGATCTACGGGAACCTACAAAAGGGTTAACATAAATTGCCTCTGTGTCACATCCCTAGTTCTGGTATGACCTAGACTAGTTAGTCATGTGTGCATCATGTTTAAATTTCAATGAATATGAAACGGGGACATGTGGAAGCCTCAGAAATCATTTCTGAAAATGACCAAGATAAAAATTGCTTCAAATATGTACAAGAAAATGTTCATGTTTCTCTTTGAAAATATTGGCCAGAGCTAAAATTCAAACCAATATTTTCACGAGCTCATAAATATTTATTTTGGGCATTTGGAATAAATTCAATAATTATTTGCATTGGATTTATATTTGATATATTTCAAATATGATCCAATAATTCTGGAAATTGTTGTGGGGCTTTATATTAATGTCACTAGTCCATACAACAATTTGCAGAAGATCAGAAAATGATTTGGGTTAAAAATCAAATCAAAACAGAGTTAAAGAAAATTGGAAACAGAGAATAAAAGAGAGAGGGGGAATCGTACATGGCCTCACCTGTGCAGCCCACCAACTAGCCCAGCACTATAGCTAGCCGGCCCAACCCATCTCTACCTCCCCTGTCGTCTTCCTCCTCTTGATAGGAGGACGAATGGCGTGTGCCCGACGCGCGCTCGCACGCGCCGGCCACCTCCTGCTTGCCTGCTCGCCGCTGGACGCCTCTGGGAGACGCCACGCAACCCCCTGACCCCTCTCACTCTTCCCCATGGCCCTCCTCTCCTCTGCTCTCTCTCTCTTCTGAAGCCGAGCGGAGCCGTTGCCGCCGCTCGTCATTACCGTGGCCACCAGCATCCCCACGCCCGGCCAACGCCCCCATGAGCTCCGCCTCAACGCCGTAGAGCCGCACGCCAAAGCACACGCCCCCGGGAGGCCAGCAAACATCGTCATCGCTGTCGTCTTCCACCTCGGGCTCCGGCCACCATCATCGTCGATTCACAGCAACCCAGCCTCCCTAGAGCCCGCTTCGACGCCTGCTGCAACCGCTGTGAGCTCCGTCGTCGTTTGCCCCTCCTCCCCATGCCTCTCGATCTCCGTAGCCATCGTCTCGACCGAAGCCGAAGCTCACCGCCTCCCAGCCATGGCACCACCGTGGCCAGAGCCCGAACCAGCCACTCCCGCACGCGTCATCATTCTCCCCTCCTCCCCAGGAGCCCGTAGCCACCACCAGCTCCTCCCCACGTGCCCAACAGCCACCCACCCGAGCTCGCCTGAACTCCGGTCGCCGCCTGGCTCGACGCTGGCGTCATTCCCGGCCACCCCAGCACACCCCGCCTGCACCATTCGACGTGCAAGATCATCAGCAGCACGTAGATGGCCTCGACCGCCCTTTTGGTTGCCGGAGCGCGAAAACTGCAGATCCTCACCGCGTTTGACCTCGCCGGCGGCGAACTACTGGTGGGTTTGACCCACTTTGACCACGGCGGGACCCCCCGTGTCCATGACATGTGGGGTCGGCCTTTGACTGAATTAGTGTAGGGTTAAGATTAGTGCTAATTGCCACTTTTAGAGGTTAATCTCTCGCTAACTAAACACGGTGCCACTGACACTAGGACCCACTACCCAATTAATGCATGGTTTATGCCTAAACCTTCTTAATTAAAGCCACAACCACTAACATGTGAGCCCCACTGGTCCGCTCTGACCAAGACCGCCCCTGTTGACTCGCTGACTTCATAGTGACGTCATGCTGACGCGGTAATTCTTTTCTGGAATTTAAATAAATCTTAAATGGATTATTTATTTCAGAAAATGTTATAAACTTCTAAAAATCATATAAAATCAACCGTAACTCCAAATGAAATAAGTTATATATGAAAAATGATCAGAAAAATCCAATCTATCGATATGTACTAGTTTCATGCATGTTAGAGCAACCTAACCTTGCTGTTTAGATGAAACATGATAATGCACTTATATGAGTTCATAGATTAGGCTTGTATTTGAATCTTTGATTCAAATAAGCTCAAACCACCCTGGTTTTAGTTGCATTAGCTCAAAACACATCACATTGACATCTCATGATCATGCATCATATTGTGCATTGTATTGATTGTGTTTTCCTTCTCTGTTGCCGGTATTTGTCCCCTCTCGATAGACGTGCTTCCGACGATGAGTTTGATGACACCGATGAAGAACTATACTATCTTGAGAAGTTCTAGGCAAGCAAAACCCCCTTGTTCATTCTGATACAATCCCACTCTCTCACTCCTCCTCTCTTTTACTGCATTAGGACAACAACGATTCAACTATTACATGCTGCGGTAATTGAACCCCTTTCCTCTACATGACCTGTCATTGCAAGAGTAAATAGATGAAACCCACTAGCATGAGTAGGAGTTGTTTGAGCCCTGATGTGCCTACTCATTCATGCTTGTTTGTCATGCCTTCTATTGCTTAGAGTGTCAGGTCTGATTCATCGGGGATGAATTGGAAAGTTGTGAACATGTCCTACTGTGTGTGAGCTGAGTGTGTTGAACACGATTTGGTAAAGGTATTGATGAGAGGCCATGTAGGAGTACATGGTGGGTTGTTTCATTGGAACCGTCCTTAAGCACCAAGATCTGTATGTGTGATTTAACAATCTGTTACTACCTTGCATTGGGCCCGAAACCAATGGACCCTCTCAGCTTCTTAACCACCCTAGTCCTCTGTCCAGGAGTTGCAACTAGTTTCTGGTGTTTATAGGATATGTGTTGGCGGCTGTGCCTAGCGCTGACCCTAGGGGTGGGCTATGTTGCGGTAGATACACTGTGTCATGGTGTACCGAGTCACCCGTTTGGTGTCTCGGGAACCCTATACACATCATTCGGGGCCGTATGTGGAAACCTCGGCCGGACTCCCTGCGGATGGACGATGAACCAGGACTAGAGACTTGAGTGTTTAGGTAGGTCATGGCCGACACCCTCATTGGGCTTCCGCTTGAAAGTTGCCGAGTACATGTCGTGTAAACGGCCATAAGTGGTGAGAGCGTGTGTGAAGAAGTACACCCCTGCAGGGTTAACATCATCTATTCGAATAGCCGCGTCCATGGTAAAGGACTACTTGGTTGCCTATATAGTTCATAGACAAGTGAAAGTGGATACTCTAAAATGCGCAAGATAAGCGTGAGTGCTATGGATGGCCATCTCGTAGGGAGACGGGAGCGGATCCATAGTGGTGTATTGATATGGTGAATATGTGGACTCGTGTGCGCCACCTCAAAAGAGTTACTTGCAGTCGTAGTTTAGGATAGCCACTGAGTCAAAGCTGGCTTGCTGGAGTTAAACCCCACCATACCTTTGTTGATAATGATGCATATGTAGTTAGTTCTGATGTTAGTCTTGCTGGGTACATTTTTAACACCCACGATGCGGCTATATCTCCCACGTGTCGGAGCACGACTTAGAGGCATAACCGCATTGTAGGCATGTCGCAAGAGGGCTAATCTTTACACATCCCATGTACTGAATAAGAAAGAGACACAGAGTTGTCTTACAATCGCCACTTCACACAATACATAAATATAGCATTACATCATCCAGAATACAATCAAGGTCCGACTACGGAACCAAAATAAAAGAAGACCACCCCTAATGCTAGATCCCCGATCGCCCCGACTGGGCGCCACTACTGACCAACTGGAAACGAAACAACACAACAAACACGATCTTCATCGAGCTCCTACTTGAACTCGGTTGCATCACCTGCACGATTATCATCGGCACCTGCAACTGGTTTTGGGAGTAATCTGTGAGTCACGGGGACTCAGCAATCTCACACCCTCGCGATCAAGACTATTTAAGCTTATGGGTAGGAAAAGGTAGTGAGGTGGAGCTGCAGCAAGCACTAAGCATATATGGTGGCTAACATACGCAAATGAGAGAGAGAAGAGAAGCAAAGCACGGTCGTGAACTAGAAGTGATCAAGAAGTGATCAAGAAGTGATCCTAAAACTACTTACGATCAAACATAACTCCAAAACTGTGTTCACTTCCTGGACTCCGCCGGAAAGAGACCATCACGGCTACATACGCGGTTGATGCAATTTAATTAAGTTAAGTGTCAAGTTCTCTACAACCGGATATTAACAAATTCCCATCTGCCCATAACCGCGGGCACGGCTTTCAAAAGTTCAAAACCCTGCAGGGTGTCCCAACTTAGCCCATCACAAGCTCTCACGGTCAATGAAGGATATTCCTTCTCCCAGGAAGACTCGATCAGACTCAGAATCCCGGTTACAAGACATTTCAACAATGGTAAAACAAGACCAGCAAAGCCGCCCGGATGTGCCGACAAATCCCGATAGGAGCTGCACATATCTTGTTCTCAGGGCACACCCATGAGCCAGACGTCGGGTTGGCATAGACCCTGGTTGCCCAGGGGGCGCCGGATATCGCTCAGGTTGGACCAACACTTAGAGAAGCACTGGCCCGGTGGTTAAAATAAAGATGACCCTTGAGTCTGCAGAACCCAAGGGAAAGTGATAGGTTGTTAGTGCAAATGTAAAACCAAGGTTGGGCCTTGCTGGAGGAGTTTTATTCAAGGCGAACTGTCAAGGGGTTCCCATTATAACCCGACCGCGTAAGGAACGCAAAATCAAGGAACATAACACCGATATGACGGAAACTAAGGCGGCAGGAGTGGAACAAAACACCAGGCATAAGGCTGAGCCTTCCACCCTTTACCAAGTATAGAGATGCATTAATTAAATAAGAGATATTGTGATATCCCAACAATAATCATGTTCCAACAAGGAACAAACTTCATCCTCACCTGCAACTAACAATGCTATAAGAGGGGCTGAGCAAGGCGGTAACATAGCCAAACAACGGTTTGCTAGGAAAGGTGGGTTAGAGGCTTGACATGGAAATATGGGAGGCATGATATAGCAAGTGGTAGGTATTGCGGCATAGCAATAGAGCGAGCAACTAGCAAGCAAAGATAGAAGTGATTTTGAGGGTATGGTCATCTTACCTGCAAAGTTCTCCGAGTTGACGTAAGCTTGATCCTCATAAGCGTACTCAACGGGTTCCTCGATCACGAACTCGTCTCCCGGATCTACCCAAGGCAAGAACACAAGCAAAAGAAACCACAACCAACCATGGTGCAATGCGCAAGCAACATGATGCAAAACATGGCATGATATGCGGGATGTGCTATGCAATGCATATGCGTGCTCCAGAAGGAAAATATTGAACCAGGCCTCAACTTGGCAAACCAAGTGCGCCGCTGGAAAGATGAGTAG
This sequence comes from Triticum dicoccoides, assembly GCF_002162155.2. NCBI lineage: Eukaryota > Viridiplantae > Streptophyta > Magnoliopsida > Poales > Poaceae > Triticum > Triticum dicoccoides. The sequence continues at coordinate 215,921,549 of NC_041380.1, forward strand.
ATTTCGGTCGAAATCGATATAAAGATCACCGGAATCAGATGCACGGTTTGCAAATGGCAAGCAAACCAATAATGGCACGATTCTGCGATTAACAACATGATGCCATCTAGAATGCAACAAGAAACTAAGCTAATGCAATCTAACATAACAACAAAGCACATGGCAATGATCTACTCAAGATACTTGACAAAAGATGAACACTGAGCTACGGCTAAATCACACAAGAACAGGTTCAAACAAGCATGGCAAAAGGGCAAAAGATAACAACATTACAGACTTGGTGAAAATACTAACATGTCAGGAATTAACATCAAGAAGCAATGTTTAGAGAAAGATTACAGACTTGGTGAAAATACTAACATGTCAGGAATTAACATCAGGCAATAACAAAGTTATGAAGGTATGTTTGCGAGCTCTATGCACTCAACACAAGGCATTTCATGACAAGCTAAGCATACTACCAGCAAGAACACATGTTCAAGAAGCTTACCATGGCAAGAACAATCTCATAGAATGCATGGATCAACTACAACAACCTTGGCAAAATTGATTAACACATAAACAATCTGCCAGGAACATTTTATAGCAAAAGTAGAGCAAGATTGAGTCATGCTAGAGCACTCCATAAATGCAAACAGGGACATGGATGGATAGAGCATAACCATATGCTCAAATCATCCTTACTGAACATACTCAAAAGAAGCATGGATCTCTCTGTATCAACATGAATACATGGCATAAAAATAACAGCAGAGCAACGACTTGGAGAAATTTGAAGTCCCTAAAATCAGCAACATCACGAGAGCTATTTTGCATGCTTGTGCTAGTCACCACATTGATCACCAAAATACAAGGCATACATCCCTGTAAAGATAACATGACATAGCCCAAAACACATGTAGAGCTCGTGCCCATATGCAGCACACAATAATCATGGCAAAAATGACAAAAGCTCATAATCTGATAAGAATCAGCACCTAACATTCTATAGCACTCTTGCAACAGTCATTTGGGCATCCAGATGGACTCAAACAAGCATGGCGTAATGGAACAAAATGAAGAGGACATACTGATGAACAGTTTGATATATGGCACGCACAAAACAGAGCTACGACGACAGAGTTATGGCATGATGAATAAGGCCTAAAAACATGAGGGGAAAAGGACTTAGTGGATTTTCACCTCGCGAAAAAGTCAAAGGGACTAGATGAACCCGGGACGAAGCGGATCGGGACGTGGGGAGGCCGTTTGGTTCGGGGATGGATGGATCTCATCCAACTCGATGGGATCCGGTGCGGGACGAGCTCCGGCGAACGACGGAGGAGGAGGACCGGCGGGCACCGGCAGAGGCGAATGGCGGCTCCAGTCGCCAGCGAGAGGAGCAGGGACGGCGCGCGGGGCGGCGGCCACGGACGACACCGGCGAGGCAACGGTGGAGGTGAAGGGCAGCGGGGTGGCGCGCGGCGACGCGGCGAGGTCGACGCGGGGCGAGGTCCGCAGGCCGAGCTCGACGGTGAGCGGCGGGAGGGAGGCACTGCGGGGCGCGAGGGCGGCGGCAAGCTAGAGAGCGGTCAGCGGAGTTCTCCAGCAAGCAGGGGCGGCGAGGAGAAGGCGCAGGCGGCGGGGCGGAACCGGACGGCGGCCGGAGCTCGCGGTGGCGGCGGCGCACGCTCGCGGGCGAGGCGCGTGTAGTGGACGCGCAGGACGCGGCCCGGGGCAGGCCGGCCTCGGGCCCCGGCGGAGGCGACGACGAAGTGGGCGGCTGGAGCTGACGTGGCACGCCGGGTTGGCTACGGAGGTGGAGGCGGAGAATGTCCGGCGAGGGGAAATTGTCCGGTGGCGCGGAGGAGGATGGATCTAGGGTTCATCCGCGAATTTTTCAGGGGAGAGGACATATATATAGGTAGAGGGAGCTAGGAGAGTCCAAATGGAGTGCGGTTTTCGGCCACGCGATCGTGATCGAATGGTCGATAAGATGGATGGGGTTTGCATGGGTTATTGGGCCACTTTGAAGGGGTGTTGGGCTGCAACACACACGAGGCCTTTACGGTTCCCCGGTTAACTATTGGAGTATCAAACGAACTCCAAATGGCACGAAACTTGATAGGCGGTCTACCGGTGGTGTACCAAGGCCGTTTGGAAAATCTCGGTCCAATCCGAGAACGTTTAACACCCGCACACGAAAAGAGGCAAAAAGGGGCACCGGAGGACATAGGAGCACCGGATTGCAAAACGGACAACAGGGAAAATGCTCGGATGCATGAGACGAACACGTATGCAAATGCGATGCACATGATGACATGACATGAAATGCATGACACGCAAACAAATGACAAGGCAACAACAGCGAATAACTGGAAGACACCTAGCGCAATGGTCTCGGGGCATTACAACACTCCACCACTACGAGAGGATCTCGTCCCGAGCTCTAGGATGGCACCGGAGGGAACAGGAAGAGGAAGATGAGAGGTAAAACTAAGTTGCTTCTTTGACAAACGAGTGAAACCAAAGAACCTTGAAAAGGTTAAGCCATTTCAAGAAAAGAATACAATAGAGATGAACGAAGTTGAAAACACTCCGTTAGAAAAGAGAAACAAGGAAGAACAAATTCGGACAGCACTCCGGTTGAAAAGAGATGCAAGACTTGATAAGATGAAAAGAACTTGAGTAGAGGGCACAACACTCCGGTTAAATGGATAAGCAAAAGAAAGAACATGATCTTGACAAAACAAGATGATGGGTCGAAGAGAGCAACATCACAATGCCTCCGGAAGAAATGAGAGAATGGAAAGGAATGAACGGAGGAGAAAACAACACCTTCTACCTCAAATGAGCTTGAAAAGCATCTTTAGGAGAAGGGTCGAATGGAGTTGTTGGAAAAAACCAACAACGAATAGAGTAAGCTTGTAGTGGGCTTAAAGAAAACTTCTCAAAACTTAAGGTGAAATTCTGCCACTAACGAGAACAAAATTGGATTGATAAGAACAAGGAGACGAGAAACTATTTCACCGGGAGGATAAAAGAAGAACTTGGGTCAATTATACGCCTCACAATAGCAAAATCCTTAGGGAAAGATTTAGGTGAAATATAACCCAAGATAACTCCAATGAAGAAATAGGTGGGTTTAAATATTTCATTCTTAACAACTTGTGAATCATGAAACACGAAGGGAAATTATCAAGAATGACATAACACCACCTGAAAAGATAAGATAGGAAGAACTATACTTTGGAATGCAAGACGAAGAATGCTTGAGCTCCTCTGAAAAGAATCTCGACGAACACTTCGAGAACGAATTAAATCCCTGATGAACCAACTTGTAGAGTCACCATGAAGAACTCCGGTAACAAAAGGGTGATCAAACGACAGGAAAGAGAAGTTGAAAACACAAGGTGAAGCCTTGCGATGATTTAGATTGAGCTTCGTGGTGATATAATTGAGAGATCTTGGAACTCCGGGAAAGAAAGATTAACAAAAGATATCAAGAATTTATTCATCATGAACAAACTCCGAAGGAAGGAATTGATCACTTGGATGAAAGAAGAATAAGAATTCTGTTATGTGTATCCTTCACCAATTTAGATTGATGACAGGCAACGGAGTTGGCATACTACTTATTCTCGTAGAAAGGATTAAGATAGATATAGTGCCAACTTGGGAAGGTCTTCAACGAACCACCGGTAGGATTTGGAAACGAATGAATTGATATGATAATGAAGGAAGAGAAATCTTAAATGAACCACCGTAAGAATTGGAAATGAACGAAGTAAAGGGATGAATCACCGGTAAGAATTAGAGAATGAATGAGGATACTTGAGGGGATTTAGATACAACTGAAATGAAGAGATCACGAGCTGATTAGAGAATATTGAATGATGCACCGGTAAGATTTGGAGAACAATAGCTGAAAGCTGGAATGAATAATCTCGAAATGATGGCCTTCGGCGAACCAAACTGAAAAGACTCTTGAAATGCTACGGATGGGTGAAAAAAATTCTCACAATTGAAAACAATTATGAGAGGATGGCATCAAGATAGAACCATGAATCTTCAAGAGCACAGATAAGATTTGGAGGGAAAAAACTCTTCTTCGGTCTTCAAAAGTTGAGAATGACGATGCGAAACACCAAGATGAGTTGTTGAGATATGCCGGGATGAATATTAGAAAAGGTTGAACCAACGATGAAAAGAAATTGAAAGCTCTTGGAGAAATACATATAACTGATGACAATTCATTCTTACGTCAAACTTTGAAAGAATTTGAGGGTAGCTCCGGGAAAATTAGAAGAGTCAGGTAAGATCCTAGGAAAATGACCTGTGGGTTAGGGCCCACTCAAGAGAAACACCGTTGAGCGATTTAATAGATAGATTGCGCCGGTTAAGTTAAATGGCTTGAATAAGATAACAACCTCAAGATAGGTTTGAACGGATCTTGAATGAAAAGACGAGCCTCCTGAGATATCTTCAGCACTCTCGAACACATGAATAGTGAAAAGTGAATGATTATGAGGTGCATCGGTATGAGAAGGTATTTGAAACGAGGAAAAGGGATATGATCAACACCAAAAGCTTGAATTGAAACCACCGGAGAAGAAAGAGAATGAAGAATGATGAACTAATACAACATCTTCAAGAGAACCACCGGGTAAGAACGTTGATTGAAAAGAATGGAGAGACTTCACATCCATAAAATGGATAATGAATTAAGAAATCCGAGTCCTTGAAGGGAAAAGGGTGGGAGGGTGGGAAAACAAAGGCAACTTGGGAAGGATGAAACAAACACCATTGAGAGAGCTTAGAATAGATCTTGTGGATGTTGAAAATATCGGATCCACTTGAAGAGAAACACACCGGTTGAAAAGGATTGACATGAAAATCTTGATTAGCATGAAGGATTAGTATTCACATAGAAATATGAGAATACCACTTAGGAAAGGTATGGAATCAACACTTGACTTTGAAGCAACTCGAATACCACAACTGAAAACAAAACAAAGGATTGGCTTGCAGAATAAGCCGGAACAAACATATGATAGAGATTTCGTCCAAAGTTTTTGTGGTGGGGCCCGCACGGGCTCGATCATACAGCACCATCATGTACAAGGCAGTGCACATGACATACGAAGAGTCCCCCAGTCAGCATAGCCAAGGACTCTTTAAGACACAACGAGACCACTATAAAACCAACCATGGATGGGAGGACCACTAGACGTCGAACCCCAATTTCATATCATACATCTGTCGGAAAGATATCCTAGGAGCTACTTGAATTCCCACTTATAAACTCCTGAAACTTCCTGTTTATGCAATCAGGTGTTGGGGATACATGGGAAGCATAATATCTCACCCAAACTAGCAAATCCTACATCTAGTTGTATCCATCCTTCAACACATAACCAAGAAACCTTCGGAAATCATTTACCTCAACCTTCGAAAAGCATCCATTATACGAGTTATGGCAATACTCCTGAACTCCCACCCCAGTACTGGGTGGTGTGGAGGTTATCTCACCAACAATTGTGTAAGTGCATATAGTGCCCCTTAGTGATTTTGGTGTATTGAAGACTTATAGGTTAAGGGACTAATGCGTTTGTGAGTGTACACAGGTCTATAAGTCTATGAGGAGTTTGATATTTACAGGAAAAGTCGACCCCTAAAAATGAATATCTTCGACTGAAGATTTTGGTATTTTTGAAGACTTTCATGAAGACTTTGAAAGTGAAGAAATTGGTGTGTCCATGGAGACCTGATATTCATGCGGGGAATATGAAGCTTGAAGACTTTCGTTTTCATAGTTTTGTTTCTCTCTTTCTTGAGTCATAGGAAACACCGTACTATTAAAAGGGGGTCGAGGAAATACTAAGGAAAAATTTCCATGTGATGCTCAACTCAAAATCCTACACCTACCAATCCCTTCTAGTGAAGCCATTGGAAATCTCATACAGTTCAGTCAATTTCTTCAGTGACAGAGACGAAGTTCTTATGGTCTCTGAGGAATTTGTCGTGACTGAGGAGTTAGGAATTCGCCAGTGCAGATTGCCTACACCGTGAGGAACATGATAGCCCTGAGGATTTTGCTACTCAAAATTCCGACCGTTGCTGTGCTATGCGCCAGCTGTCCCAAAATATCTATCCACCTAACGGTCATATCATTGAAGGGCATTTATGTCTTATCATGTCGGGTTGCTCCCTAGGCTATAAATAGCCGCCCCCAACAACCACTAGCTGGTTGGCTGCTCCGAGAGAAACTGACACTTGTCATTTGAGAGCAACCCATCCTCTGAGGACTTTGAGCGAAAATCATCAAGTGAGGAAAAACCAAAAACCCAAAACCCAAACACCTACAAACTCCAAGTGATTGAGCATCACTGAAGAGATTGATCCTCAGTGGATCCGACGCTTGTTGCCTTTGAACACTGTGCTTCTTCCAGACGGTTAGGCGTCATGGTCTAGAGCATCCAAGAGGAATTGTGGATCACTGAGTGACCAAGTTTGTGAAGGTTTGGAAGTCGCCTGAAGACTTACCACGAGTGATTGGACGAGGTCTGTGTGACCTTAGTTCAAGGGGAATACGGTGAGGACTGGGTGTCCTGAGCTGCGTGTTCAAGACTGGGTGTCCGGGACTGTGTGTCCTCGAGTTTAAGTACTCAGCCGCTCCAACCAGACGTACAACTGAGACAGCAGTTGGAACTGGTCTACCAAATCATTGTCTTCACCAAGCTTAGTGGTTCTATTTTCTCAACTCTTTCATTTCCTCATAACTATGTTGTGTGTTTGTTCATATCTATGTTTGAAGACTTTGACTGAAGACTTCCTCAATTTCCTCAGTTTAATTTCTTCAGTCTGTTTGTCTTCATCCTGTGTTATCCTGTGATTACGTTTCCTATACTCTGTGCCTGTCTTCATTTCATCATGATGACTATGCTTGTATTCTGTTATGTTTACTTTTGAGTACTTATTCTGCTACTAGTAGTTCTTCGCTAAGGAATTTCCTCACTGGCAAATTCCTCAGTGAAGAATTTCATAAAAATCGCCTATTCACCCCCCCTCTAGTCGATATAACGCACTTTCAATTGGTATCAGAGCAAGGTACTCCCTTTTTCTGTGTGATTTTGGTTTAACCGCCTAGAGTTTTAGTTATGTCGACCGCAAGTATGATCAAGGTCTCTACCGGGTGTCCTACCTTCGATGGGACGGACTACCCCTACTAGAAGAATAAGATGCGAATGCATCTTTAAGCAATTGATAACGATCTCTGGTATGTTGTGGAAAATGGTGTTCCCTCAGTCACACCTTCCGTGAATGCTGCTGATGTGAAGAGATTCAAGCAACTCGACTCTCAAGTGAAGAATATCATATGTGGCCATTTGAGCAAAGGACAGTATGGCAGAGTGAGTGCTTTGGAGACAGCGAAGCTTATCTGGGATAGGTTGTCCAAAGTGAATGAAGGAGTCTCAACTCAGCGTGACTCTCGAGTTGATGTTCTTCGCAATCTCTTCAACCGCTTCAAAAGACTCGACAAGAAAATGTTCGACAAACCTTCGATCGCCTCACTGACATCTCAAATGAGCTTGAAGCACTTGGTGCCACGGACATCACCGATCATGAGGTGGTGAAGAAATTGCTGAGATCGCTTGATTCCTCATTTGACACTCTGGCATTGATGATACAAGAACGTGCTGATTACAAGTCACTTGATCCTGCTAATATTCTCGAGAGGCTAAATACTCATGAGTACCAACTTGCTGAAAAGAGAGATCTCTATGGTTCAAGCTATGGAAGATCACGTGCACTAAAGGACAAGGCAGTATCTGAGTCCGAAGATGAAGACTCTGATAGCAGCCTTGGTGATCCTGAAGAACTGAGCCATGATCTGGCTCTGCTTGTGAAGAAGTTCCAAAAGTTCTTAAGACGTGGTCGCCTTGGAAGACCCTCAAGGAGCGATTCCTCATCAAGTGACTACAAGAGGAGGCTCTACCACAAATGCAAGAAGCTTGGACATTACATTCAAGACTGTCCTTAATGGGAAAAGGAATCAAAGAAGAAGAAATACAAGGATTACAGTTCTGATGATGCAAAGAAAAAGAAGAAATCCTCAAAATCCTCATCATCAAAATCCTCAAAGCCTTCATATCACAAGAAGAGCAGCTCCAAGAAGGCCAGGGCATTCATTGGCAAGGAAATGGACTCTGAAGCTGAATCTAAAGAAAATGAGGAAGAGGAGTCATCTGAGGAGTCCGAATCCGGAGTGGTGAGCCTAGCTCTCGCTACTGCATTCGTCAGCAAGGCTATCTTCAACACCGAAGAAAACAACCTCACCAACAAAGCTGATGAAGGGGATGATGACTACACTCCCACCTACTGCTTGGCAAAGGGTGCCAAGGTACTCAAATATACCTTATCTGAATCAAGTGAGAATGAATCTGATGAAAATCTTAAGCCCAGCTATTCTAAACTTGCTAAGATTGGGTTCAAAACATGCTAGACAAAAGTGATGATATGTTGGGTGAAGAAATGGATCGCACTAAAGCCCTTACTGAAAATCTTCAAAGATTTCAGACTAGGTTTGACAATCGTCAAAGTCATCATAGCACTCTCTTATCCGATCATGAGAAGCTTTCTTATGAATTTATTCAAAGAAAGCAAGACCTTGAGAAGCTAAGAGTGAGTTATGAAGATCTTCAGAAGGAGCGCAATTCATTACTTGCTCAACAAATCAGCACTTCTCATGAAGAATTTGTTCCTCCATGCTTAAAGTGCATTGAACGTGAATCTGCTAATTCTTCACCTGAATGTTCAAATGCTGCTAATGTTTCAAATTCCTCACATGCCTCTGCTATCACTAATTCCTCATCCGAGGACATTGCTAGTATCTCTAACGATGCAGGGCTAAAGGAATTGTACACGACAGGCATGTTCAAAAGCCTCAAAGGGCATCAGGCTCTTTGTGATGTGCTTAAAAAGCAGATCCTCAACAGGAACCCTAGGAAAGATATTGCCTTTGAGAGGAAACTCAATGCTGATGGTCAATATTGGAAGCCTGAGCAGTACCCCAAAACTACATGGGTTGCTACAAAGGGACCTCCAGTTGATCCATCTAACTTATCTGGATTTGCATGTGAATCTCCTCATTATGATGATGAGTCAATTGACTCCAACTATAAGCTATTCAAAAATCAGAATGGTGAAGTATTTGCTAGATATGTTGGCACTAACTGCAGGAACGGCTCTCCTATGAAGAAAATCTGGGTTCCCAAAAGATGCCTTGAAAATCTTCAGGTGAATGTCATCATGATGCCACTTGTGAAGAATAGGAACCCTAGATCAAATTCTTCATATGGACCAAATTCCTCATATGGATCAAAGTCCTCATATGAACATCATCGTGCTAACCCGTCTGTTTCGTAGGGAAGATCTAAGGATTATGGATATGTGCATTATTCTTCAAATCATTATGTCCATAAGTCCTCAAAGAATTTCTCTGCATACTCTTATGCTTACTCTAACCCCTCTTATGTGAGACGAAATGGACTGGCTTCTATGCCATCCTTTTCGTATGGAGCTCACAGAATGTTGAACTCTTTGTCACCCCTTCAGATGTGGGAGGTGAAGAAAAAGAACTAATCTCTTCTGCAGGGTCAGGTCTCCAAACGCATGTAATCGTCTGAAGAATTTGCTGGAGACCTGAGCATGCCTGATAGGACGCAGGCTAATCATGAAGAAATGAACTTTCATTTCTCACGTCCTCAAATTGCTTCATCAGTTCTTTTACTTGATGAAATTGATCTGAAGAATTGATGTCATATTCTTCACTGATGAAGTATATGAGTTTGTAAGCTGCACTAATTCATCTGCAGGATGATCAACCCAAAGCCACTGAGTGGGTCCTCGATAGTGGATGTACAAACCACATGACTGGTGACAAGAATCTATTGATGTATGCTCCATTATCTCCGTCGTATCTGAAGCATATCATCTTTGCTGACAAAGGCAAAAGTCAGGTATTGGGTCTAGGTAAGGTTGCAATTACAAAGGATCGACACATGGACAAAGTCATGCTTGTTGAGTCCTTAGGATACAACCTTATGTCTGTCTCAATGCTTTGTGATCTTGATATGGTTGTTGTCTTTGGCAAGTACCGTTGTGTTGTGGTTATGGAAGCTGACAATTCCAAAGTCTTCGAAGGCTTTAGGAGAGGAGACCTGTATATTGTTGATTTCTCTACAGGACCACAACTAGCCGTGTGCTTACTTGCAAAAGCTTCAGAGGGCTGGCTCTGGCATCGACGACTTGGTCATGCAGGCATGAGGAATTTGCACACGCTTGCGAAGAAGAAGCATGTCATTGGCATCGAGAATGTCAAAATCCACAAGGATCACCTATGCGGAGCCTGTGAAGCTGGGAAGATGACCAAGGCCAAGCATCCAGCGAAGACTATCATGACCACCACTCGCCCGTTTGAATTGCTTCAAATGGATCTCTTTGGTCCTAATCATTATTCTGCTATTTCAAATGAAGCATCTCAATATGGCTTTGTTATTGTTGATGATTATTCTCGCTATACATGGGTACACCTTGTTACTTACAAACATGAAGTGCAGGAAGTCTTCAAACGATTTTCCTCGAGGGCTTCAACCAACTTTGGTGTGAAGATCAAGCACATCAGAAGTGACAATGGCACTGAGTTCAAGAATTCTAGTCTCGACGACTATCTTGATGAACTTGGTATTACTCATGAGTTATCTGCTCCCTACACTCCTCAGAAGAATGGCGTCGTGGAGCGCAAGAACATGACTCTCGCTGAGATGGCTCGCACTATGCTTGATGAATACAAAACGCCTCGTCATTTCTGGACTGAGGCAATTGATACTGCGTGCCACATCATCAACAGAGTATATCTTCACAAATTCTTCAAAAATACTGCCTATGAACTCCTCACTGATAAGAAACCCAATGTAAGTTATTTCAAAGTCTTCGGTGCTAAATGTTGGATTAGAGATCCTCATCACAACTCAAAATTTGCACCGAAAGCACATGAAGGTTTTATGCTTGGTTACGGAAAGGACTCGCACACCTACAGAGTCTTCAACAACATTCTTCACAAAGTTGTTGAAACTGTAGATGTGCGGTTCGATGAAACTAATGGCTCGTAAAGAGAGCACCTACCTATTGTGATAGATGAACCAGCACCTGAGGAAACTATCAAGTTCAAGGCTACTGAGGATGTCATTCCTACTGAAGAATCTGCTGAAGAATTCATTCTAGAACATGAAGAACGTCGAGCTAATGCACCAGAAGAGAATGCTGAAGAAAATGGTCCTGAAGAAAATGCTGATCAAACTCTTCAATGACAACCAGCTCATCCTCGCATTGCAAAAGAAGTGCAAGTTGGAATGATCTTCAATGACATCAGAGCGCCAGGTCCTCTCACACGCTCAAAAGCTTCACATTTGTCTAACTTTTGTGGGAAGTATGCTTTTGTCTCTATTACAGAGCCCACTAAGGTAGATGAAGCATTTCTGGAGCCTGAGTGGATTCGGGCCATGCAAGAAGAATTACATCAGTTCGAGCTCAACAATGTCTGGGAACTGGTCAAACGTCCAGATCCTCGCAAGCACAATATCATCAGCACAAAGTGGATCTACCGCAACAAGCAAGATGAAAATGGCCTTGTGGTGAGGAATAAGGCACGACTTGTAGCTCAAGGTTACACATAGGTGGAAGGAATTGATTTCGATGAAACTTTTGCACCTGTTGCTAGACTTGAGGCTATTCGCATATTACTTGCTTATGCTAACCATCATGATATCACTCTATATCAAATGGATGTGAAAAGTGCATTCCTCAATGGTAAGCTTGAGGAAGAAGTATATGTTGCTCAACCCCCAGGTTTTGAAGATCCAAAGAATCCTGACAAAGTCTTCAGACTCAATAAGGCCCTCTATGGCCTCAAGCAGGCCCCACGGGCTTGGTATGATACCTTGAAGGAACTCCCCATGAAGAAAGGCTTCAAACCCGGTTCACTCGACCCTACTCTTTTCACTAAATCTTATGATGGTGAATTGTTTGTGTGCCAAATATATGTTGATGATATTATCTTTGGTTGTACTGACCAACATTATAGTGATGAATTTGCCTATATGATGAGTGAAGAATATCAAATGTCTAGGATGGGAGAGTTGAAATTCTTCTTAGGTCTTCAAATTCGTCAACAACACAATGGCATATTCATATCTCAGGAGAAATATCTCAAGGATGTACTGAGGAAATTCGGCATGAAAGATTGCAAAGGCGTCAAAATTCCTATGCCCACAAATGGCCATCTGTGCACTGATGAAAACGGTATTGACTTCGATCATAAGGTATACCGCTCCATGATAGGTTCCTTATTGTACTTATGTGCATCTAGGACAGATATAATGCTTAGTGTTTGCAGGTGTGCTTGATTTCAAGCTACACCGAAGGAACACACCATTAGGCTGTGAAGCATATTCTTCAATATCTAGCTCACACACCAACACTTGGATTATATGGTACCCCAAGGGCTCGGCTTTTGATCTTGTTGGATATTCTGACTCTAACTATGCTGGTGATCATGTGGATCGCAAGTCAACATCTGGTACATGTCATTTCCTCGGACGATCTTTGGTCTGTTGGTCCTCGAAGAAACAGAACTGTGTATCACTATCTACTACTGAAGCTGAGTACATTGCCGCTGGTTCTTGCTGTGCCCAATTGCTATGGATGAAGCAAACTCTCAAGGACTACGGTGTCAACATGAAGAATGTGCCTCTCTTCTATGACAATGAGAGTGCCATCAAGATTGCTCACAACCCAGTGTAGCACTCCAAGACAAAGCACATTCAGATTCGTCATCATTTTCTTCGTGATCATGTGTTGAAGGGCGACATTTCTATTGAGCATGTGAAGACTGAAGAACAGCTAGCCGATATCTTCACAAAGCCCTTGGATTAGAAGAGATTTAGCAAGTTGCGGTGTGAGCTAAATATCCTAGAATCTTCCAATGTTCTTTGAAAAGGACACTCATCCTAACACTTATGCAAAATTGATGACTTGGATGTGCAACACATGAAGAAACGTTTTTCTTCAATCAATGAAGAATGACACTCTTAGTGTGAAGAAATTAATGAAGAATTTGATTCTCAGAACCCTACGATAATTGTACGCGGTGTCTGAAATCATCATTCTTATATGGTGGGTCACACCACCACCAAAAGTTGAAATTCCTCAAATTATTCATATTTTTAACTTTGCATAGTCTTCACTGGTTCCGTTGTTTTTCTTCATTGGCTATATATATATATATATATATATATATATATATATATATATATATATATATATAAGTTTATGTCCTCTACAGCATTCACTTATTGCTATTTCTTCAAGTTGGTTTTCTGCTAAGTGAATGTGATCGGACCCTTCCCCTCTGTGCTATACTCAACCCAATCTGTTCACAAATTCTTCATGTGCGTTCTATTTGAAACTCGTTCAAAATCTTCACTGTGTCCTTGTCAGCTGAAGAAATTGCGAACGGAACTTTAAAATCTACCTTATCAAAAATTTTGGGTTTGCCGCTCAAACCGTTCCGCATCCCACGATACACTTATCCACTCACCCACGATCTAACACGATCTCCATGTCTCACTACGTGGGTGACACATGTCATGCGAAAGAGAAGGGGCAGGGGCACGTTCGTCCAATTTCTTCGGGCGAGCAGTTTTTCACCGTGGCTATAAATACCCCTCCTTCCCTTCCTCACTTCTTTTATTCCTCTCGACCTCTCTCTCCAGCTCGAGCTTCTCAAACCCTAGCACCGCCGCTACTTCATTGCCGCCGGTGAGGAAGAGCTTCACTGCCTCGACCTCGTCGTTGACGTACTCGCACCGACCGCGGACATCTTCACTACGCCGCCGCCGTAGCCGTCTTCCTCTGCCAAGTTAGGGCGCGGAAGATCTGCACAGACGAACTTCACATCTCCTCACTCCAGTTCGTCGTGTTCTTTGTCCAGGGTAATTAAAAGTTACTTTTACTACCCTCGTTGATTCGAATGACTATCTACAAAATCTTCAAATGTGTTTTTCTTCATATCTTCACACATTGAACACCTCACAAGTCATCTGTTCTTGATTCGTTTCTCTAGGCATCATTTTTCTTCAAGATTCCTCAATTGTGTGGATCTTCGATCTATACAACTCTGGAATCTAAGACAAAGAACGCTTAGTGAAAATCTTCAAGACTCATCTGGTCAAATTCCTCAAACTTGTTCTTTTCGAAAAACCTTCTGAGAACGCATATGACCTCTCCAAATTCCTCGCAACTATACTCTGTTCACAGGTACACATGTCAGCTGCTGAATCACTAGGTTCTCATCAACTTAACTCATTTGCAGCGTTCCTCGAAGAAAAGTTGCATACTTCTTCAAAGAATTCGGTTGTTCAAATTCCTCAACTAAAGAAAATGGCTGATGGTAAAAGGCCACAGAAGGGAGGAAAGAGGCCTGAGGTAAATACAACGTTTGAAATCCCTGATGACATATATGCTGGGTACTACACACCTACTGAGGAAACCAAGAATGAGCACAAAGTGCACAAATAGAGGATAGAGAGGAGATGGGTAAGAGAGTGGAGGGAGTACAGATATGTCACTCCTAAGTACATGAAGAAATTCGCACTCAATCCTCCATGCCCAAGAGCTCCATTGGCACCTGGCCAAATAGCAGATCCCACCAACCTCAAGCGCGGTGAGGACTATCCTGATGAATGGGCCAAGTGCCAAACCAAGTTGGCTAAGCAAGCCAGAGAAGAAGTGAGGAAATTCAATGAAGACTCTGCCGTTGCTGCTGCCTCTGCTGTCAAGCCAAAGAAGGCTATGTCTAAGAAGCCTGCACGCAGGCCAAGTTCGTCAGCAATGCCCTCATGGCCAGAATCATCAAAGCCCTCACGGCCAATTCCTCATGCTGCTCCTGTTCCTCCAAAGTCCTCGGCTCCTCCGCCAAAGCCTTCAGCTGTTCTGACCAAATCCTCAGCACCTGTGCATCTCGCCTCGTGCCAAAGGACTGCCGGCATCTCCATTGCCTCAGGTGTCTCAGCTAGTTCCCCAGCTGCACCAAGTTCCTCAGCTGGCCCCTCACTGCTGAAGACAAAGGCCACTACTGGACAAGGTCCTCACCCAAGTCCTCAAAAGAAGCAAGTCGCTTTCCAAGTGCCATCTGATAAAGACGAAGCTGATGATGATGAACTTGCAGAAATCATTAGAGACAGGCAAGTCAGGGCCGCTAGAGCCAAAGGATCAGAAGTGCCACTGCTTTTGGATCCCAAGCTGATCCTCGACTACATTGATGATTGGCACAAGGACCCCAACACTCCCTTGCCTGACTTCAAGTTGACTCCTGGCCAAAGTCACATGCTGACCCACTTCATTCAAGAAGAAAAGTGGAAATTTCAGAAGGCCAGACAAATCAAGAAAGCGCAGTGCAAGAAAGAGCGCTATCTAAAGAAAAATGTTATCTCTATGACAACTGAAGAACTTGTCACTATTCAGACTGAGATTAAGAAACTCGGTGATGACTTTGACGCATACGGCTCTGATTGGTTTGGAGCCAAGGTTCGTTTTGTGAAACTTGCGAATAACTTCACTTCCAATGTTGAAGCCCCAACGCAACAGGAAATTCCTCAGGCTGAAGCATTTGCTCAGCCTACTGAAGAAAATGCCAGCACCGCTGATGACAATCAGGCTGCTGAAGATAATGTGAGTTCCTGGGCTGATGACTGCATTCCAGCCGCTGAAGAAATTGCCAGGGCACCCACTAGTGGTGTGCCTGAAGAAACTAAAGAACTCAGGGCAACTGCATCAGTTGTGCCTGAAGAAAATCAACCAGATTCCTCAGCTGCTCCTGCACCAACTTTCACTCCAATCCTTCCATCTACATCAGATGTGAAGAAGACCAAGGCTGTAGAGCATGCTGTAGTGAAGAAAAGGAAAGCATCAGTTGCTTCAGATTCTTCAGCTCCGAAGAAAATGAAGCCTATGACAAGCTCGTTTGCAAATCCGATTGATGTTGTTCCCATCTCAACCAGGCCATCAAAGGACCTTGTTCCTTTTGATGAAGAATATGTGATACCTAGCGGATCTGAT
Organism: Triticum dicoccoides; assembly: GCF_002162155.2. Classification (NCBI taxonomy): domain Eukaryota; kingdom Viridiplantae; phylum Streptophyta; class Magnoliopsida; order Poales; family Poaceae; genus Triticum; species Triticum dicoccoides. The sequence goes on from NC_041380.1 coordinate 215,937,707, forward strand.
GAAGAAACTCCTTCTGCTGCTTCGTCTGAACCATTAGATGAAGAAATTGAAGTGGATGCAATCCCTTCAACACCTATCATCTCCTCGCCTATGCCTCAGTTCACAGCTGAAGAGGCTGGCGTTGAAGAAATGGAAGATGAAGATGTGGACATTGGCTGCTCCACACCCGTAATCAGTGATGAATTCTGGGAAAGTCATCATCCAAACTCTCCAATGTTCACCCCTCTATAGAAAATTCCTCAGTCCCCCACACAAACAGTTCACATGGGCTCTGAAGAAACTCATCCCACTACATCTGTCCATAAGGAAGTTCCAGCCACTAGCGCTGAAGAACCTGCTACTGTTGAACAACCAACGACGCAGAATGCCACTAAGGAGGAACCAGAAATTCCTCAGCCTGAAGAACCTGCGATTGAGATTCCTGAGGTCGTGATGCAACTCACTAACACTTCTCTACTGAAGCCAAAGGATCCATTCTCACGCAAGCAAAAGTTCAAGGCTGATGATTTCTTCGGCGAGCACGTATTCTTCGAAGATTACAACCCATATGACTCTGCTCGCATTAGGAAGAGGCGTTTCTGGACTGCCAGTCAAGCAAATTTCTATTCCTCAGTGCTGTTCAACAAGGAGAAAATCTTCTACCATGAGCATATTCCTCACGTGGATATGGAATCTCTGTCGTGCTTCGCACCAGTCCTCAGTATTCTTCACGACACTGGACTACTCAACTTTTGCTCTGACATTTGCGATTGGAATGAAGAACTGATTCTTCAATTCTATGCAACACTACACATCACCGAAGATGCTGAAGATGTGAATTCATGGGTGCTGGACTGGATGTCTGAAAACACTCACTACACTACACCAGCCTCTGAATTGCTTCGTGCTCTACCACTCAGTCCTCCCCTTGAAGAAGCTTGCTGCATCTATAGTGAACCTGAGCTCACACATCGTTACATGAAGGTGCCGATGAAGCCTTTGAAACCAGGTCAGGCACCACGAACCAAATTCCTCGTGAAGGAATTGCTATACGTGCCCAGAACTGTCTATCGTATCCTTACGAGGACAATCAGTCCCATCAAAGGCCACGACTCATCTGATGAGGAAATTGTTGGCATCATGAAGAATCTGGTATTCAACATCGTTCATGGCATTCCTGTCAATTATCACGATTTCTTCATGAGGACTATGGCCAATGTTGCACTGTCTCCGTTTGAGCTGAAGCCTTATGCACCTTGGATTATGAGATTCCTCAGGACAAGGTCTTCACTCAACTACAAAGCTGATTTCCAGAATCACCTCAGCTACTTGCCCCCAATTGAAGTCCTCAAGCAGACATATTCCTTAGTTGATGGGAAGGGCAAGGCACCATCTGTAATAGACGAAGGCATTCGTCCATTGGATTGTCAGTTTCGCAAAGCTGCATCTTATTCCACCAATGATGACTCTGCCACACATGACTCTGCCAATGCACCTAAGTCCACTCCTCAAGCCACTGCTCCGCGCGTGATGACTGACCGTGAACTTCTTCTTAGTCTTCACCAGAAGGTGGATCAAAATCACAAATGGGTTAAGTGTCAGTTTGGTTCACTTCTTCACAACATGACTGCCACACACAATGCAGTGAAGAAAAACCACTACTACCTCCATCAAGTCTTCGGTCGCACCTGGGCAATCCTGTCACATCTGTATGGTGAAGAAGATCTGAAGAACATGGGTCTCAAAGAAGATTTTGACTGGTCTGCACCTCCATCGAAGAAATTCAAAAAGGTCCAGGTTCCTTCTCTGGTTGCCAGCTCATTTTCTTCATCGCGCGACACTGATGAACATGAAGATTTGGACGACACTGCGGCAGGCCCTACATCAACAAACGACCCCAACAACATTGGCGCTCCTTCATCAACATGATTATCTTCAGGGGCGTTAGTCCTCATTTTCGATCCTTTTGGTCATTCGATGACAAAGGGGGAGAAATATGAGTTAGTCTTCAAGCGGGTCTACTATATGGCCGTTTTTATTTGCTAAGTTACAACTCTCGTTCTTTTGAAACTTTATTGGATCGAGTTGTAATCTTAAACCCGATGGTGCTCTGATACTTTTGATGCATTGTGCTCTCATACTTTTGACGCACTATTTTGCATGCTTATTCGTTGTTAATATTATTGCACGCATGCTGAATTTCATCAGGAACCATATTTCAGTATGCATTTCAAATTCTTCATATTATATGTTAAATGCGTGTATGAATTACAAGATATAAGGGGAGATCTCCATGGTTCAACTCTTCAAGTGTGCATTGCTTCAAAAGCAAATTCCTCACTATGCACATCTTCAGGGAGAGTTCTTCTATATCTTGCAATCAAATTCCTCAATATCAGTAGTTACACTTCATATGTTTATCCTCGTTGAAAACTTAACCTATATTGTCATCAATCACCAAAAAGGGGGAGATTGTAAGTGCATCTAGTGCCCCTTAGTGATTTTGGTGTATTGAAGACTTATAGGTTAAGGGACTAATGAGTTTGCGAGTGTACACAGGTCTATAAGTCTATGAGGAGTTTGATATTTACAGGAAAAGTCGACCCCTAAAAATGAATATCTTCGACTGAAGATTTTGGTATTTTTGAAGACTTTCATGAAGACTTTGAAAGTGAAGAAATTGGTGTGTCCGTGGAGACTTGATATTCATGCGAGGAATATGAAGCTTGAAGACTTTTGTTTTCAAAGTTTTGTTTCTCTCTTTCTTGAGTCATAGGAAACACCGTACTGTTAAAGGGGGTCGAGGAAATACTAAGGAAAAATTTCCATGTGATGCTCAACTCAAAATCCTACACCTACCAATCCCTTCGAGTGAAGCCATTGGAAATCTCATACAGTTCAGTCAATTTCTTCAGTGACAGAGATGAAGTTCTTCTGGTCTCTGAGGAATTTGTCGTGACTGAGGAGTTAGGAATTCGCCAGTGCGGATTGCCTACACCGTGAGGAACATGATAGCCCTGAGGATTTTGCTACTCAAAATTCCGACCGTTGTTGTGCTATGCGCCAGCTGTCCCAAAATATCTATCCACCTAACGGTCATATCATTGAAGGGCATTTATGTCTTATCATGTTGGGTTGCTCCCTAGGCTATAAATAGCCGCCCCCTACAACCACTAGCTGGTTGGCTGCTCCGAGAGAAACTGACACTTGTCATTTGAGAGCAACCCATCCTCTGAGGACTTTGAGCGAAAATCATCAAGTGAGGAAAAACCAAAAACCCAAAACCCAAACACCTACAAACTCCAAGTGATTGAGCATCACTGAAGAGATTGATCCTGAGTGGATCCGACGCTTGTTGCCTTTGAACACTGTGCTTCTTCCAGACAGTTAGGCGTCATGGTATAGAGCATCCAAGAGGAATTGTGGATCGCCGAGTGACCAAGTTTGTGATGGTTTGGAAGTCGCCTGAAGACTTACCACGAGTGATTGGACGAGGTCTGTGTGACCTTAGTTCAAGGGGAGTACGGTGAGGACTGGGTGTCCTGAGCTGCGTGTTCAGGACTGGGTGTCTAGGACTGTGTGTCCTCGAGTTTAAGTACTCAGCCGCTCCAACCAGACGTACAACTGAGACAGCATTTGGAACTGGTCTACCAAATCATTATCTTCACCAAGCTTACTGGTTCTATTTTCTCAACTCTTTCATTTCATCATAACTGTGTTGTGTATTTGTTCATATCTATGTTTGAAGACTTTGACTGAAGACTTCCTCAATTTCCTCAGTTTAATTTCTTCAGTCTGTTTGTCTTCATCCTGTGTTATCCTGTGATTACGTTTCCTGTACTCTGTGCCTGTCTTCATTTCATCATGATGACTATGCTTGTATTCTGTTATGTTTACTTTTGAGTACTTATTCCGCTGCTAGTAGTTCTTCGCTAAGGAATTTCCTCACTGGCAAATTCCTCAGTGAAGAATTTCATAAAATTCGCCTATTCACCCCCCCCCTCTAGTCGATATAACGCACTTTCAAATTGCATAAAAGAGATTTTCGATGTCAGCGAAACTCAGGTATTCCAAAACTGCAATGATAAAATTGTGACAACAACACCTCGGAGCTCAACTCCCAGGGACACTGCCACAACCCCTAAATGTTAGGAGGCACGAAGAACAGTGTTCTCGTCACAAAACCATCGGAACGATTCCAAGATACCCGCGTGATCCTAATTTTTTTTTAGTGAAATTTGAGAAGAGAAGAGTCAAAACTCTATGTCAGGAGGCCTCACCAGAGCGACGAAGGGACTGAGGAGTAAAAAGAATCCTACTCTCTGATATATATAATCCTATAAGACTCAAAACATTTTTTCTAGACTCAACAACACCAGCGATTCGATCAAGCAGGGGGCTCCTGGCGGGATCTAGACTGGCCCCACAGATCAATACTAGTCTTTTCTGCGCACTTTGTCCTCACTCGTGCGCACCCGGGAGCAACTCCCCAATCGGTCACCCGTCCTGACACTACTCCAAGCTAAGCACGCTTAACTTTGGAGTTCTGTCCGAATGGGCTCCCGGAAAAGAAGGAATTCCTTATTGATTTGAGTAGTCTATCATCCCGAATAAGCCAGGCCATCACATACACCCCCACTCAGAGGAGCCGACATCCTTGTCGGGCCACAGGAACGTTCCCTCTTGGCACATACGTCTGTGCTTCCAGTCCGGCACATGTGCCTTGTCGTGTGCCACGACGGGTCACAAACATCATGCACAACATGACCGCGCACCTGTCCGCAAACATCCCTGTAACCGCGAGGGTCGGCTCTGATACCAACTCGTAACACCCACACTGCGGCTATATCTCCCACGTGTTAGAGCACGACTTAGAGGCATAACCACATTGTAGGCATGTCGCAAGAGGGGTAATCTTTACACATCCCATGTACTGAATAAGAAAGATATACAGAGTTGGCTTACAATCGCCACTTCACACAATACATAAATATAGCATTACATCATCCAGAATACAATCAATGTCTGACTACAGAACCAAAATAAAAGAAGACTACCCCTAAAGCTAGATCCCCGATCGCCCCGACTGGGCGCCACTACTGATCAACTGGAAATGAAACAACACAACGAACACGATCTTCACCGAGCTCCTCCTTGAACTCGGTTGCGTCACCTGCACGATTATCATCGACACCTGCAATTGGTTTTGGAAGTAATCTGTGAGTCACGGGGACTCAACAATCTCACACCCTCGCGATCAAGACTATTTAAGCTTATGGTTAGGAAAAGGTAGTGAGGTGGAGCTGCAGCAAGCACTAAGCATATATGGTGGCTAACATACGCAAATGAGAGCAGGAAGAGAAGCAAAGCACGGTCGTGCACAAGAAGTGATCAACAAGTGATCCTGAAACTACTTACGATCAAACATAACTCCAAAACTGTGTTCACTCCCCGGACTTCGCCGGAAAGAGACCATCACGGCTACACACGCGGTTGATGCATTTTAATTAAGTTAAGTGTCAAGTTCTCTACAACTGAATATTAACAAATTCCCATCTGTCCATAACCGCGAGCACGGCTTTCGAAAGTTCAAAACCCGGCAGGGGTGTCCCAACTTAGCCCATCCCAAGCTCTCACGGTCAACGAAGGATATTCCTTCTCCTAGGAAGACCCGATCAGACTCGGAATCCCAGTTACAAGACATTTCGACAATGGTAAAACAAGACCAGCAAAGCCGCCCGGATGTGCCGACAAATCCCGATAGGAGCTGCACATATCTCATTCTCAGGGCACACCGGATGAGCCAGACGTTGGGTTGGCATAGACCCTGGTTGCCCAGGGGGCACCGGACATCGCTCGGGTTGGACCATCACTTAGAGAAGCACTGGCCCCGGGGGGTTAAAATAAAGATGACCCTTGAGTCTGCAGAACCCAAGGGAAAGTGATAGGTTGTTAGTGCAAATGTAAAACCAAGGTTGGGCCTTGCTGGAGGAGTTTTATTCAAGGTGAGTTGTCAAGAGGTTCCCATTATAACCCGACCGCGTAAGTTATGCAAAATCAAGGAACATAACACCGATATGACGGAAACTAGGGCGGCAAGAATGGAACAAAACACCAGGCATAAGGTCGAGCCTTCCACCCTTTACCAAGTATATAGATGCATTAATTAAATAAGAGATATTGTGATATCCCAACAATAATCATGTTCCAACAAGGAACAAACTTCATCCTCACCTTCAACTAACAACGCTATAAGAGGGGCTGAGCAAAGTAGTAACATAGCCAAACAACAGTTTGTTAGGAAAGGTGGGTTAGAGGCTTGACATTGAAATATGGGAGGCATGATATAGCAAGTGGTATGTATCACGGCATAGCAATAGAGCGAGCAACTAGCAAGCAAAGATAGAAGTGATTTCGAGGGTATGGTCATCTTGCCTACAATGTTCTCCTAGTTGACGTAAGATTGATCCTCGTAAGCGTACTCATCAGGTTCCTCGATCACAAACTTGTCTCCCGGCTCTACCCAAGGCAAGAACACAAGCAAAAGAAACCACAATCAACCATGGTGCAATGCACAAGCAACATGATGCTAACATGGCATGATAAGCGGGATGTGCTATGCAATGCATATGTGTGCTCCGGAAGGAAAAGATTGAACCAGGACTCAACTTGGCAAACCAAGTGTGCCGCTGGAAAGATGAGTAGATTTCGGCCGAAATCGATATAAAGATCACCGGAACCGGATGCACGGTTCGCAAATGGCAAGCAAAACAATAATGGCACGATTCTGTGATTAACAACACGACGCCATCTAGAATGCAACAAGAAATTAAGCTACTACACTCCAACATAACAACAAAGCACATGGAAGTGATCTACTCAAGATACTTTACAAAAGATGAACACTGAGCTATGGCTAAATCACAAAAGAATAGGTTCAAACAAGCATGGCAAAAGGGCAAAAGATAACACCATTACAGACTTGGTGAAAATACTAACATGTCAGGAATTAACATCAGGAAGCAATGTTTAGAGCAAGATAACAACATGCTACAGGAATATATCATAGAAATACAAGGCACGGTATGAATCTACTCAAAGCATATAACAAAAGTCCCTTACTGACCATAAGCCAAAAGGGCACAGAAAATATGATGGCACCCATGTAAACATAGCAAGTTTCGTTAACAGATTCAGACTTGGCAGAAAACTTATGAAGGCATGTTTGCAAGCTCTATGCACTCAACTGTAACGCCCCGAGACCGTTGCGCCAGGTGTCTTCTAGTTATTCGCTATTGTTGCCATGTCTTTCGCTTGCGTGTTACATCTTGTCATGTCATCATGTGCATTGCATCATCATGTTTTCAAAACATGCATCCGTCCCGGTCTCCTCGTTCCGTCCGTTGTCTGTTCTGAGCCTAGACACACTCACGCGCCCGCGGCATGTCCGAAATAGTATTTTATAAGTGGCCGGAAGATGTTCTCGGAATGGGATGAGAGTTGACGTGTGGTCTTATTATAGTGTAGATAGACCGTCTGTCAAGTTTCATCGCATTCGGAGTTCGTTGGATAGCCCAACCGTTAAACTATAGCGGCATTATAGCCGGTCTAACGTCGGACGTTTTTGGTCTCCGAAAACAGTCGTCGGGCCTTCTCTCTTCCCTTTTCTCAGCCTGAAGCTTTCTGCACAGTCTGCGGTCAACCACCAGGCCCCGAAACCCTCTCTGCATAGTGCATCGAACCCCTCGCGCGCGTCCGGAAGTTGTCCCGAACCCGACCCGGACAGTCGTTTCCGTTGTGTCCGGATCATCCCCAAACATCTACAAAATGTCACCGTTTTCGTATTTGGACTCCCTAGCTATTTTATTCGCGATTGTTCGATTGCGATCGGAGGGACGATATACCCCTACCCTAACCTACAAGCTATATATATAGACACCTAACCCTAAATGCCATCCCATCCGTCAAATTTTTCCCCTGCCAAGTCGGCCGCCGCCACCCTCTCCCTTGGGATCGCTCCCGATCCAAAAATCCCCTCAGCCAACCATATCTCCTCGATCCAAATCCTCATCGTTTTCTCCACCCAACCAACCACCACCACAGCTTCCGACCACCTCCCGCAATTTTCGCGCTGACCACCCAAGCAGCAGATGCAGTCTGGAGCGCCGCCCTCCACCCCGCATCTAGCCGGCGCTCAACCCAGTTTGAGATCAAGGACACATCCTCGACGACCGAGCGCCCTCGACTCTCCCCGTGCGAGTTGTCGCCACCAGGCCGCTGCTTCCCCTGCCTCGCTAGCCTCCCACGCCGCCAGCCACCTCTCCGAGCAGAGCCATCGGACCAGAAGGTCCCCGTCTCACGTCCTTTCCTTCCCTCGTGCTCCGTTTAGCTCTCCCTCCCTTAATTTCTTAACTCTCTCTCTGTTCGTCGACAGGACCACGCTGTCGCCATGGCCTTCATCGCCTCGCAGGCCCTCTGCTCTCCTGCGCCTCGCCCATGTTGACCCGTGCCCATCTGCCTCAGAGCCGGCCTCCACTGCCTCCTTCGCATCTGCATCGCCTCGCCGGAGCTCTATGCGCGTTTCTGCCGTCATCTCCATGCTGCAGTCCCAAGCGCTGCTCCACGCGATGCTGCCTCCTTCTGTCGGGATCAGACAAAGGAAGCCGCCCGTGCCGCATTGACCGCCAAGTCCAATCGCCGCCCAGATCCGTCATGTCCCGGCCATCTCCGCTGTTCTCGGTCCTCCCCGTCACCCAAGACCCTCGCCGGAGTCGCGCCCAAGTCCCCTGCCTCGCCATCCCCTACTGCGGCCTCTGCTTCCTCTACAATGAGCAGGTCGCTCGTCCCGTGCCCGCTCACGTTGACCAAGCCAGCGCCAGGCTTAGCCTGCTTCTTCGCTAAGGCCCAGCGCCTCTACATCCCCCAGCCAGCCTCAAAGGCCCAACGTGAGCAGCCCAGATCCAGCTAATCCAGCCTGTAGTATTTTTTTCCTTAGCTGCGATTTTATGCATTTCCAGGGTTTTGCACTTTTGCAGATCAGCCCTTAAACTTCATGCATTTCATTCCTCTCAAAAGGTGCATCACATGTAAAAAGTTTATATATGAAAAAGGCTTAAAATTGTGTCTAGTTTCATAATATGTCACTTTCACCCATGTTTAAAATGATTAAATGCTGTTTGGTTAAATTTGCTCCTATGCCATGCTAAAATGCTTTAATTCATAACTATTTAACCGTAGCTCAGTTTTAAACAAACTTTATATGTAAATGGGGTAGGAAAATGCCTAGTTTAACATGGTGGCCTTACTTTGCATGTTTAACATCTCTAAAATTATGTTTAGGGCAGAATAGTACCAAATCTATAATATGCTCATGAGGAGTTTCCGAAATTGTTGTTCGTTGCTTTCGGCCTCATTTAAACTTGACTAGATAGGTAGTTTTATTTTGCTTCACCTCTCTTGCCATGTCTAACAACATTTAATATTGTTGGGTACATAAACAAGATCAAAACTAAATAACTTGAATGTGGTGTTTCGTCAATATGCAACTCGTTGCATATTGCGCTCCACTTAATTTGTAGGGTTGCTTGTGCACTTTGCCATGCCATGCTTCATTAAACCGGACATGCATCATACTTGTTTGTGCATCATGCCATGCTTATGTGGTGGTTGTTTACTATGTTGTTTGCTTCTTTCCGGTGTTGCTTCTTCGGGTTGGTTCCGATAACGTCGCGTTTGTGAGGACCCGTTCGTCTACGTTCCGTTTGCCTTCTTCCTGGACTCGTTCTTCTTCCTTGCGGGATTTCAGGCAAGATGATCATACCCTCGAAATCACTACTATCTTTGCTTTGCTAGATGCTCACTCTTTTGCTATTCCTATGCTGCGATACCTACCACTTGCTTATCATGCCACCCATATTGTTGAACCAAGCCTCTAACCCACCTTGTCCTAGCAAACCGTTTATTGGCTATGTTACCGCTTTGCTCAGCCCCTCTTATAGCGTTGTTAGTTGCAGGTGAAGATTGAAGTTTGTTCCTCGTTGGAACATGGAGATGTTGTTCCTTGTTGGAACATGTTTACTTGTTGGGGATATCACAATATATCTTTTTTAATTAATGCATATATATACTTGGTAAAGGGTGGAAGGCTCAGCCTTATGCCTGGTGTTTTGTTCCACCCTTGCCGCCCAAGTTTCCGTCATATCGGTGTTATGTTCCCGGATTTTGCGTTCCTTACGCGGTTGGGCTATTATGGGAACCCCTTGACAGTTTGCCTTAAGTAAAGCTCTTCCAGCAATGCCCAACATTGGTTTTACCATTTGCCACCTAGCCTTTTTCTTTTCCCTTGGGAGTCGCGCTCGTGAGGGTCATCATTATTTTACCCCCCCCCCCCCGGGCCAGTGCTCCTCTGAGTGTTGGTCCAACTTGTCAGCCGCCGATGGCCACCAGGGGAAACTCTGGGCTGGCCTACCGGAAGTTTAGACAATCCGGTGTGCCCTGAGAAAGATATATGTGCAGATCCTATCGGGATTTGTCGGCACATTCAGGCGGTGTTGCTGGTTTAGTTTTACCCTGTCGAAATGTCTTGTAGAACCGGGATACCGAGTCTGATCGGAATGTCTCGGGAGGAGGTCTATTCCTTCGTTGACCGTGAGAGCTTGTGATGGGCTAAGTTGGGACACCCCTGCAGGGATTTGAACTTTCGAAAGTCGTGCCCGCGGTTATGGGTAGATGGGAATTTGTTAACGTCCGGTTGTAGAAAACCTGAAGTTGACCATAATTAAAATGAATCAACAGCGTGTGTTACTGTGATGGTCTCTTTCCGGCGGAGTCCGGGAAGTGAACACGGTGTTGGAGTTATTCTTGACATAGGTTGTTCTAGGATCACTTCTTGATCATAGTTTATCGATCGTGCTTTGCCTTCTCTTCTCGCTCTCTTTTGCGTATGTTAGCCACCATATATGCTAGCCGCTTGCTGCAGCTCCACCTCATACCTTTACCTTACCCATAAGCTTAAATAGTCTTGATCGCGATGTTGCGAGATTGCTGAGTCCCTGTGGCTCACAGATACTTCGAAAACCAGCTTGCAGGTGCCGATGAGTCCGTGCAGATGACGCAACCAAGCTCAAGGAGGAGCTCGATGAAGATCGTGTTCGTTATGTTGTTTCCGTTTCCAGTTGATCAGTAGTGGAGCCTAGTTGGGGTTGATCGGGGACCTTTGTCGCATTTGGGGTTCTTCTTTTATTTTGGGTTCTGTAGTCGGACCTTGATTGTATTTGGTTGATGTAATGCTTTATTCATGTATTGTGTGAAGTGGCGATTGTAAGCCAACTATGTATCTCTTTCCCTTATGTATTACATGGGTTGTGTGAAGATTACCTCACTTGCGACATTGCTTTCAATGCGGTTATGCCTCTAAGTCGTGCTTCGACACGTGGGAGATATAGCCGCATCGAGGGCGTTATATCAACACAAGGCATTTCATGACAAGCTAAGCATACTACCAGCAAGAATACATGTTCAAGAAGCTTACCATGGCAAGAACAATCTCGTAGCATTCATGGATCAACTACAACAACCTTGGAAAAATTGATTAACACGTAAACAATCTGCCAGGAACATTTTATAGCAAAAGTAGAGCAAGATTGAGTCATGCTAGGGCACTCCATAAATGCAAACAGGGACATGGATGGATAGAGCATAACCATATGCTCAAATCATCCTTACTAAACATACTCAAAAGAAGCATGGATCTCTCTGTATCAACATGAATACATGGCATAAAAATAACAGCAGAGCAATGACTTGGAGAAATTTCAAGTCCCTGAAATCAGCAACATCACAAGAGCTACTTTGCATGCTTGTGCTAGTCACCACATTGATCACAAAAATACATGGCATACATCCCTGTAAAGATAGCATGGCATAGCCCAAAACACATGTAGACCTCATGCCCATATGCAGCACACAGTAATCATGGCAAAAATGACAAAAGCTCATAATCTGATAAGAATCAGCACCTAACATTCTATAGCACTCTTGCAACAGTCATTTGGGCATCAAGATGGACTCAAACAAGCATGGTGCAATGGAACAAAATGAAGAGGACATACTGATGAACATTTTGATATATGGCACGCACAAAACGAAGCTACGATGACAGTGTTAAGGCATGATGAATAAGGCCTGAAAACATGAGGGGGTAAAGGACTTAGTGGATTTTCACCTTGCGAAAAAGTGAACAGGACGAGATGAACCCGGGACGGAGCGGATCGGGACACGGGGAGGCCATTTGGTTCGGGGATGGATGGATCTCGTCCAACTCGACGGGATCCGGCGCGGGACAAGCTCCGGCAAACCTCCGGCGAGGCGCGGAAGCCGAGGCGAGGCGGGAACGGCGGAGGAGGACCGGCAGGCACCGGCGGAGGCAAGCGGTGGCACCGGACGACGCTAGCGAGGCGACAAGGGAGGTGAAGGGCGGCGGGGCGGCGCGCGGCGACGCGGCGAGATCGGCATGGAGCGAGGTCCGACGGCCGAGCTCGGCGGCGGGAGGGAGGCACTGCAGGGCGCGAGGGTGGCGGCGAGCTAGAGTGCGGGCGGCGGAGTTCTCCGGCGAGCAGGGGCGGCGAGGAGAAGGCGCGGGCGGCGGGGCAGAACCGGACGGCGGCCGGAGCTCGCGGTGGCAGCGGCGCGCGCTCGCGGGCGAGGCACACGCGGCGGACGGGCGAGGCACACGCGGCGGATGCGCGGGGCGCGGCCCGGGTGCGGCCCGGGGCGGGCCGACCTCGGGCCCCGATGGAGGCAACGGCGAAGTGGGGTGGCCCGATCTGACGTGGCACGCCATGGTTGGCTGCGGAGGTGGAGGCGGACAATGTCCGACGAGGGGAAATTGTCCGGTTTCGCAGAGGAGGATGGATCTAGGGTTCATCCGCGAATTTTTCGGGGGAGAGGACATATATATAGGTAGAGGGATCTAGGTGAGTCCAAATGGAGTGCGGTTTTAGGCCACGCGATCATGATCGAACGGCCGAGAAGATGGAGGGGGTTTGGATGGGTCATTGGGCCACTTTGAAGGGGTGTTGGGCTAAAACACACACAAGGCCTTTACGGTTCCCCGATTAACCGTTGGAGTATCAAACGAATTCCAAATGGCACGAAACTTGATAAGCGGTCTACCGGTGGTGTACCAATGACGCTTGGCAAATCTCGGTCCAATCCGAGAACGTTTAACACCCGCACACGAAAAGAGGCAAAAAGGGGCGCCGGAGGACATAGGAGCGCCGGATTGCAAAACGGACAACGGGGAAAATGCTCGGATGCATGAGATGAACAAGTATGCAACTACGATGCACATGATGACATGACATGAAATGCAGGACACGCAAACAAATGACAAGGCAACAACAGCGAATAACTGGAAGACACCTGGCGCAATGGTCTCGGGGCGTTACAATATTTGTACTCATGTTTGCTTAATTTATGTTTTACAGAGAGAGTTCAGTCTCCCTAGTAGTTCCGTGTGGACTTCGACGTTTAGCTTGATACCTCAGCTACGATCTTGTGCCCTCGGCAGGATCTAGTAGATAGTCAAGCTTCTCAGCCTTTTTCATTTGTAGATGTCTGTACTCAGACATGTTAAGCTTCCGCGTGTGCCTTGACTTGTATGCTATGAATGTTGGGTCCTGAGTCCCATGTTTGTAATATCTGGCTCTTCGGAGCCTAATGAATAAATACTTTGAGTTGTAGAGTCATGTTGTGATGCCATGTTGTATTTGCACATATCGAGCATATTGTGTGTATGTTGTTGAAATGCTTCGTATGTGTGGGATCTGACAACCTAGTTGTCTATCTTTGGGATCCTCTCTTATGGGGAAATGTAGTCTAGTGCTTCCACGGAGCCATGGTAGTCTGCTACAGCCCAGTTTACCGGAGACCTGTTAGCCCAGTTACTACAGCTCGGGAACACTTAGACTGCCGACATGTGATTCACTTCGTTCCTGTGTCTGTCCCTTCGGGGAAATGTCACGCGGAGACATCCGGAGTCCTGTTAGCCTGCTACACCCCGGGTTCCCGGAGTCCTGTTAGCCCAGTTGCTACAGCCTGGATTTATACGCTGTTGACCGACATGCTCGATGTTGATTCATGTATGTCTGTTCCCGTAAGTTAGTGCCACTTTGGGTTCACGACTAGTCATGTCGGCCCGGGTTCTTTGTCATATGGATGCTAGCGACACTATCATATACGTGAGCCAAAAGGCGCAAACGGTCCTGGGCCATGGTAAGGCGACACCCGTGGGAATACCGTGCGTGAGGACGCAAAGTGATATGAGGTGTTACAGGCTAGATCGATGTGACTTAGAATCGGGGTCCTGACAGCTTTGGTATCAGAGCCTGACTGCCTGTAGGATTACCAAGCTAAACTGTTCGAAGTCATGTCTAGAAATGCTTTAGTTATGTAAGGGAATTGATTGTGGCAGGGAGCGTAAGGCTCTTTTTACTCCTTTACCTTATGCCCTTCTGATCCGAATCACCCTCATCTTTTCTACGGGGATTAAGAACTAGGCTTCTCATCTTTCTATCAGGATCGCGTGTTACCAATCTGTAGACTAATAAGATTGATGGTTTCAAGCCTCAGTTCCGTTCCTACTACTTCTGTGTGTTGACAGTTGATCTCAGAACCTTAATATTGTGTTGTTGAGTGGTTATGCCACCATTTTGCAGGATGTCTCAAATGTTTTTGAGCATTTACAGCCGTTATGCTGTCCGATTCATCCCAGGTCTCTAAACAGTCTGATGCATTTGCAAATCCCTTCCTCGTGTTCCTGATGTCCATTTGGGCCAGATTAATCACACTAATCAGTGAGTTGAGGTACTATGTTGCCTCGACATATATGTTGGATCTATTATTATGACCCTAGGTATTTAGGGAGTCACCTAGTAATCTAGCCATGTTTTGTGTTTCCGGTGTGATGATTCTGGCCACGATTCTCGATAGCATCCCGTGATGCCATTTAGTAGTAGGTATTCTATTCCTAGGTTCTTAGACCCGAGATTCACCGTACTTACTTCATGTTGGTAGTGTTGCTCATTCCTTTAGGATATTAGTAACCTTTGTGATAGTCCTCGAGGTCCGTGGTATATCATTCTTCCAAATACCATGAACCATCCTTGGCAGAAGTTCTTTTGAACCAAAAGATCACAATAAGAGTGATCTTGATGAGTTATCCATTCTACATTGTGAATCTGCCAGTTCTACCGTTCTGCATGGGTTATCCGAAAGAAATGTTGAGCTTTGCTCGACAGACTAATCTATGCATCGACAACTCAAAAAGATATATGTTCCTTGAGTTGTTACTCTTCATTTGTATTCCGACCATTGTCTATCAATCGATAGTCTAGAGTATGTGTGCGATTGTGTTTATCGATGCCTATTATTCTTGTGGTCCGTCAAGCCATTCTATTCCGGAATGACTAGGAGAAACAAACTCCAGCACCTCATCCATATCTAGGAATGGGTTAAAGTAGTGGTATTTCGCAGATCAAAATGCCAATCCAGCTTTTGCTCTGTTCTACCTCAGAGTATTACCCCCTTTATGTCAGGATTGTCATGAGAATTGCACCATCTCCCATGAATTCTTGATGCAGTGATACTTTTTGCCATCATTTTTCATTCCTCGGTTCCGTGTTGTCGCAACCAGAATGCTGACAAGTGAACCATGATGTGTGAAATCAATACTCCTAGCAACCGTGTTTCTTGGTAGTTAGTGGACATTAATATCATTCTTAGCGTGTTGGTTATTGAATCACTATACTAGGATTGATCGTGCTACCTTGTCCTTATTTCTGGTGCACTCTTCAATCAATGAGTTAGGATTGTGCCAATCCCTTGCTTATTTGATCATATCGTCTTGCCCCAAAAGACAAGATTCTTCTCGAGCTTAGTAACATATCGGTGTTCGTGATGTTTCGAATATCTTCTCGGAAGTATTACCAGGTTGTCACCTGACCGCTATGTTGAGTTCGTTGTCATGTTGGTTTTCCTCCAAACCACCCATTCTCCAAGAATCTGTGTTGGATACCCCTGAGCTAGTTGGTTAAGCCAAACAACAACTTGGAGAGTTGGAAGAAAAAAGCTTGTCTGACTTGGTTCATGTTCAGGGATATCTTTTGTGTGTGTGTGTGTGTGTTGAAGAAAGATGATATCTTCATCGATTGGTCCTCGTGATCAGTTGTAGAATCTATTGTCTTGTCAAAACTTTGACTTGAGTATGGGCTATCGTCAAGTCAAATTAGAACCAACGATGTTTGTAATGCTTTCTTACTCGTGCTTGATCCCTCGAGCATACACCGTTACATCTTTTGGTCTGACCAATGCTATCACCGTGCTCACATGATGGTGGAAGTCCAGTCATATGGAAATTCCGAAGAGTTGCTGTTGAACCCATCAGCAACATTTTGTCTCCCCCATGATTCATGTTGAACATCAACCTAGTGTTGAAAACTTTGTAAGTAACGCCTTCGTGTTCCGTTCATGAAGTATATGTTTGGATGAAAGAAGTGAGTTCCTATAAGTCATGTGCATTTGATGCAACTTGCCACCATGAATTCGAGAAAGTCAATGTTGCTTTCTCTGGAGTCATCCCAAATCGGTCATGCATATGTGTGAAGTATTCTGTGGTTTGGAGACTTGCAACCTTCATTCTATATGTATCCCTAGCACACCAAGCCACTGATTGATTTGCTCAAGGAGAAGAAGTTCCTTCTTAAGAATCATGACTTATGCTATGACTTCATTATCCTCGATGATGGTTCCCAACCTGAACTTGGTAGTATTTTATTGTAAGACTACTATGTGGTCATGCTTGTCTGGGATAGCGTGTTCACCTGTTATAGAAAAACCCGCTCATGTTTTCACTACTAGGAAAAGGGCTATAGATAGGATTGACACTAATGGCGCACCAGGGAAGTAGTGTGCCACTAATATATACTAATGGCGGACCAGTTGGTGATGCACCATTAGTGTGGAAGACACTAATGGCGCACCAGAAAACATGTGCGCCACTAGTGAGAATTTTTTTTCATTTTTACATACATACTAATGGCGCATGCCAAAGTGCGCCATTACTAGTTCTAACTAGTAATGGCGCACCAGACAGGGAGTGCGCCAGTACTGAAATTAATGGCGCACCGCCTCATAGTGCGCCATTACTAGTTTAAACTACTAATGGCGCACCCTGTAGAAGTGTGCCATTAGTATATATTTTGATATCATGAATATTTTTAAATTTCATGGGCACTTTTTGATATCATGAATATTTTTTAATTTCATGGGCACTTTTTGAATTCATGAATATTTTTTCAAATTTGATGATATTTTTTCATATTCAATATGATAAAATATTGAATATTCATGAGGACACTCGATCTCGATCCCCCTCCATCTCGATCTCGATTCCCCCTCCATCTCGATCTCGATCCCACCCGCGCCTCCTCTCCCCTCTTCATTTTCTAAAAAATAATAATAATAAAGTGTAGACTACAATTGTTGTTAAACAACAATTATTACTGTTTTTATAAAAAAATATTACTGTTTCATATTCATATTCATTTTCTAAAAAATTATTACATGCAACAAAAAAAATTACTTATGGCGCACCTCTGGCTGGTGCGCCATTGCTATATATAAAAAAAAGATTACTAATGGCGCACCTCTGCCTGGTGCGCCATTGCTATGTAAAAAAAAGATTACTAATGGCGCACCTCTGCATGGTGCGCCATTGCTATGTAAAAAAAGATTACTAATGGCGCACCAACCGCATGTGCGCCATTAGTAAGATTCCCCCTAGCTAATTCCCTCCTTCTCGCCAGATCCCCTTAATCCCTCTCCCTCGCCCCCTAGCTAATTCCCCCCGCTGCCCCGACCCATGCCGCCGCCGACGACCCCCCGCACCCTCCCCCGCTCCACCGCCGCTGACGACCCACCGCACCCACCCC
>NC_041380.1:215956286-215966257 GCF_002162155.2 Triticum dicoccoides
GCCGCCGCCGACCCCCCGCACCCTCCCCCGCTCCACCGTCACAAATGAATGCAACTAAAAATCCAAGAAAACAAATTTGTTTATATTTTCAAATAACAAATTTGATGATATTTTCAAATAATAAATTTGATGATATTTTTTCGATTCATAAATATTTTCAAATAACAGATTTGATGATATTTTAAAAATTTTATTACTGTTTCATATTCATATTCATTTTCATATTCATATTCATTTTCATATTCATATTCATATTAATTTTCTATTAAATTATTAGATGCGACAAAATAATAATAAAAAAATCTTACTTATGGCGCACGGCTGGCTGGTGCGCCATTGCTAACTAAAAAAAGAATACTAATGGCGCACCGTCTCGGGGGTGCGCCATTGCTATAAAAAACATACTAATGGCGCACCGCCAGGGGGTGCGCCATTAGTAATCTTCCCCCCTAGTCACCCGATCCCTTCGTCCCTCCCGCTCGCCAGATTCACTCCCCCCTCGCCAGATTCATTCCCCCTAGTCGCCCGAGGACCCCCGCGCCCCGCCTCGCCGTCTCGGTCCTCGCCGCCGACGGCCTGCCCCGCTCCTTCCCTCGACTCCTCAATCACCCTCTCGGTCCTCGCCGCTGACGGCCTGCCCCGCTCCTTCCCTCCACCCCGAGCGCCACCGCCGCACGTCACTGCGGCCACCGACCGCCCCGTCCTCCGTCGTCGTGCATAGGAGCTGTGCCAGGGGCAACACCATCATCACCTTCACTGCCTACGTCCACGGATTGGAGCCGGGTCATCAAGGATCGAGCGCATTGACCTCTTCTTCCTCATCACCGACCACTGCTTCTCGGCGTCGATCCCCGCTGCCCCGACCACCCTCGGCCTCGCCGTCTCCTTCCCCAGCTCTGCGATGAGCATCTCCATCGATTCCCCGGTTTTTCTCCTTGTTTAGTCACCGTTTGTGCATGTGGGCTCCTGCTCACCGCGCCGGCTGTGCTCACCGAGCATCTCCATACTGCTTATATTGCAAGAAAGTTTCAAATTCAATCTATGCATCACATGTTATAGTCCGAGGAAAAGTTCACTAAAATTGTTTTAGTTTAAAAAACAGTTAACTAAAACTGTTGTAGTCTAAAACTGTCAGGAGTTGGTAATTATCGGACTAAGTGATCTGGGGGTCTTGATATATAACAATGAAGATGGCAATTTAGCATCCTACTTGCTAATACTTGTTACTGCCCTTCTGCAGATCCATTATTAGTTAGTACTGTTATAGAGTATCCGAGGGTGCTAGCCTTTAACTGTACTGATTTTTATGGTGAGAAGATAACTTTTTCAACTAGTTTGTTTACTCTATTTTTGCGACAAAGGCAGACAGGCGCTCTACTGATTTCATTAAGAGAAAGGGTAGTAGGCTCAATATTTGTAGAAAATTCTTTCTCTTGCTCCTTTCTGGGTTTCAGAGTCTTGTGGACACATATCAACATGATTCGTTTTAAGTTTGATTCAAGACATAAATGACATTAATGCTTAGCTCACAATATCTAAAGTGTTAGGAATTCTGTGTTGTTTCTAAAAGCTCTACAATATCCAGATTTTATGATATTTGTACATCCACAAGACTTAGCCTGAAATCTGTGTTGTTTCTGAATATTCGTAGTGAATAGTTTCAGTATTACTTTTTTTAAACATGTCAGTATTGCTTTGCATAATGCATAATGTTTTGTTCAAGCTTATGTACATCAGTACAGTCCATATGAGGCTATTTATTTAGTTTGTTGTGCTCTGGTGATTGATTGCAAAAAATTGCCCCTGTTCATTCAGTTTTGCTTGCATGATGGAAGGGGAAAAATGCTAAAAAAGTGTCCTCCAATACGCCGGCCCATGCATCAAATCCTTTTGGATGTTTTGGATGTTTTGTCTCCGACCATTGTGTCGTGATGAATTTGCAGGTACCCCGAGAGGCCCTTGAGTTCGCTGGAATGTCGATTAACTTCCGTTCCGGCAAATTCGGGTACTCCATATGTCCTATTTTCAGCAAAGGTCATGCTGAAATTTTTCATGAATTTTAGCATGACTTTGCTAAAAATAGGACATATGGGGTACTTGCGACTAATGCATGGGCCGTGGTATCTTAGTACTTAGTTAAGTAGGATCAACTGCCTCGCCATTCTTGCTGCATTAAACCATAGGTGGCAATAGAGCCAAGTGATTAGGCCCAACTTAGAATTCTCGTTAGCATCGATAAACCCTAGATGACAAACCCAACATAGTTGGCAATAGAGCCAAGTGATTAGTGCCAAGTGATTAGGCCCAACCTAGGGTGGCTCGGCATTCAAAAACCCTAAATGATGAAAACTTAACTTCGCTTCTATAGGGTGCCTCGGTGTCGATGAGAACCTAAATGATGTACGCTTAGGCTTTTAGGGTGCCTCGGTGTCGACAAAACCTAAATGATGAAAGCTTAGGCTTTCAGGGTGCCTCGACGTCGACAAACCCTAAATGATAAAACCTTGGCTTTTAGGGTGCCTCATTGTCGATAAGAACCTAAATAATGAAAGCTTAGGCTTTTAGGGTGCCTCAGCGTCGACAAACCCTAAATGATAAAAGCTTAGCTTTTAGGATGCCTCGGTGTCGACAAACCCTCAATCAAACTCCTCAACATTATGGTAAATACGTGCCACTAGTGCATGTGTTGAACTACGGTAACTACCATGGAGATACCCTGGTAAGATTTTTACTATTACGACATTCATGCATCTTTTGCATACTTCTAAAACTAGTACATCATTGCTAACTATGAAGTTATTACTATGTTTTTCAATAGATAATCCCAGAGAATTGTGTGCCTCATATGATGTATCAGAAAGGTAGTGTTAATGTTTTGAACATACAACCAGGTCATCCTACGAATCTCAACTGTCCATACGAGATTTCTAAAAGAAGTGGAGACATGAAAATCAAAGGATGGAAAAATGTATGGACAGTCGTAAGGAGCTTCTTGGAAGCAAAAGGAAGCGAAGCGCAAGAATTGGAGACAGGATGTTCTCCATTACCCATAATGGAGAGTCAGGATCTATATTGTTTTATGCTATTTTAGCTTAAATAGGGTATTTAGGTCCTGCCTAATACTGATGATCATGTGCTAAGAACAATTAAGTAGGGTTGGTTCGATGACTATCAAGATGATGATCGTATGACTTGTTATGAATAACGAGTAGAAGTTGTATGATGATGATTAGTAAGAATTTTTAGGATTAGTATTACTTCCGACAAACTCGATACTCGCGGTCTCGAGACTTGTAATGTTTTATCTTTGTTCGGTCTTTTGAATTCGGAGACTAATATGATGAATTGTATTCAGAGACTAATCTTCTATTGTATTCGATGAATCTGCTGTTGCTGTGTGCTACTGTCTATATTCTATCAAATAATATATTTTGTAACATGTGCAAAAATCAGAAAAGTAAAAAAAAACCTAATATTCATACTAATGGCGCATCACTACAGAGTGCGCCATTAGTATGCCAAGTATACTAATGGCGCATCCATCCGCAATGCGCCATTAGTGTGCCAAAGCACATGGTTAAATATGGCCCCTGGGAGGCACACTAACGGCGCATGGTGTTATATACTAATGGCGCATTGGGTGGTGCCCCATTAGTATACCAGATACTAATGGCGCACCAGTGGTGCGCCATTAGTAAAAGTTACTAGTGGCGTGCTACTAATGGCGCACCAGTGATGCGCCATTAGTAGGCAAAACTGGTGCGCCATTAGTAGGCCTTTTCCTAGTAGTGTTTGGAGCTTGCTATCATAGTTCATTTCCTAAGAATCTTGCAACGTGCTCTCGTCAATTTGTGTTGCAATCCTTCCTTTCAGACATGATGAGTATATAATATCCTGACACCAACCAGATCTGAATCTCAGGCAGGTGTGATGGTTGGAACGTTTCCAAAGAACTATAATATTGGTCTCTCTGTAACCCGGTAAAGTGGATGTCTTGGCCAACACACCCAGCCGAAAGACCCATTATTGTAGTATCTTGATTGAGAAATTTGGCCACCTTTCCATACGAATTTTGTAGGATTTACTTCCATAGTTATTCCGTATGGATTCTTGCACTCCCAAAGTCTGACCTTCTACCCGATGTTATAGATACCAAGCCATATCAATAAATGGGTTACGCTAGCACATCAAGGAGAACATTAGAAGCAAAGTGCTAAATGTCTCTCGGTCGATCATCAGATTTTGTTTCCCTGGCCTTGCTAAGGAGAAATCTGAGAAGGTGTTATCTCCCTTTGCATCTGCATCGTCCATCACTATTCAGCATGGTAGTATGTTGTGTTGCCAGGATCCTTGACATGGATATTGGTAAAACATTGATGGATACGGAAATCCTCAAGTTCTTGAGAGCACGCGCAAGCACTAGGATTTATTGTCGGCATTAATCGGGATCCACTCTCAGTTTCTTCGATTATGCCATAACCTTTCAACCAGTGGAATGACTCTCTACTGTTGAGTTTCACCCAATTATTAGAATCATTCCCAGCATTAGCCTTTTGTTCCTAGCTTGCACCGTCATTGTGCCATTCAACCATGGACTACCCTTCTTCATAATTTCTGGTCAGGATCACCTTCAAAAGTGGTCCTACCATGGGTCCCATCCATTTCCGATGATAAGCAAAAATCATCCATTGTGTTGTCTTCAACAAGGTAGTCCACATCATCCATCCTAGTCTAAGTATGTCAATTCTTCGAACTCTCCGAAACAATCAATTGTGATTTTCCCTAGGATGGTATGAAAAGTTTCAATGATCTAGAAATCAAAAGTAATTCTTTTTGCCACTTAAGGGAATAATTCTACGAGTCACCTCCCCCGAGGTGTCCCGTTATGGAATCATGGCAATTATCTCCTCGCTACATGACCCCATTCCCCATCTTCTCAAGCGTGGAATTGTTGCCTACCAAATTGAACCCCATCATCTATTCTTCCATCCCTTCTGAGGTGTGTTTGAATGTCTCAGCTCGAGAGATGTTGCTATGTCTCATTCCGTGAGTTGATCCTGAGTTGTTCGATCTTTGAGAAGATCGATCCTTCTAGAGTTTCCTTTTCCTCTCGTTGCCATGTTGACTGGAGTTCTTAGAGAAAGACAATGAGACAAATATGGTGACAAAATAACGTTCTTACAAAGTGCAACCTGAATCGTGAAGATTGTGTTAGTTTGTGTTTCCCCTTCATCTTACCCTACACTTGAATCTCGGGACGAGATTCTTTTTTAGTAGGGGTGAGTTGTCACATCCCTATTTCTGGTATGACCTAGACTAGCTAGTCATGTGTGCATCATGTTTAAATTTCAATGAATTTGAAATGGGGACATGTGAAAGCCTCAGAAATCATTTCTGAAAATGACCAAGATAAAAATTGCTTCAAATATGTCCAAGAAAATGTTCATGTTTCTCTTTGAAAATATTGGCCAGAGCTAAAATTCAAACCAATATTTTTAGGAGCTCATAAATATTTATTTTGGGCATTTGGAATTAATTTAATACTTATTTGCATTGGATTTATATTTGATATATTTCAAATATGATCCAATAATTCTGGAAATTGTTGTGGGGCTTTATATTAATGTCACTAGTCCATACAACAATTTACAGAAGCTCAGAAAATGATTTGGGTTAAAAATCAAATCAAAACAGAGTTAAAGAAAATTGGAAACAGAAAAATAAAAGAGAGAGACGGAATCGTACCTGGCCTCACCTGTGCAGCCCAGCAACCGGCCCCGCACTGTAGCTAGCCGGCCCAACCCATCTCTACCTCCCCTGTCATCTTCCTCCTCTTGCCAAGAGGACGAAGGGCGTGTACCCGATGCGCGCGCGCACTCGCCGGCCACCTCCTGCTTGCCTGCTCGCCGCTAGACGCCTCTGGGAGACACCATGCAACCCCTGACCCCTCTCACTCTTCCCCGTGGCCCTCCTCTCCTCTGCTCTCGCTCTCTCTTCCGAAACCGAGCGGATCCGTCGCCACCGCTCATTGTTACCGGGGCCACCAGCATCCCCACGCCTGGCAGCGCCCCCATGAGCTCCGCCTCGAAGCCGTAGAGCCGCACGCCAAAGCACGCGCCCCCGGGAGGCCAGCAACATCGTCATCGCCCTCGTCTTCCACCTCGGGCTCCGGCCACCATCGTCGTCGATTTGCAGCAACTCGGCCTCCCCCGAGCCCGTGTCGACGCCTGCTGCAACCGCTGTGAGCTCCGCCGTCGTTTGCCCCTCCTCCCCATGCCTCTCGATCTCTGTAGCCGTTGTATCGACCGAAGCCGAAGCTCACCGCCGCCCAGCCACAGCGCCGTCGTGGACAGAGCCCGAACCAGCCGCTCCTGCACGCGTCATCGTTCTCCCCTCCTCCTAGGAGCCCGTAGCCACCACCAGCTCCTCCCCACGGGCCCTACAACACCCGCCCGAGCTCGCCCGAACTCCGGCCGCCGCCTAGCTCGACGCCGGCGTCATTCCAAGCCACCCCAACACACCCCGCCTGCACCATTCGTTGCGCAAGATCATTAACAACACGTAGATGGCCTCGGCCGCCCTTTTGGTCACCGCAGCTCCTCACCGTGTTTGACCTCGCCGGTGGCGAACTGCCGGTGGGTTTGACCCACTTTGACCACGGCGAGACCCCCCGTGTCCATGACATGTGGGGCCGGCCTTTGACTGAATTAGTGTAGGGTTATGATTAGTGCTAATTGCCACTCTTAGAGGTTAATCTCCTGCTAACTAAACATTGTGCCACTGACACTGGGACCCACTACCCAATTAATCCATGGTTTATGCCTAAACCTTCTTAATTAAAGCCACAACCACTGACATGTGGGCCCCACTGGTCAGGTTTGACCAAGACCGCCCCTGTTAACTCACTGATGTCACAATGACGTCATGCTGACGCGGTAATTCTTTTTTGGAATTTAAATAAATCTTAAATGGTTTATTTATTTCAGAAAATGTTATAAACTTCTAAAAATCATATAAAATCAACCGTAACTCCAAATGAAATCAGTTATATATGAAAAATGATTAGAAAAATCCAATCTATCCATCGGTACTAGTTCCATGCATGTTAGAGCAACCTAACCTTGCTGTGTAGATGAAACATGATAATGCACTTATATGAGTTCATAGTTTAGGCTTGTATTTGAATCTTTGATTCAAATAAGCTCAAACCACCCTGGTTTTAGTTGCATTAGCTCAAAACACATCATATTGACATGTCATGATCATGCATCATATTGTGCACTGCATTGATTGTGTTTTCCTTCTCTGTTGCCGGTATTTATCCCCTCTCGGTAGACGTGCTTCCGACGATGAGTTCGATGACACCGATGAAGAACTATACTATCTTGAGAAGTGCCAGGCAAGCAAAACCCCCTTGTTCATTCTGATACAATCCCACTCTCTCGCTCCTGATCTCTTTTACTGCATTAGGACAACAACGATTCAACGGTTACATGTCGCGGTAGTTGAACCCCTTTCCTCTGCATGACCTGTCATTGCAACAGTAAATAGATGAAACCCACTATCATGAGTAGGAGTTGTTTGAGTCTTGATGTGCCTACTCATTCATGCTTGTTTGTCATGCTTGCTATTGCTTAGAGTTGTGTCAGGTCTGATTCATTGGGATGAATTGGAAAGTTGTGAACATGTCCTACTGTGTGTGAGCTAAGTGTGTTGAACACGATTTGGTAAAGGTATCGATGTGAGGACATGTAGGAGTACATGGTGGGTTGTTTAATTGGAACCGTCCTTAAGCACCGAGATTTGTATGTGTGATTTAAGAATCAGTTACTACCATGCATTGGGCCCGAAACCAATGGACCCTCTCGGGTTCTTAACCACCCTAGTCCTCTGTCTAGGAGTTGCAACTAGTTTCTGGTGTTTATAGGATATGTGTTGGCGGCCGTGCGTAGCACTGACCCTAGGAGTGGGCTATGTTGCGGTAGATACACCATGGCACGGTGTACCGAGTCGCCCGTTTGGTGTCTCGGGAACCCTGTACACATCGTTCGGGGCCATATGTGGAAACCTCGGCCGGACTCCCTGCAGATGGAACCTAGATAGGTGATAAACCTGGACTAGAGACTTGAGTGTTTTGGTACGCCGTGGCCGACACCCTCGTTGGGTTTCCGCTTGAAGGTTGCCGAGTACATGTCGTGTAAACGGCGGTAAGTGGTGAGAGCGTGTGTGAAGAAGTACACCGCTACAGGGTTAACATCATCTATTTGAATAGCCGCGTCCGCGGTAAAGGACTACTTGGTTGCCTATACAGTTCATAGACAAGTGAAAGTGGATAGTCTAAAATGTGCAAGATAAGCGTGAGTGCTATGGATGGCCTTCTCGTAGGGAGGCGGGAGCGAATCCATAGTGGTGTATTCATATGGTGAATACGTGGACTCGTGTGTGCCACCTCAAAAGAGTTACTTGCAGTCGTAGTTTAGGATAGCCACTGAGTCAAAGCTGGCTTGCTGCAGTTCAACCCACCATCCCTTTGTTGATAATGATGCATGTGTAGTTAGTTCTGATGTAACTCTTGCAGGGTACATTTGTACTCATGTTTGCTTAATTTATGTCTTTCAGAGAGAGTTCAGTCTCACTAGTAGTTCCGTGTGGACTTCGACGTTTAGCTTGATACCTCTGCTACGATCTTCTGCCATCGGCAGGATCTGGTAGATAGTCAGGCTTCTCAGCCTTTTTCATTTGTAGATGTCTATACTCAGACATGTTAAGCTTCCACATGTGCTTTGACTTGTATGCTCTGAATGTTGGGTCATGAGACCCATGTTTGTAATATCTAGCTCTTAGGAGCCTAATGAATAAGTACTTTGAGTTGTAGAGTCATGTTATGATGCCATGTTGTATTTGCACATATCGAGCATATTGTGTGTATGTTGTTGAAATGCTTGGTATGTGTGGGATCCGACAAACTAGTTGTCTATCCTTGGTAGCCTCTCTTATGGGGAAATGTAGTCTTGTGCTTCCACTGAGCCATGGTAGTCTGCTACAGCCCAGTTTACCGGAATCCTGTTAGCCAAGTTACTACTGCTCAGGAACACTTAGACTGGCCGGCATGTGATTCATTTTGTTCCTGTGTCTGTCCCATTGGGGAAATGTCACGCGGAGACATCGGGAGTCCTGTTAGCCTGCTGCAGCCCGGGTTCCCGGAGTCCTGTTAGCCCAGTTGCTATAGCCCGGATTCATATGCTGTTGACTGACATGCTCGATGTTGATTCATGTATGCCTGTTCCCGTAAGTTAGTGCCACTTTGGGTTCACGACTTGTCATGTCGGCCCGGGTTCTCTATCATATGGATGCTAGCGACACTATCATATACGTGAGCCAAGAGGCGCAAACGCTCCTGGGCCATGGTAAGGCGACACCCATGGGAATACCGTGCGTGAGGCCGCAAAGTGATATGAGGTGTTATAGGCTAGATCGGCGTGACTTAGAATCGCGGTCCTGACACTCTCTCTCTCCTCCCTGATTTTCATGGTGGTGGGCCCCTCCCTCCCCCCAATCTACAATAAACAGCTCGCCCATTTCACATTACGTTAATTACGTAACTAGGATTACATAGGTGTAGCATTACTCGTCCTGAAATACCGAACTAAGCCAACCTCTCAGCATATCACGCGGGAAAAGACCCGGTCACGTTGTTTTAGTCGGGATTATCGGATTACTAGTAGTAGTATCAATGGATCGCGGGAAGCACCAAGTTTTTTTAGGGGGCGAAGCACCTAGTTTAAAAGGAAAAAAGGCGGTACACTCACAGCACCTGTGTTGTAGTCGCATTGCACCCCACACATGTTCTATCCTGCACATGGCTCAAGCAAACGGCAGGCACTTCGGCTTTCCTCTTCACTGACACGTGGGACTGCACTTGGGGAAACCGACCATGCGCCAAAATCCCCTGCCCACCGCGCGAATCCCCC
>NC_041380.1:215966734-215992241 GCF_002162155.2 Triticum dicoccoides
CTCTTCAGCCAACTAGCCAGTAATATTCCCCAAACCCCCCGACCCCCCGACCCTCCACTCCATTCCCTCCACCAAAGCCGCCCTCCCCGCCGCGCCGATACATTGGCACCGCGGTTCATTGAGGGGACGCACGACGATCCTCTCACTCCCACAGTACGCTCTCGTAGACTATCGTCCTCTAGCCGTGCCGCCACCGTTGGCGACGTTCTTGTGGAGGCGCACGACGGTCAGTGCCGCCACCGCTGGCGATGTTCGTGTTGAGACGCACGGCGGTCAGCTTCTCCCATGGTACGCGCATTCTAGACTGAGGCCCCGTGCATGTCGGTGTAGCGCTGAATGCTAGCTGATAGACGCTATTAATCTCACTGTTTGCCGAAGTAGTTTACAGTCAATATGCTCTGCTTAAGAAGCTTGCTTGCCTTGTTCTACACTCAATCATCTTAGCTGAGATGGCATGCCAAGCCTGATTAGTTGCTAAAATATCCTGCCATATATTTATTGTGACGTAGATTGCCATTGTCTAGTAGCCAATCTGTTAGGTGAAATAGCTCTACACTGTTTTATACTCAATCTTTGTTGCTGCGATGGTCTTCGATAGTTTGATGGTTGTGTGCTCGCACTCATTGACTGTTGAAACAGCCTGCCATAATTTAGCACTCAAATATGTTTGCTGAATTAGCTCTACATATATTTCATTACGTAGATCTGCTCGTCCAAATATCTTGCCATAGCTTTAGACATCGACCTAGGTTTTTTTTCTGTACTTCATAAAAAAGCATAAATGTTTTTCCTGTAATATCTATTAGAAGAACTAATTTGTATGTCTAACAGATGGACAGGACTTGGATAACTTCTGCTTGAAGATTCTCCGTTGCATATATCGAGGGGGTTGAAAACTTCATGAACTTTATCAGAGCTGAGTACGATGGTCCGAAATCAGATGTGCTCTGCCTATGTATCAGTTGTGTGAATTCGGTTACAAGACCCCAATCAACTATGAAAAATTATGTACACTTGTATGGGATGTCGGTCATATATACTAGCTGGGTTCATCATAGTGAAGCTGTGAACGTCAATGTTACTGACTACATGGAAGCAGCAGATCACCATCTTGATTTGCCTGATGCTCAGGTCGAAGAGGAGGTGGTGGTGGTGGTGGCGGAGCCAGTGAGTTTGACCAACATTGAAACAATGCCACGAAATGCTCATGCATTTCATGAACTTTCACCTGCAGAAGAAAAACGGTGGGCCCGCACGTTGGAACAATGCAACGTGGCTGTCACCCCAGGAAATAAGCTTTTAGTATTCTCAACTATGGCCACCTTTATTCAGGTGAAGACATCTGAGCGGATGACAAACAAATCATTCGATATGATGTTGGATGCTTTCCGCAAATATTTCCCAGATGCGTCTGAGCTGCCACACACCTACAGTAAAATGAAGAATTTCCTTCATGCCGTTGGAATTGGATATGATATGATCCATGTTTGTAAGAATAATTGTGTTCTGTTCCAGAAGGATTATACCGACTTAAGTGAATGCCCCAAATGCAAATCATCAAGATGGAAAGATGGCGATGCTGTGAAGAGGATTCCTCATAATGTTCTGAGACATTTTCCAATTATACCAAGATTGCAGAGGTTATTTCATGATGCTGAAACAAGAGAGGATGTACTATGGCATTCTAGGAACCAGGAGTACAGAGATCAGAATGTAATGAGCCATCCATCTCATGGTAGTGAGTGGAAAAGCTTCAATCAGAAACTCAAAAAGTTTGCTGCTGACCCGAGAAACATTAGACTTGGCTTAGCTTCAGATGGATTTGACCCATTTGGCCACCAGAGCGCCACAAATAGGATGTGGACAGTGCTTGTTATCCCTTACAACATGCCTGCAAATGTCTGCACCAAAGAATCCAACTACATGATGGCCTTGCTCATCCCAGATCCAAAAAGTCCTGGAAAGGATTTTGATTTATTCATGGAGCCTCTTGTGGAGGAACTTTAACAGCTATGGAGGGGTGTTCTCACTCGAGACCTATATAGCAGCCCACCACCTGATTTCTTTCTGTGTGCTGTTATAATTTGGTGCATCCATGACTATCCGGCTTTGGGCACTATGTCAGGGCGAACGACACATGGTTACAATGCATGTGTTTGTTGTGACAGGAATCCGCTGTCTTATGCAATACTTATCAAGATCTATTACATTGGACACCGCCGTTTCCTTGCCAAGGACAAGACGCGTCCTACAAAATATCAAAGACATGTGTTCAATGCAAAGCATGAAAACCGTGATGCGCCAAAGAGGCTCACCGCCGATGAGTTGCAAGTGGAATTAGAGAAGGTTAGGCATATTACACCAGGAAACAATCTTGGTAATGGTAGCGGGAAAAGGAAGCATGGCAGGGCAGAAGAGAGATTATTGTTTACCCGCAGGTCCACTTTGTGGGACTTGGAGTATTGGAAAGATTTGGATCTGCGGCATAATCTTGATGTGATGCACATCGAGAAAAATATATGTGATAGCATTGTCGGCACACTTCTTAATATTGAAGGCAAGACGAAAGATACCTTAAATCTAGGATTGATTTGACACACATGGTTATCAGAAAGGATTTGCAGGTGGAAGACAAAGGTAAACCACGGGATATGGCACCAGCTGTGTACGTCTTGGACAAGGTAAAAAGAAAAGAATTCTAGGAGGTCCTGTCACGTGTGAGATTCCCACATGGATTTGCTTCCAACCCTAAAAGGAGAGTCAGTGCAGATGGAAACAAGGTACAAGGGTTGAAAACTCATGAATGCCACGTCCTACTTCAATGGGTTTTACCTGTTATCCTTAGAGGATTGGGCCACCCTGACTTATCCAGAGCAGTTGCAGAGTTGGGACAATTATTCTGGGAACTCTGCAGTAGAAATATCAGGATAGATGCTTTGGAGTGTCTTGGAGACAAGATAACAACTATCCTATGCGACCTTGAGAAGATATATCCTCCGACCTTCTTTGATGTGATGGTGCATTTGGCTGTTCATCTACCTGATGGTGCGTTTGGATGTACCCTATTGAAAGGCGGCTCGGCACTTTCAAGGGATATGTTAGGAACAGAGCTAGACCCAAGGGTTCCATTACAGAGGCTTACATTGCTACATAAGCATTGACATTCTGCTCAAAATACATTGAAACAGCTGATTAGCTTAGCAAAGAGGTGGGTGAAGACAATCCTGGGCTCAATGTTTTCGATTGTTCTGTTCGAGTTACAGGGAAGAGTTGACAAGAGGACAAACCTAAAGATTTGGACAAAATGGTTTGGTATGTGTTGAATAACTATCCTGAGATACTACCTTATATCAAGTTAGTGATAAGTATTGTAGCTTATACATCGTTATCTACTATACTTGCAACACATTCTTATATATTTAGATGTTTGACGTGATCACTATGTTGTGTAGCATCTACAAAAAGGAGTTACTACCGCAAAATCCAAGAAACATTGACAAACTGGTTATGGTAGGATTTGCAAAATGGTTCAAGAGCCATGTAAGCTTTTGAATTGCACTGCTAGTTATTTTAATATATTGAGTACATAAGATGATCAGCATGTCTATTTTCTAACCATAGGTTAAGAAGATGTGGGAGGATGGGCAGGCAGTTGATGATGCCCTTTGCGCACTAGTAATGGGTCTTGATACTCAGGTAAGACATTATGAATCTTGCGCTATTGGAGATGTGCGCTACAACACCCTTGCATGCGATGAAGGCAAGAAGACACAAAACTGTGCCATCATGATCACGAATACGTAAGACAGAGAGACAACTAAAATGTATGCTAACATAACAGACATTGTTCAGTTGCAGTATATCTCCAGTTTCGAGGATCATCGGTGTGTGGTTCTGTTGCGGTGTCGTTGGTATAACCTGTTTTCCAGGATCACAAAACCCAGAGCTGATGATTATTTCAAATCCATCAATGTCAAGGCAGCGTACCAGACCAACGAGACTTTTATTTTGGAAAATCAAGCAACACAGATATTTTTGTTGGAACCCACGTTTGCACATAGCGATGAATGGAGTGTATTGCAAAGGTTTGAGGAGAGAAATTCATTTAATGAAGTTGCACAACAAGATGATGCTTACACTGCTCCTGATGTACAAGATTCCACAGATGCTCCAAATATCTTTGAGAACCATCACGTCAACGACGCTGGCAAAAAGATTGCCTATCGTGATGTGGACATACAAGAGTTGATCAAGAAGAAGCCAACGCTCAAGGACATTGAGGATGAAGAAGAAGATGGCACTGTGGGGAATTACGATTCAGACTGATACACATGGCGACGATGTTGATGTTGCTGCTACGGATGCTAATTAGATTGCTTTTGTCGTATTTGCCTGTCAGAAGACGTTTTTTATCTACTATGTGAAATTGTGTTTGCAATGACAACTGAAACCTGATGAACGTGTTGTTTAGTATTTTGTTGTGAGAACATCACTTTTTATGTATGTTGATTTGTGTTTGGTGATTGTATAACGACTAAAACATGAAGACATTGTTGTTTAGTTGTACTCATATTTAGCTGTGAAACTTGAATTTGATGACATAGTTTGCTGTTGGACTGCAATTTGCTCGACGTATTCGAATGGGAACAAAGCTGACCCGACAGGGCCTCTGCTAATTTATTTATTTATTACCAAAAGGTCCTCTACTATTTATTTATTTATGAGCAAAAGGGGATAGCCCCCGATTTCCGTTAATAGAAATCATTAGATGTTCACAACACTACACCCAGCCTGCTACACAGGTTTCATTCATTACTAGTTTCAGCAAAGTGCTCATGTCATAGCCACTGAATACATCGTGAGTGCTACATAGACTGCCAATAAACAGAAAATCATCCTATAAAGCACATCGATTTTGCCCATTATCTTCACAAGCTCTTTCATCTCCTCATTGCTGTCAAGACCGTTCAGCAGCTGTTGCTTGGCCACGATCAGAGGAACTGCATCTTTAACCTTCCGCTCTGCATCTTCCTCTTCTCCCATTCCTTTAGTTACTTGTCCAACACCCCAACCTGCTGGTATTGGGATTCCTCGGCTAATCAAACAATCAGCATAGTTGCATTCCCCCACATCAGCAACTTCCCATAAATACAAATCACATGAATCTTTCCTTTTCTGCACGAATCAAATTAGAAGATCATCAACCAAACTATTAAAAATTAGCAACTTAAAGAAGAAGAACAACACTTAAACCTATTATTACCCCATGATTCGGGTATTTGTAGAAGACTCGGCTAGGGTTGAGGATTGTGGTTGAGACGCGATAGATGACTCTGCATGATTTGCTGTAGTGGCACCACACCAACGACTGCGGGTTGCGATGAGCAACCGGCTGCGGTGCGTGTGTCGGCGGGGGTGTGATGAGACCCACAGGCGAGGGTACGGGTGGCGACTTGGTGCATATTTGGTTGTTCCCTACTGAAGAGCAGGTGGACGAGCAGCCCGCGGACATGGGTGTTGCGGCCAGAGCTTCCGATGCTAGGCAGAGCAAGTAGAGAAGTGGAGAAGCGAACGTTGGATATGTCAGTTTCATTACTTGCAGAGTAGCATAGCACCATTGTCGGTGTCAAAACCGGAGGATCTCGGGTAGGGGGTCTCGAACTATGCATCTAGGCGGATGGTAACAGGAGGCAGGGGACATGATGTTTTACCCAGGTTCGGGCCCTCTTGATGGAGGTAAAACCCTACGTCCTGCTTGATTAATATTGATGATATGGGTAGTATAAGAGTAGATCTACCACGAGATCGGAGAGGCTAAACCCTAGAAGCTAGCCTATGGTATGATTGCAGTTCGTCCTATGGACTAAAACCCTCCGGTTTATATAGACACCGGAGAGGGCTAGTGTTACACAGAGTCGGTTACAATGGTAGGAGATCTACATATTCGTATCGCCAAGCTTGCCTTCCACGCCAAGGAAAGTCCCTTCCGTACACGGGACAAAGTCTTCAATCTTGTATCTTCATAGTCCAGGAGTCCGGCCAAAGGTATAGTCCGGCTATCCGGACACCCCCTAATCCAGGACTCCCTTAGTAGCCCCCGAACCAGGCTTCAATGACGATGAGTCCGGTGCGCAAATTGTCTTCGGCATTGTAAGGCGGGTTCTCCTCCAAATTCCGTGTACCTTTTGAATAATGTTCGGTTTCTTGTAAATGTAGCGGTCCTTGGCTTGTACGCCCAATAATGGCCGTCTTCCATGTGTCAAACGAATACGAAAAGTCAGGGTGTTTTTATATTTACACCCCTAGCCGCGTGAATGAGCCGCCTATTTAAGGGGACAAGGATTTAGATCCAAACCACACCTTCTCCCCTCCGCGAGTATTCATCACAGCGTATCCAACAGAGGTCCATTCTATCATGGCCGGCCGCCATAGCTCCTACTCTCGCCCTTCCAGCCCTCAGCCTGGAGATTGGAAGAGATGCTCCATCCCGCACAGCGAGCTAGTGACGCTCCAGACCAAGGGATTTCTCCCCCCGGCCTATATGGTCCCGGTTCGAGCCGGACTTGCCACCTATAATGGTGGAGAGCAAGCGGAGAGCGCCCCCAATCCCTCCAAAGGAGAGCGAGTATGCCTTGTCCCTTACTTAATAAGAGTTCTCGGATTTCCAATTCATCCGTTTCTCCGGGGGCTCCTAGAGTTCTATGGCCTCCAGCTGCACAACCTCACGCCTGCCTCCATATTGCATATCGCGGGCTTCATAGCCCTTTGCGGGCTGTTTTTGGTCTGCGAGGCTCATTTCGCGTTGTGGAAAAGGCTATTCTGCTTTGTGCCCCGTTCTCACAAGGGGTCAATATATCAAGTGGGCGGAGCCGAGGTGTGGCGCATCGCCGGGACCGGATATCTATCCGGAACCCCAAAGAAGGCGTCCGAGGACTAGCCTTCGAAATGGTTTTATATAAAGGACGTCCCACTGCCGGATCATGTCCGGATCGGCCTCCCTGAGTTCGACAGTGCTCCCCTAAAGAAGCGCCTAAGCTGGTGTCCATGGAGCCCTCAGAGGGAAAGCGACAAGGACGTTCTTTACGTGATGGTCCAGATAAGATTGCTAGCTCATTCTGGACTGACCATGATCGGGGTCATGGCCGCATGCATCATGCGAGGGGTGCAGCCGCTCCAGTATAGAGGCCACCCCATGTGGGACTTCAACGGGGAGGACGGCGCCACCCGCCACGGCCGTAAGGGGCCGGATTCGGCTGCCGCTCTAATAAAGACCCTGTCCGCTTTGTACAAGGGAAAGAGGAGGAATTTCTCCGCGTCAACCCACAGGGTGGATTTTCCATGTACAATCCCACAAGTTGGGTAAGTGGACACTTTTACTTGCCCATCTGTTTTATATTCCCATCGTTAAATATTCAGTCTAACGACTTCAACGCAGGAATTGCGCCAGGCTGTTAAAGAAATAAACAGCCCTCCTCCACAACCCGAGGATCCGGGACGGTCCCTCGACCCGGCCTCTCAAGAGGATACAGACTTATCTGTGGAGCTGATTGATGGGGTGTTCATCAATTGAGCAAGGACAATGCCTTGGTGGCCATTACGGCCGATTACCCAGGGCTACTCCCAGCCTCATAGGTAACTGAGACCGAAGTCCCAACACTTTTGAAAAGGGATCTATCCTCGCATGTTTTCGATTGCCATATGACAATCGTGTTTTGCAGGGGAGGTCCTTGAGACGGGAGGCCGAGCCTGCGGCGACTAGCCAGCGAGGGGCGGCAAGGCCCCGCGGGCTGAAAAGAAGTGTGGTCCGGACTGAGATGCTGGCGCAAAGGTATAGCGCGCCATCTTATTCCCAGGTGTTATTCCTTCAAGGCATATTAACGCTCGTGCTCTCTTCAGGACGAAGAGACCTCACCGGACTATATCCGGAGAGGGTGCCAATCGCGCCTCCACCAGCCAGGCTCCAAAGCCTGGTCCGAAAGCGGAGGTGGACACAAGGCGCGCACCGGATGCTCCTCCGACAAAGGATAAAGACAGGCTGTCTGCCACCAATTCCGAGGTGGAGAGTGCCATGAACCACAGGCGTCGCCGGACGATTCTTCGCGACGCTTGTTTCTCCCAAGAGGCATTGGATGCCTTCAATTCGGGAGATGCGTGCCTCCGTGCCGCTCAAAATGGTCTAGCCCGAGCCACGGAGCAATATGTAAAAGACATACGGGTAAGAAAGTTTTGGTAATTATATATATACTAGTAGCCCTCGAGACTTGAAACAGTTAGAATAACTGATTTAAGGATCATTTGTTATGCAGGTTCTTACAGAAAAGAATACCCTACTGTCCCAGGAGCTGGAAGAGTGCAAAACCCAACTTGAGGTCGCACTAGCCGCGGCAGGGGAGCCCAAGGAGACCCCCTCTAGTAATATACGCTTCGAAAGATAAGTATTTTGCGAAGTGCGGCGTGGGTGCAAATCTCACAAAGGAAATTGCAGATGGTGCCGGATTAAATCCGGAAGAGCAACGAATCCTACGCCAGCTGAAGGCTGGTGAGAGCGTGCTGACAAAGGTGAGGCGGGAGAAGAACGATCTCCAAGATGCCAACACCAAGCTGGGCGTTCAACTGAAGGATGTTCGTGCCCAGCTGTTGGACTCCGTTAAGGAGAATCAGCGGCTTCGACGCGGCATATTTAGCAAGTGCTTAAACGAACTTTGAAAAAAGAGTTCGGTGAGGAAGTCGACTAACAGAGTAATGTCTGTAGGTATGCTAACAGGTCGTCCTGCGGAGGAAATGCCTAGTTCTACGGGTGACCTTCTTCCCGAGCTCTCACAACTGCACGAGCGAGTTCGGCAGGTGATGCAAGGCGTTGCCTAGGCCTTGTGGCCATCTGTCTCCATGCCTAAAGGCCTTGGAGAGCTTGTAGTGAAGCTGAAGGGAGCGCGACGGCGCTACCGATTGTGGAAGATGTCGGCCTGCCATCAAGGCGCCAGGGAGGCCTGGGGCATGGTGAAGACGCGGTACACGAAGGCTGACCCAAACCACATGGCCGAGGTCGGACCCGTGGGGCCCGATGGGAAGGAGATCCCCTGTGAGCTTAGTATACGGCCAAGTAGAATTGGCCGCAAAGTATTTCCAACAGGACTGTAAGCTAGAAAGCATGTTAGATGGTATTGAAGAGGAATATAATCAGTCAGATTGACTATGTAATTTTAATTAACATGTGTAATGCCTTCTAGCCGGATTGTAGATCGTTTGTCATGGCCGACCTTTTCGCTTCAACCTCGGGACCTGACGGTCCGGAGTGTGTCCGAATACCCTCGCGGTTATATAAGAACTGGGGTACGCATGAAGACTAGGCGTAGGGGTCATTAGTGCTTGAACAGACAAGTGCCCAACTAGTTATGTTATATTACATGGTTAGTAAGAAACATCTTCCAGGGAGAATAGTTCCGTTAGGGGTTCCTTTCCCTGGGAGGCATGCCCTAAAGTGCATGTCCATTCTGCGAAAAGAGATGCAGGAAAAACATCTGGGGGCATATAGATGAATAAGTGAAAAAAAGATCATCTTTAGTTCACCGACCGAATATTCCATTAAGAACGCTAGCTTTCGGCTTCACCCCGTCTGAGGTACACATCTGGCTGACCCGGCAGTAACAATCGCAGAGGTGCTCCCTTTACCACCTAGTCGAACAATCGGGAACGTAGGGGTAAGCTCAGGAGCCAGGCAACCCAGCTTGGCCAAAACTTAAGTCATATCGATGCATATAATGGTGAATAAAAGGTACATGCGGAAGTGTGACACATGTGTTGGGCATGAAGCCCGTATAAATAAGCTTCTGTTTAAAGAAGCCCCCAGGTTTAATGAGCGCGGATAGCACATCACTTTATGAGCCTTTAAAGGCTATAAGAGAGAGAGAGAGGAGAAGGAGAGAAATGTAAGACAGAAAGTATATAAAAAATGGACAGAGGAAGGAGACGAACACAGAGTCTGGCGCTAGGCATAGAATCTTCGGAGATGGGCTGCGTTCCATGGGTTCGGCTCGAGTCGGTTATCCGATGCATCTCACAGGCGGTACGCTCCACCAGTCAGGACTTGGTCAATTATGAAGGGACCTTCCCACTTGGCTTGAGTTTGTCCTTTTTCTTGTCCGGCAGACGTAGAACTAATTCACCAACATTGTAATTGTTGGCCCGTACTTCTCTGCTTTGGTATCCTCGAGCCTGTTGTTGATAGAATGCAGAACGTGCTTTTGCCACGTCACGCTCTTGCTCCAAGGCGTCAAAACTGTCCTGCCGATCGATCTCGGCTTCTCTTTCTTCGTACATGCGCACTCGAGGTGAGTCATGAATTATGTCGCAGGGCAAAACTGCCTCTACGCCGTACACCATGAAGAATGGTGTGTATCCGGTGGTGCGATTCGGCGTGGTCCGCAGCCCCCAGAGTATGGAGTCAAGCTCCTCTACCCAGTGCGTATTAGATTCCTTAAGGGACCGCACTAATCTGGGTTTGATTCCGCTCATGATAAGACCATTTGCATGTTCGACCTGGCCGTTAGTTTGTGGGTGATAGACGGAAGCATAATCGAGCTTGATGCCCATGTTTTTGCACCACAGTTTTACCTCGTCGGCCGTAAAGTTCGTGCTGTTATCAGTGATGATGTTGTGGGGGACGCCGTAACGGTGTACAACCCCGGATATAAAGTCTATCACCGGTCCAGATTCGGTCGTCTTAACAGGCTTGGCTTCTATCCATTTGGTGAACTTATACACCATGACCAGTAAGTATTTTTTCTTGGGGGTTCCACCTTTAAGGGGTCCAACCATGTCAAGCCCCTAGACCGCGAAGGGCCAAGTGACGGGGATAGTTTGGAGGGCGGTGGGTGGCATATGGCTTTGGTTTGCAAAAAGCTGGCAACCAACACATCGTTCGACTAAGTCCTGGGCATCTGCCCGGGCCGTCGGCCAATAAAATCCTGTACGGAAGGCCTTGCTTACAAGGGACTGAGCTGCAGCGTGATAACCACTGAGTCTGGCATGAATTTCAGCCAGGAGGTTCTGCCCTTCCTCTTCGGAGATGCACCTTTGAAGGACTCCGGTAGCGCTTTTCTTATAAAGCTCTCCCTCATGGACTTTATGAGCTTTAGATCGCCGCACAATGCAGCGTGCCTCATTTTGGTCCTCGGGGAGTTCCTGCCTAGTAAGGTAGGCGAGGAATGGTTTTGTCCACGGGGCGATGAC
This sequence comes from Triticum dicoccoides, assembly GCF_002162155.2. Lineage (NCBI taxonomy): Eukaryota > Viridiplantae > Streptophyta > Magnoliopsida > Poales > Poaceae > Triticum > Triticum dicoccoides. The sequence continues at coordinate 215,977,964 of NC_041380.1, forward strand.
GGCCATTATTACGTGGGCTGAAGGTGTTATTTCATTGGCAGAGCCTCCAATTATGTTAGAGTGTTCGGTGTCGGGCAGTGCGGTTGGGTCCGGGCTGTTATTGCCGGGTTCCCCTTCCCATACTATGGATGGCTTGAACATCCTTTCCAAGAAGATGTTGGGGGGGGACTACCTCGCGTTTTGCGCCGATGCGTGCCAGGACGTCTGCCTCCTGATTATTTTCCCGGGCTATATGGTGAAATTCGAGCCCTTCGAACCGAGCTGACATTTTTAGGACGGCATTGCGATAAGCTGCCATTTTTGGATCCTTGGCATCAATGTCTCCATTTATTTGGGATATTGCGAGGTTCGAGTCCCCGCGCACCTCTAGGCGTTGAATGCCCATGGATACTGCCATCCGGAGACCATGTAAAAGGGCCTCATATTCGGCTGCATTGTTGGAGTCTGTGTACATTATCTGGAGTATGTATTGAACTGTGTCTCCTGTGGGGGACGTCAAAACGATGCCAGCCCCTAGACCGGCCAACATTTTGGAGCCGTCGAAGTGCATGACCCAGTTTGAATATGCGTCGTACTCTTTAGGGAGTTCGGCCTCCGTCCATTCTGCGACAAAGTCGGCCAAAACTTGTGACTTGATAGCTCGCCGTGGCTTGTAAGTAATGTCGAACGTGAGGAGCTCAATGGCCCATTTTGCAATCCGGCCCGTCACGTCGCGGTTGTTTATAATATTGTTAAGTGGCACTTCCGAGGCTACTGTTATTGAACACTCTTGAAAGTAGTGTCGCAGCTTCCGGGATGCCATAAATACCGCGTACGCAATCTTTTGATAATGCGGGTACCGTGACTTGCACGGAGTAAGGACAGTGGACACATAGTAGACCGGCTTTTGAAGGGGGAATTTGTGTCCATCCGTTTCTCGTTCGACGATGAGCACTGCGCTTACGACCTGATGGGTTGCTGCAATGTATAATAGCATTGGTTCGCCAATGTTTGGCGTGGCTAGGACTGGGTTTGTTGCCAAGATGGCTTTTATTTCTTCGAGCCAGGCTGTGGCTGCATCCGTCTACTCGGAGTGTTCGGTGCGCCGAAGGAGGCGGTAAAGGGGTAGGGCCTTTTCTCCCAAGCGGGAGATAAAGCGGCTTAGAGCCATCACACATCCGGTTAATTTTTGTATTTGTTTGAGGTCCTTCGGGATATCCAATTGTGATAGAGCTCGGATCTTGGCTGGATTTGCTTCAATTCCTCTACCAGATACAATGAACCCCAAGAGCTTTCCGGCTGGAATGCCGAAGACACATTTTTCCGGGTTGAGCTTGATGTCGTATGTTCGGAGGTTATCGAATGTTAGCCTCAAGTCGTCTACTAGAGATTCGACATGTCTTGTTTTAACGACCACATCATCTACGTATGCCTCCACTGTTTTGCCGATCTGGTTTGCCAGACATGTTTGAATCATGCGCTGATATGTTGCGCCAGTGTTTTTGAGCCCGAAGTGCATTGTGTTGAAGCAGAATGGGCCGTATGGTGTGATGAATGCTGTTGCAGCTTGGTCTGACTCTGCCATCTTTATTTGATGGTAGCCGGAGTATGCGTCGAGGAAACACAACGAATCGTGTCCTACGGTAGAGTCGATAATTTGATCGATGTGGGGGTGAGGGAAGTGATCCTTTGGGCAAGCCTTGTTAAGGTCTTTAAAATCAACGCACAGGCGCCAGGATTTGTCCTTCTTTGGTACCATCACCAGGTTTGCTAGCCAGTCCGGGTGTTTTATATCTTTGATGAATCCGGCCTCCAACAGCTTGGCTAGTTCCTCTCCCATGGCCTGTCTCTTAGGTTCGGAAAAATGCCGAAGAGCCTATTTGACTGGCTTGAATCCTTTTAGGATATTTAATCTGTGTTCGTCCAACCTACGTGGGATTCCTGGCATGTGTGAAGGGTGCCAGGCGAAAATGTCCCAGTTCTCTCGTAGGAACTCTCGCAGTGCGGCGTCTACATCAGGGTTTAACTGTGCCCCGATGGAAGCTGTTTTATTGGGATCCGTTGGATGGACCTGGAATTTGACTATTTCGTCCGCCAGTTTAAAGGAGGTGGACTTGGATCTTTTGTCGAGTATCACATCATCCCTATTCACCATGGAGCGCAGCGCAGTCAGTTCCTCAGCCGCTAGGGCTTCGGATAGTGCCTCGAGGGCCAGTGCGGCTGTCTTGTTTTTGGCGCGAAGTGCTATGTCCGGATCACTAGCGAGAGTGATGATTCCGTTAGGCCCGGGCATCTTGAGCTTCATGTACCCATAATGGGGTATTGCTTGGAAGATGGTAAATGCTTCCCGCCCTAGCAGAGCGTGATATCCGCTACTAAACGGGGCCACTTGGAACGTGACCTCTTCTGACCTGTAATTATCCGGCGTGCCGAACACCACATCTAGTGTGATTTTTCCTGTACAACGCGCTTCCCGACTGGGGATTATTCCTCTAAAAGTTGTGCTGCTTCGCTCAATGCGGTTCCAGTCTATTTCCAGTTTTGAAGGGTTTCCTCATAAATGAGGTTCAATCCGCCGCCACCATCCATGAGTACCTTGGTAAGACGAAAGTCGTCCACTATTGGACTGAGGAACAATGCGGCTGGTCCTTGGGCTGTTCGGAATTTAGGTTCATCACTGGCGTTAAAAGTAAAAGCCGTGTCACTCCATGGGTTTATTGTGTCTCTAGGGTGGCTTTCTATGGCTCCTGGAATTAGAAGATCTTCGCCAATTTTCGCCACCTGCCGGAGTATCCAACATGCTCTAAGGCTGTGAATTGGTGTGGTGCCCTCTGCACTGTGAATTTTACAGGGTCCATTAAGCCATCCTTCCAGTACGGTTCCATGCTCTATAGAGGGCTTTTGCTTTTTGGTATTGAACCCGGGTGTTTGGTGATGGTGCACCCTTTTATTTCGGAGTGGGTTTGTATTCAGGGCCGGATTGTCCCAAAATTTTATTTCGGTTTTCCAGGCGCTTTCCATCGCACAGTACTTTCATACTATGGACACCAAGTCAACGAAGCGTGTAATATCACGGCGAGTTATGGCGTTGAGGATCCCCTTGTCCGTGCAATTATTGCAGAAGAATGAAATTGCGTCTTCCTCGCGGCAGTCCTTTATCCTGTTCATAACCAGGAGGAATCTGGCCCAGTAATGATGTACTGTTTCTTCGGGCTCTTGCCTAATTTGGAATAGATCGCTTATGTACGGGTGGGTGGGTGGAATCAAATCTGAAACCTTACCCAATCTGAGACCCAGGGGCCAAGGAGTTTCTGAACTCGGAAGTTTTGATTCTTGGATGCTGTCCAATGAATCTAGCCCGTCGCCTGACTTTAAGTTCAGGTGTTGAGTGATGTCCTCCCCTCCGTGGGTATCCGGCTTGGAGGGATTGGGAATCTGGACATAGCTAGTCCTTAAGATAGATGAAGGGTCGCCGCACTGTCCCTCTACCACGGCGACGTGATGGGTGACCTGGGGAGAGTTAATCTCTCTTAGATCGGGTTTAGGCCCAATCTGGTCGTAATTCGTAGCGACTCCCAGGGCGGCGAAGCGATCCAAGAGCTCGTTTAGGGAAGAGAGCTCCATTGGACCTAGCCGCTCGGCGAATTCCGAGCTGACGTGAAGATTGCTTTCGATGACCCGAGAGGTCATCATCGGCGCAGCAGCCGAACGGGCGGTCATAAGGAAACCACCTAGCCTGAGAGTTTGGCCGACAGTAAAAGCTCCCTTAGCAACGGTGTCGTATTTAAAGACGGGATGAGGCATCCTTCCTGATGGCGAGGGCACAGAGGAACTCTCAATGAAAGCACCAATGTCGGTGTCAAAACTGGCGGATCTCGGGTAGGGGGTCCCGAACTGTGCGTCTAGGCGGATGGTAACAGGAGGCAGGGGACATGATTTTTACCTAGGTTCGGGCCCTCTTGATGGAGGTAAAACCCTACGTCCTGCTTGATTAATATTGATGATATGGGTAGTACAAGAGTAGATCTACCACGAGATCGGAGAGGCTAAACCCTAGAAGCTAGCCTATGGTATGATTGTTGTTCATCCGATGGACTAAAACCCTCCGATTTATATAGACACCGGAGAGGGCTAGGGTTACACAGAGTGGGTTACAATGGTAGGAGATCTACATATTCGTATCACCAAGCTTGCCTTCCACGCCAAGAAAAGTCCCTTCCGTACACGGGACGAAGTCTTCAGTCTTGTATCTTCATAGTCCAGGAGTCCGGCTGAAGGTATAGTCCGGCTATCCGGACATCCCCTAATCCAGGACTCCCTCAACCATATATAGCCATAGTCTAGGTTTGGATTCGAACCAGCTACGTGAGCACGTCTCTCTTTTTTCTAAAACTGAACAACGTCTCTTTACTGGTACACTAGCTTGTTTTGTACGCCCTCTCAAGTCTTTGATTTTCTTTCTTTTTTTGCGAGGAAGGAAGGAGGGAAAAATTGAGATTTCCTGGGCCTCGAACCCAAGGCCTGTCGGTTGAAAACCAAGGATGCTAGTCACTTATGTGGTGAACGTTCACTGGGAGGAGGACGGTAGACGAACGCATTTTCCTCGCACTTTTAGTTGCGATGCAAGATCGAATGGTCATAGTTTCAGGAATGTTATCAGGCGAAGGAGTCCATTTTTCTTTTCTTCCTATATATAAAAAAGTATGCTGCTTGGTGTTGGCTTAGAAAACAAACGAATGTGCCAACCTTGACTATTAGATTGACATTCAACATCTGTCGTGTTTCTTCAGTCTCTTCTTCCTCCAGCCGCCAATGCCAAACCAGCGCCGACGGGACCGCCTGCTACCGCCTCCCATGACTGGTTGTGCTGCCGTGCATGCATCGTGGCCACATCGCACCCTAAAACTCTGCGCATCTTCCCCGGATCCTATTCGTTCCCGTCCGAGGCCTCACCTTCGTCCTCCGCCTTGGCTCACTTGCCGCGGCGCCCCCCTCCAGTGTTGTTAACATGGTCAAAAAACCGAGCGGAATAAGGAGATGATTGTACATGGTGAGGATGACAGTAGGGACCCAGCAGCGTGCGTAGTAATTTTGTTTTTTCGGGACAGAGAAAGGTATCAACTGGGTTGTGCGGGAGCTTTGGCCCGTTTAGCCTAGGCTTTTATTTCATATGTTTAGCACATGACCAACCCAGTTTGTTTTTTTCCTTTCTGAAAATGGCTAGCCCAGCTATTTTGTTTTTTGCAGAATAACCAACGTAGGCCTACTTGCTTTTCTACGCCCTGCTGGGCCAGAAATCTTTCAAGACGAGGAGGGATGCATTTTCCCAAAAAATGGGCTATAAGTAATAAGAAATCGGCTATAAGTAATAATAAATGGGATGTAAAATGAAAAAATAGCAAATAGGCTATTAGTTCCAAAATACTTTTTTCTTTCGAGTTTTCATATTTTAAATTTCATTGTTTTTGTGCGGGTAAAATTCCGTTGAATTTAAATTAAGGTATGTTTAGTTTTTTAATTAATTTGAATCTGGCTAGAAATTTCGGGCTGTATGCTCTTTGGGACAGATTTGGAGGCTGCCTTGTGGGTCTACTAGGTTGACGTGTATGAAAGGCTTTGTCAACTTAGTCCATAAATGATTCTAGCAGCAATGACCGTTGGATGTTAATCCAATGAATGTGCTGCTTCTTCAATATTTGGTCTTCTTGCTCCAGCCGCCCAAGCCAGCGCCGGTGGGACTGCCTGCTCTCGCCTCCCGTGGTCGGCTGTGCTGCCGCACCGGGCGCACCGCCCCACCCTACTCCATTGCTAGCGAGGCCATTCCTCTATTCATCCACACCTCCTGTCATTTTCCGGCAATGGTAGCCGGACCAGTAAACCCTCGTACTCCCCACCGCGTGGGCAGCCACTGCCGAGTCTTCCCTGACTCCATGGCGTTCCCTTCCTAGGCCTCGCCATCGTCCACCGCCCTGGTGCTCTCAGCACGACATGCTCAAGGTGATCAACAAACGACATCCATCGGACATGGACTGTACGTGGAGAGGCTGACAGCTGGGTCCACGGCCGCACGCAAGGAAATGCCTCCTTATTACGCGCAAAATGATGATTCCTCCACCTGACATCTGGGACACATCGGAAGGGCCTCTGTATTTCTCAAAAAAAACGCCCCCCCACCCCACTGACAGGTCGGACTAACCAACTATATCTTCGCATGCAAGGAAGTGCCTCCTTATTACACACAAAAAAATGAATACTCCCCCTGCTAGTTGGGACCCAGCATAGTGGGAGGCATACTTGTGGTCCTACTAAGTTGACGGGGACGGAGGATTTTGTCAACTTAGTCAATATGAACGATTCTTGCTCCAGTGATCGTACGGTGTCCATCCAACGGCCATAGTGCTGCCACGGAGGCCTCACCACCCCCTACTACTCCTATCGCTGGCCAGGCCATCCCTCCATTCACCCACACCCCGTGTTATTCTGTGACGACGACAGCCTCACACCGAGGCCAAACCAGTGAACCCTCATACTCCTCTCCGTGTGGGCATCAACTGTCGTGTCTTCCCCGGCTCCGCGTCGTCCCCTTCCTAGGCCTCGACGTCGTCCACCGTCTTGGTTCTCTGGGCGCGGCGTGGTTAATGTGGTCAAGGACCGACTTCCATCGGAAGAGTACTGTATGTGGAGAGGCAGACAGTTGTGTCCACGGCCGCAACAAGGAAGTGCCTCCTTATTACGAGGTTCGAGTCCCCGCGCACCTCTAGGCGTTGAATGCCCATGGATACTGCCATCCGGAGACCATGTAAAAGGGCCTCATATTCGGCTGCATTGTTGGAGTCTGTGTACATTATCTGGAGTATGTATTGAACTGTGTCTCCTATGGGGGACGTCAAAACGATGCCAGCCCCTAGACCGGCCAACATTTTGGAGCCGTCGAAGTGCATGACCCAGTTTGAATATGTGTCGTACTCTTTAGGGAGTTCGGCCTCCGTCCATTCTGCCACAAAGTTGGCCAAAACTTGTGACTTGATAGCTCACCGTGGCTTGTAAGTAATGTCGAACGTGAGGAGCTCAATGGCCCATTTTGCAATCCGGCCCGTCACGTCGCGGTTGTTTATAATATCGTTAAGTGGCACTTCCGAGGCTACTGTTATTGAACACTCTTGAAAGTAGTGTCGCAGCTTCCGAGATGCCATAAATACCGCGTACGCAATCTTTTGATAATGCGGGTACCGTGACTTGCACGGAGTAAGGACAGTGGACACATAGTAGACCGGCTTTTGAAGGGGGAATTTGTGTCCATCCGTTTCTCGTTCGACGACGAGCACTGCGCTTACGACCTGATGGGTTGCTGCAATGTATAATAGCATTGGTTCGCCAATGTTTGGCGTGGCTAGGACTGGGGTTGTTGCCAAGATGGCTTTTATTTCTTCGAGCCAGGCCGTGGCTGCATCCGTCTACTCGAAGTGTTCGGTGCGCCGAAGGAGGCGGTAAAGGGGTAGGGCCTTTTCTCCCAAGCGGGAGATAAAGCGGCTTAGAGCCGCCACACATCCGGTTAATTTTTGTATTTGTTTGAGGTCCTTCGGGATATCCAATTGTGACAGAGCTCGGATCTTGGCTGGATTTGCTTCAATTCCTCTACCAGATACAATGAAGCCCAAGAGCTTTCCGGCTGGAATGCCGAAGACGCATTTTTCCGGGTTGAGCTTGATGTCGTATGTTCGGAGGTTATCGAATGTTAGCCTCAAGTCGTCTACTAGAGATTCGACATGTCTTGTTTTAACGACCACATCATCTACGTATGCCTCCACTGTTTTGCCGATCTGGTTTGCCAGACATGTTTGAATCATGCGCTGATATGTTGCGCGAGCGTTTTTGAGCCCGAAGGGCATTGTGTTGAAGCAGAATGGGCCGTATGGTGTGATGAATGTTGTTGCAGCTTGGTCTGACTCTGCCATCTTTATTTGATGGTAGCCGGAGTATGCGTTGAGGAAACACAACGAATCGTGTCCTGCGGTAGCGTCGATAATTTGATCGATGTGGGGGAGAGGGAAGGGATCCTTTGGGCAAGCCTTGTTAAGGTCTTTAAAATCAACGCACAGGCGCCAGGATTTGTCCTTCTTTGGTACCATCACCAGGTTTGCTAGCCAGTCCGGGTGTTTTATATCTTTGATGAATCTGGCCTCCAACAGCTTGGCTAGTTCCTCTCGCATAGCCTGTCTCTTAGGTTCAGAAAAATGCCGAAGAGCCTATTTGACTGGCTTAAATCCTTTTAGGATATTTAAGCTGTGTTCGGCCAACCTACGTGGGATTCCTGGCATGTGTGAAGGGTGCCAGGCGAAAATGTCCCAGTTCTCTCGTAGGAACTCTCGCAGTGCGGCGTCTACATCAGGGTTTAACTGTGCCCCGATGGAAGCTGTTTTATTGGGATCCATTGGATGGACCTGGAATTTGACTATTTCGTCCGTCAGTTTAAAGGAGGTGGACTTGGATCTTTTGTCGAGTATCACATCATCCCTATTCACCATGGAGCGCAGCGCAGTCAGTTCCTCAGCCGCTAGGGCTTCGGATAGTGCCTTGAGGGCCAGTGCGGCTGTCTTGTTTTTGGCGCGGAGTGCTATGTCCGGATCACTAGCGAGAGTGATGATTCCGTTAGGCCCGGGCATCTTGAGCTTCATGTACCCGTAATGGGGTATTGCTTGGAAGATGGTAAACGCTTCCCGCCCTAGCAGAGCGTGATATCCGCTACTAAACGGGGCCACTTGGAACGTGACCTCTTCTGACCTGTAATTATCCGGCGTGCCGAACACCACATCTAGTGTGATTTTTCCTGTACAACGCGCTTCCCGACTGGGGATTATTCCTCTAAAAGTTGTGCTGCTTCGCTCAATGCGGTTCTAGTCAATTTCCAGTTTTGAAGGGTTTCCTCATAAATGAGGTTCAATCCGCCGCCACCATCCATGAGTACCTTGGTAAGACGAAAGTCGTCCACTATTGGACTGAGGACCAATGCGGCTGGTCCTCGGGCTGTTCGGAATTTAGGTTCATCACTGGCGTTAAAAGTAATAGCCGTGTCACTCCATGGGTTTATTGTGTCTCTGGGGTGGCTTTCTATGGCTTCTGGAATTAGAAGATCTTCCCCAATTTTTGCCACCTGCCGGAGTATCCAACATGCTCTAAGGTTGTGAATTGGTGTGGTGCCCTCTGCACTGTGAATTTTACAGGGTCCATTAAGCCATCCTTCCAGTACGGTTCCATGCTCTATAGAGGGCTTTTGCTTTTTGGTATTGAACCCGGGTGTTTGGTGATGGTGCACCCTTTTATTTCGGAGTGGGTTTGTATTCAGGGCCGGATTGTCCCAAAATTTTATTTCGGTTTTCCAGGCGCTTTCCATCGCACAGTACTTTCATACTATGGACACCAAGTCAACAAAGCGTGTAATATCACTGCGACTTATGGCGTTGAGGATCCCCTTGTCCGTGCAATTATTGCAGAAGAATGAAATTGCGTCTTCCTCGCGGCAGTCCTTTATCCTGTTCATAACCAGGAGGAATCTGGCCCAGTAATGATGTACTGTTTCTTCGGGCTCTTGCCTAATTCGGGATAGATCACTTATGTACGGGTGGGTGGGTGGAATCAAATCTGAAACCTTACCCAATCTGAGACCCAGGGGCCAAGGAGTTTCTGAACTCGGAAGTTTGGATTCTTGGATGCTGTCCAATGAATCTAGCCCGTCGCCTGACTTTAAGTTCAGGTCTTGAGTGATGTCCTCCCCTCCGTGGGTATCCGGCTTGGAGGGATCGGGAATCTGGACATAGCTAGTCCTTAAGATAGATGAAGGGTCGCCGCACTGTCCCTCTACCACGGCGACGTGATGGGTGACCTGGGGAGAGTTAATCTCTCTTAGATCGGGTTTAGGCCCAATCTGGTCGTAATCCGTAGCGACTCCAAGGGCAGCGAAGCGATCCAAGAGCTCGTTTAGGGAAGAGAGCTCCATTGGACCTAGCCGCTCGGCAAATTCCGAGCTGACGTGAAGATTGATTTCGATGACCCGAGAGGTCATCATCGGCGCAGCAGCCGAACGGGCGGTCATAAGGAAATCACCTAGCCTGAGAGTTTGGCCGACAGTAAAAGCTCCCTTAGCAACGGTGCCGTATTTAAAGACGGGATGAGGCATCCTTCCTGATGGCGACGGCACAGAGGAACTCTCAATGAAAGCACCAATGTCGGTGTCAAAACTGGCGGATCTCAGGTAGGGGGTCCCGAACTGTGCGTCTAGGCGGATGGTAAGAGGAGGCAGGGGACACGATTTTTACCTAGGTTCGGGCCCTCTTGATGGAGGTAAAACCCTACGTCCTGCTTGATTAATATTGATGATATGGGTAGTACAAGAGTAGATCTACCACAAGATCGGAGAGGCTAAACCCTAGAAGCTAGCCTATGGTATGATTGTTGTTCATCCGATGGACTAAAACCCTCCGGTTTATATAGACACCGGAGAGGGCTAGGGTTACACAGAGTGGGTTACAATGGTAGGAGATCTACATATTCGTATCACCAAGCTTGCCTTCCACGCCAAGAAAAGTCCCTTCCGTACACGGGACGAAGTCTTCAGTCTTGTATCTTCATAGTCCAGGAGTCCGGCCGAAGGTATAGTCCGGCTATCCGGACATCCCCTAATCCAGGACTCCCTCAACCATATATAGTCATAGTCTAGGTTTGGATTCGAACCAGCTACGTGAGCACGTCTCTCTCTTTTCTAAAACTCAACAACATCTCTTTACTGGTACACTAGCTTGTTTTGTACGCCCTCTCAAGTCTTTGATTTTCTTTCTTTTTTTGCGAGGAAGGAAGGAGGGAAAAATTGAGAGTTCCTGGGCCTCGAACCCAAGGCCTGTCGGTTGAACGTTCACTGGGAGGAGGATGGTAGACAAACGCATTTTCCTCGCACTTTTAGTTGCGATGCAAGATCGAATGGTCATAGTTTCAGGAAAGTTATCAGGCGAAGGTGTCCATTTTTCTTTTCTTCCTATATATAAAAAAGTATGCTGCTTGGTGTTGGCTTAGAAAACAAACGAATGTGCCAACCTTGACTATTAGATTGACATTCAACATCTGTCGTGTTTCTTCAGTCTCTTCTTCCTCCAGCCGCCAATGCCAAACCAGCGCCGACGGGACCGCCTGCTACCGCCTCCCATGACTGGTTGTGCTGCCGTGCACGCATCGTGGCCACATCGCACCCTAAAACTCTGCGCATCTTCCCCGGATCCTATTCGTTCCCGTCCGAGGCCTCACCTTCGTCCTCCTCCTTGGCTCACTTGCCGCGGCGCCCCCCTCCGGTGTTGTTAACATGGTCAAAAAACCGAGCGTAATAAGGAGATGATTGTACATGGTGAGGATGACAGTAGGGACCCAGCAGCGTGCGTAGTAATTTTGTTTTTTCGGGACGGAGAAAGGTATCAACTGGGTTGTGCGGGAGCTTTGGCCCGTCTAGCCTAGGCTTTTATTTCATATGTTTAGCACATGACCAACCCAGTTTGTTTTTTTCCTTTCTGAAAATGGCTAGCCCAGCTATTTTGTTTTTTGCAGAATAACCAACGTAGGCCTACTTGCTTTTCTACGCCCTGCTGGGCCAGAAATCTTTCAAGACGAGGAGGGATGCATTTTTCCCAAAAAATGGGCTATAAGTAATAAGAAATCGGCTATAAGTAATAATAAATGGGATGTAAAATGAAAAAAATAGCAAATAGGCTATTAGTTCCAAAATATTTTTTCTTTCAAATTTTCATATTTTAAATTTCATTGTTTTTGTGCGGGTAAAATTCTGTTGAATTTAAATTAAGGTATGTTTAGTTTTTTAATTAATTTGAATCTGGCTAGAAATTTCGGGTTGTATGCTCTTTGGGACAGATTTGGAGGCTGCCTTGTGGGTCTACTAGGTTGACGTGTATGAAAGGCTTTGTCAACTTAGTCCATAAATGATTCTAGCAGCAATGACCGTTGGATGTTAATCCAATGAATGTGCTGCTTCTTACATATTTGGTCTTCTTGCTCCAGCCGCCCAAGCCAGCGCCGGTGGGACTGCCTGCTCTCGCCTCCCGTGGTCGGCTGTGATGCCGCACCGGGTGCACCGCCCCACCCTACGCCATTGCTAGCGAGGCCATTCCTCTATTCATCCACACCTCCTGTCATTTTCCGGCAATGGTAGCCGGACCAGTAAACCCTCGTACTCCCCACCGCGTGGGCAGCCACTGCCGAGTCTTCCCTGACTCCATGGCGTTCCCTTCCTAGGCCTCGCCGTCGTCCACCGCCCTGGTGCTCTCGGCACGACATGCTCAAGGTGATCAACAAACGACATCCATCGGACATGGACTGTACGTGGAGAGGCTGACAGCTGGGTCCACGGCCACACGCAAGGAAATGCCTCCTTATTACATGCAAAATGATGATTCCTCCACCTGACATCTGGGACACATCGGAAGGGCCTCTGTATTTCTCAAAAAAAACGTCCCCCCACCCCACTGACAGGTCGGACTAACGAACTATATCTTCGCATGCAAGGAAGTGCCTCCTTATTACACACAAAAAAATGAATACTCCCCCTGCTAGTTGGGACCCAGCATAGTGGGAGGCAGACTTGTGGTCCTACTAAGTTGAGGATTTTGTCAACTTAGTCAATATGAACGATTCTTGCTCCAGTGATCGTACGGTGTCCATCCAACGGCCATAGTGCTGCCACGGAGGCCTCACCACCCCCTACTACTCCTATCGCTGGCCAGGCCATCCCTCCATTCACCCACACCCCGTGTTATTCTGCGACGACAGCAGCCTCACACCGAGGCCAAACCAGTGAACCCTCATACTCCTCTCCGTGTGGGCATCAACTGTCGTGTCTTCCCTGGCTCCGCGTCGTCCCCTTCCTAGGCCTCGACGTCGTCCACCGTCTTGGTTCTCTGGGCGCGGCATGGTCAATGTGGTCAAGGAACGACTTCCATCGGAAGAGTACTGTATGTGGAGAGGCAAACAGCTGTGTTCACGGCCGCAACAAGGAAGTGCCTCCTTATTACCAGGAAAATAATGATTCCTCCACCTGACAGCAGGGACCCACCGGACGGGCCACCGTATTTTGCAAAAAAAATGTATCCCCCCTGACTGCTGGGACCAAGCAGCTACATCTTTGCATGCAAGGAAGTGCGTCCATATTACGAGCAAAAAAATGATTCGCCCCCTAACTGCTTGGACCCACCAGCTACATCTTCGCATGCAAGGAAGTGCCTGACAGTCGGGACCCACATGGTCTAAGCATACGCAGCGTTGTCATTCTGGTCGCGAACGTGTATGCACATACTGGTCGATCAGTCTGTCTGTAGGCTACAGCGATGAAACGTGGCCGTGTAAGGAAGCGCACGTGTCGTAGTAGAGGCGCGCATGTAGCATGTCACGTTGTCCCGTTAATATCGTGTACACATACGTATAGCAGCCAGAGTGCAAGAAAATAAATACGACCAAGTATGTACATACGGGCGGGGTCTCGAATGCCTACTCGCGCATACGTACGGCCAGGGCTCGTGTACATGGCTGGGTCGAGATGGAGAAAGTGCGTCGTCGTCGTGTTCATCGGGAGCAAACCGGCATGGATGGAACAACCCATCGAAACGAGGCCTGCCATACCGTAGAACGGAGGAAATGGCCTTGTGTTCGACTGGCCATGGTCGAAACGGGATCCTATTCATTGGGAGGGGTCTGGCATGCTGCAAAACGAAGGAAACGGACTTCTCTTGGACCTCCTGCGATCGAAACGGGGTCCTGTTGATCGGGAGGGTCGTGGCGTACCACAAAACGGAGGAAACGAACTTGTGTTGGAGCACTACAGTTGAAATGGGGGTCCTGTTCATCGGGAAGGGTGTGGCGTACCGCAAAACAGGACTCCACGAGAGACTGTTCATCTCCGCCGTCGACCTCCTCCAGCCTCCACGGGCTACTGTTCATCCACCGTCGACCTCCTCCAGCCTCCACCTGCGACTGTTCATCCACGGGCTCCTGTTCATCCAGCCTCCACCGCTCCTCCACCGGCTACTCTTGAACCAGCCCTCTCCACGGGGTCCTGGTCAACCACCCCTCCATGGGCTACTATTCATCCATCCCTCCGCCGGCTACTGTTCAACCAGCCCTCCACGGGGTCCTCTTCATCCAGCCCTCCACGGGGTCCTGTTCATCCACCCCCAACCGGCTCGATCGGGGTCCTATTCATCTAGCGGCAACGGCTCTCTACTACCATGGGGTCCTGTTCATCCATGCCCCC
>NC_041380.1:215992541-216039726 GCF_002162155.2 Triticum dicoccoides
AGCAATAGTGAAGAAATCGCTCGATCGGGTTCAGTTAACAACCATCGATCGATCGCTCGGGTTCAGTAACGCGTACCCTGCAGTGCAATCACTCGGGTTCAGTAGGCGAATGCCTCGCACGGGTTCAGTTAGAGCCCAACGCCTCGCACCCATGTGCGTACGTGCACGAGAGAAATGCGCATCACTCGGCCCCCAACCACCCACCGTAACTGGGAACTTGCCGATATTTTCCTCGCCCTCGCTTCTACCATAGTTTTTTCTGTCATGGACGACCCAAAGAATGTCATGCAGTTGCATCTCCGTCCTGCCCAGGATGGAAATTCCATTTTCTGTCATGATTTTTTGTCATAGAAGTAGGAGCCCACCACATCTATGATGATACCAGGTTATGTCACAATTATTTTCATAGAAGTATCATAAGCATGATAGAAAAAAATTTGTTCGGCCCAAAATGTCACGGATATGTCTTTTTTGTATTGACAGTAGAGCAAGGCAGGTTTCGATGAAATATATACATGAGGGTCGTCGGCATGTGGCAAAGACGGGGTCGGGAGGCCGCATCTTGGCCACAATACCGCAGGGAGGAAGAAGGGGTCGGAGGCCCTCCCGAGTCGCCGCTCTCTCGGAGGCATGGCCGCCGATCGGGACACGCGGGCAGCCGTTGGTCTCCTCCCTCGCTGTCGACGATAGCGTGAACGATGCACCTACACCCCGCCCTAGTCGAGGTGGTCTGGCCGGATTTGTGACCAGCCGTGAGCAGAGAGAGAGTGTGTCCACCTATGTCTTGCTTAGATCTGGAGAGCATGAGAGAGTGAAAGAGAGGAACCCTAGTAAAGCAAGCGCTAAGGCTCCTGCTTATATATATATAGTGGAGTGATTTTGTTGTACCAGCTTCAAAAAAATGCGCTCCTGCATGTACTCGCGAGTGGGTGTGAGAGAACTAGTGCGTGCGTGCACTGCTTCTCTTCATGAGAGTACAATATACTATGCCCAAAGAACGTTCGCCACAAGAGTAATAGTATAAGTGTGTGACGTGTGAGTTAAAATAAAAGGTGTGTGACGTCTTTTTTTAGAAGTTCTGAGGGTAGGGTGTGAAGAGCACATATGTGTGTGACGTCTACCTGTAGATAGACGGTGGGTGCACGAGGACTTGGGAGAGTTGTCACTCGTGAGGGTGCATGTGTGCGTGAGAGAGAGGGGGCACATATCAATGCAATGCATGTGTCCGTAAATCATACTCCCTCCGTCCCAAAATTCTCGTCTTAAATTTATCTAGATAACGATGTATCTAACACTAAAATGTGAATAAATACATCCGTATGTAGACAAATCAAAGATAAGAATTTTGGGACAGAGGGAGTATCTGACAAACGTTCGCCACAAGCCATTTCCTAACAAACGCCGTAAGAACCGTTAGATCGGCATCCGACAGTGTTAGTTTTGCCATGTAATTTAACAGAACAACCACTCCTCTGAGACAGAAATCTTCCACGTGAGTGTTAGCAACTGTCGTATGCTCCTCCCTCCGTTCCAAAATGTGGTGCATATAGCTTTATTGAAAATTCGAACCTCGCGAACTTTTACCGAGTTTTCGGGTACCAAAATGCACATATAGAATACCCAGTATATATCATCTCATTCATCTTCGAGAGGTAACTATAAAGATGGGGGAGGAGTCTACAAAGAAAGACCATCGTATCACCTGCAGCAATTTCAACCATCCTTTGGTGTGGAGGAATAACATAGGAACTCTATATGATATGATTTTCATAGGATTTTTTCATTTAGAGCCAATTGGTTCTTAGGAATAGATTCATGTACTCCACATTTCAAAGGAAAATAAACATGATCTCATTTTTATAGCTTTAGAGCCACTTGGTTCATATGAATGAATTCCTATACTCCCACAATTTCAAAGGAAAATAAACATTAGCATATATTCAATAGAATAGTTCCTATGATGTGAACCAAATGACATCTCTTTTCTAATCGGTCCTCGTCGGAATTGAGATACATGTCTCTAGATTCAATAGAAAAGTTCCTATGGTGTGAACCAAATAACATCTCTTTTCCAATCCCTACACATAGGAACTGAGATACATGTCATCTCATTCCATACAACTTCCATGTATACATCTTCTATTCCTAAATAGCTAGTACAACCCACTAGTAACTTTCTTCCTAGACATGCAACTATGGCACAAGAACACGTCATGCATGCAAGTCATAAATCACATTGGTTTTGTACTCTATGCATGCAAGCACCACATCATCAATTCGTGCATGTTATTCATAAGTTATTTCTTGCATATGATTTCGTATTGACAATGTATGTGTTGGTCACGTGCACACATATGTAGTTCACATTCACATTTTTGTTAGAAATGTCATTCTTTTAACTGCAATTCACTTTTTCTCTTTGTACTCCCTCCGTCTAGGTGTGTAAATCATCTTCCGAAAACCAAATAATCCCAAAACACTTAGGCATGGTACATTAACTCACTCCTTGTTTCTTGTTTTGTGACATATCAACCAATAAGAGAGGTGGGTCGTGCATCCTTTCACTGGCTTGAGAAATTCAAACATGACATGCAGTGGTTAATTCTTCGCATGGAATGATATTAAGCAAAAAACCTAATATGACTTATACAACTAGATAGAGGGAGTATTAAATTTTCATTTTAAGAATACATTCACTTACCATTAGTTATAGATGTTTTTGGAGGAACTTTTATGCATTATTTTGAGTAGAGTAGCAAATTTCACGCGGCCACGGGTATATCAAAATGCAGGGCCCATGCATTATTGCCTTTTGGTCGAACCTACATCCACAAATTTTTGTACGTATATCTCCACTTGTCCCCGAACCCAAAATGTTGCCTCATTCCTGTAAAACCAAGAGGCCCACACATATTAAGGCATCGACTCGAACTCACTCCCTCTCCTGTTTAGTATGACGTGACCCCGCACGTCGTAGTACTCCTACAAACCCTACCACCGCATGCATCATCATTTTTCTTCAAGAGGACGAGGGAGAAGCGGATTTGTAGTGGAGGCACTTTCAAAAAAAGGATTTGTCGTTGAGGCTCCTACCCTAGCGTGCCCTAGGTAGCTGCAGAATGCATCATTGGTTTTCTCTTTTCTTTATGCTCTTGGGCCCTAGAGTGAAATGATGGTTTCTTCGTCTGTCTAGCTTAATGTGGGAAAGGTGGGGCTTTGTGATTTGACCCCTCATCTCTCATTTACTACTACGGTGGCACTATGACTGGGGTTCCTCCAAGTCCAACCGCTGCTCTGTAATTTGGTGCATCACACGTGGAACAAGGCGGTGGATGACCCACATGTCGACCAAAGGGGTCCTGTTAAGTGTGTTGCCATTTCGTGTGCGGGCTGACCCTACTTGAGTTGCTACGCCAACACGACAGGAGCAGCCTACAGTCAGTGTAAAAACCGACAGATCTTGGGTAGGGCGTCCTGAACTGTGCATCTAAGGATCAATGGTAACAAGAGGGAGGGGACACGATGTTTACCCAGGTTTGGGCCCTCTTGATGGAGGTAATACCCTACGTCCTGCTTGATTGACTTTGATGAGAATAGGGGTTACAAGAGTTGATCTACCACGAGATCATAATGGCTAAACCCTAGATACCTAGCCTATATGATTATGATTGCCTCTACGGACTAAACCCTCCGGTTTATATAGACACCGGAGGGGCTATGGTTGTATAGAGTCGGTTTACAGAGAAAGGAATATTCATATCCGCACGCCAAGATTGCCTTCCATACAAAGGAGAGTTCCATCCAGACATGGGGGGAAGTCTTCTATCTTGTATCTTCACGGCCCATTAGTCTGGCCCATGTTGCATAGCCTGGACACCCGAGGACCCCGTAATCCAGGACTCCCTCAGTAGCCCCTAAACTAGTCTTCAATAACGATGTGTCCAGCGCGCGGCTTGTCTTCGACATTGCAATGCGGGTTCCTCCTTCGAACACTTCAAAGCAGTTGACCACCAGCACTATATTCGGCTCTGTACAATAGTCACAATCCTCAAATATAAAGGTAAAATGCAGATATGTTCCGTCTTTTAATGATTTCACGGACGAGATGTTACATCTAGTCGTTTTATCACTTCGAACCGTTTTTTGGCTCCCGTTTCGTGCTTCGAGATGCAACCTTCAGTGACACGTCTTGTCAAAGAAGAGATCGTGCCCCCTTATTACGGGATTCTCTTCAATACGAGTTTTGATAACCTAACTGTGTAGTTCGCGTGACCCCTTGGGAATAGGTGAATTTTAAGGCTCGAGGGAGGGGATGCTTGATATTTGTAGTCCATATAAGTGGATAGAACCCATCTATTCCACCCCACGCCTCATTCTCTTTGCCTCTCCGTCCCCGAGATCCAGCGCCCAAACTCCAAGCTCTACCCTTCCCGACAACTCCTCCGACCATGGCCGGCACTCAAGACAAGTGGGTACCCTCCTCCATCACGGAGGAGAACATCAAGGAGCTACGGGAAGCATGGTATTTGACTGCGGAAATCAAGCACAGGCTTCTTGATCCGGCGCATGTCATCCCCACTCCGGGGCCTGGTGAGAGGGTGGTGTTTATCCCTCACTTCCTCCATGGACACGGATTCACCCTCCACCCCTTCGTGAGGGGTCTCATGTTCTACGACGGGCTGGATTTTCATGATCTGGCCCCAAATTCGTTCCTTCACATCTCGGCGTTTATCGTCGTGTGTGAAGCCTTCCTCCGTGTCCCTCCACACTTCGGCTTATGGCTCAAGATCTTTAATGTGAAAACCGAAGGTGGTCAATGGGCAACACGCGAACTGTGGTGGCGCCATGGTGAGCAGCTCCCCAAAGTCAATTGGCCAAAGGGAGTCTTGGTGGACACCATCAAAATATGACAACAGGGATGGTTCTATATCACAGAACCCCGCGGCTCCAAGTGGGCAGCTGCGCCAACCTTTACATCCGGACCCTCGCTGAGGCTTACATCCTGGACCGACAAGGGTTCGGACTGGGGGTCGGTCTCTGAGGTGCTGCGGCTACAGAAACGCATCAAGAGCATGATAGCGAAGGACGTTACCCTTGTCGACGTTATCCAAGTGATGCTGATCCGCCGAGCACTTCCCTTCCAGAGGCGGCCCCTCAAGATGTGGGAGTTCAATCTGGAAGGGCCGTGGACTCTACAACAGTTCTACGGCACAACGCATAAGGGGATCTAGAAACTACTTTTTAAGAAGAAGAAATCATGGTCAAGGTCCTCGGATGACACCGGCCTTGACTGCAACCATCCGTCCTCTGAGGTAAATTCTAAACACTCCGAACATCAATAGCCTTCAACTACCCGAGGAAGAGGTGCTAAGTAATCCATCCCCAAACAAGTATGCATTAAGAAGGCGGAGCAGATCCGGAACCGGCTCCGCTCCCCGAAGACCCAGCCAACCCTCTTCTAATGAGGATGCTGGTCCTGGCGCCATACCAGGCACCGACAAAGAAGGACAAGAAGAAGAAAAGGGAGGAGAGCACTTCAGATGCAATGTTTGGAGATGCTGATGCCCAGTCCTCTCAAGAAGGTGATGACGACGATGAGACGGAGGAGGGGGAAGAAGATCCTCCGCGTAAGGGTAAAAAGAGGTCGGCCTCCAAAGATCTAGAAGCCGAAGCGTCCAAGAGGGACAAAATTACCGTTGAGGTTGTCCCAAAGCACCAGCATCGAACTAAGCCCCAAGCCGACTCGTAAGTGGTCCGGGATTTTTCGCACTTATTTAATCAATAAACTGTGATGATAACCCTAAGTTCTATCTTTTAGTCCAACCTGCGATCTTTCCCTAGTATCTTCGTCCTCGGGGGATCTGCCACCGGAGATGATGGAGAGCGGGTCGCCTCCATTAGCCTCCCCGCCACCTAAGGTAGATGATGCCGAGTGGTCGTCTCATAGGCCCTCCCCAAGGCTTGACGAGATGTGGGGGGGGGGAGGGCGATCTAATGGTGCCAGAGGGAAATACCTCGGCTGCCCGGGGGCGGGGAGGACGGTCCTCATGGAGACCGGCGACAAGGGCCCTAGTCAATCCATCCCCTAGCCGCAGACAACTCCGGAGACCAATATGGCCCCAAACTCTAGTGAACAACCCCGTGCAGGAGAAAAGGGAGCGGCGACCTCTGCTAATTCGGAGGTGCCGAATACCACGACGGACGCTCTTCAAAGTGCATCCACCCTAGACGAGCACCGCATCCTGATGGGTGCGGTGTCTATGATGATTCACTCTGCCGATAGCGAGCTGAATGAAGCCTTCTCCAGCATGCTAGCAGGCTTCGAGGTACGCAATGTAATGTTTTTTGATCTTTTTGATTATGAGAAATATGCATGTATATAGATAGTAGCCCCAGTGACTCTATTCGGCTTTTTGAAAGAAAAGCGAGAAGAGGATCAATTGTCAGGTGGTAACATGCTATTTTATTTGAATTCAAAATAGGCCTCTCTGTTAGAGGCAACTGCCCAGTCAGCGGAGATTTCCGAACTCAAGCGGAAACTGGAGCGAGTCGATGAGGATCTAGTCCTTGTTAACACGCGGCTCGACCAAGCGCAAGGTATAAGATCCATCTTGCTGTATGCCTATTTATTACCGTGCTTTTGTGGAAGTTGAAGAGATTTACGGTGCATGGTTGTACAGACGGTGCCGCCACGGTGGAGATCCTTAGGGGTGAGCTTGCTCAAGCCAAGGAGCAGGCAAGGGTAAGCCAGGCGGCTGCTGACAAGGCGGCTGTGGACTTAACGGCCGAATAGGCCGCTAGGCACCGTTATTAGGAATGGGTGCTTGAGATGGAGCAAAATCTCAAGGAAACTGCCGCCAACTAGGAGTCCCTGCAAATGGAAAACAAAGTGAAGGTGACCAAACTCGCCAAGGCCCTTCAAGATGCTTCAGAGGCACGGTCCGAATCCCACACAACGCACGAGGAAATCCGTCAAGCCAGTCACATAGCGGTTGGTAAGCCTTTTCTTTTACAGGCTAAATTTGGGGATCGGAAGTATGCCTTGCTTAATTGACTATGGAGTTCTCCAGAAACATATGCGGATCTGTCGACGAGTGCTACGGACGCCGCCCAATTCTTCCAGGCCCAGTAGGGGTACGAGTCTGAGAAGCTCTTCTGGTCGCAATTTGTGGAGCAGGAGAGTCCCCTACTGCTAAATGACAAGATGGTGCAATGGGTGGAGCTGCATAAGATGTCCAAGGCAGCCATGAAGGACGTCATAGTCCGGTTGTGGCCTATTGAAGCCGTTCCGGGCAGCTACTTTGGCCTCGTGCGGTGTCTCATCGATGCGCGGCCCTAGATTGACACTGCCAAGAGGTGGTCCTGCATGGAAGGAGCGTGTATGGATTTCGCCCGTGTCAAGATGCACTTGGTGAAAATGAATGCCGAAACGGTGGCGGTCGAGGGTCCTCCCGAATGCAAGGCCCACCACACACCGGAGCGCTATTTTGGGGACGTGCTAAAAGGTGCTCGCCTTATAGAGGGCAAATGCTCTAAGGACGTAGTGTTTGAATAAAAGAGTTCAAACTGTCCGGGGATTTGTGTTATAAACTAAGTCTTTTGTAAGATATTCATTCATTGATGAAAAGTTTTTATCCTCCTGTGCGGCCGTTTATTATATCTGAGAGTTCCCAGTCATCGGCTTTAGCCCCCATGTAGATGCTACTGGGGTGTTCGGTATTCCACATAAGTACACTTGACCTAACGTCTTGGTCCTTGAAGGAGGTGTTAGTGTGGCGAACCAAGAAATCAGACTATTCGGTTTTATTGCTCACACTTAGCTATAGGAGTTTGACAATGGGTCTATTAGGTAGTCCCTAGTATGTACATGGCTACCCTGATGTGGATATGTTACATATGTGACCGGGAAACGGTCCTTCGTGTAATACGGAAAAATCGCTAAGGATTGTACTGAATAGCCGGGTGGCTGACCAACTGTCGCCGCATCATGACAGTCAGCTTTCAGCTTTCTCTATTGAGGTGCTTAACCGGACGAACCAGAAACACAATAATAGTAGTTCTCCCTTTACAACCCTAGCCGATCAGACAAAACATAAGGTAGCAAGCACAGGAGGCAGGCAACCAAACTATTGACCAAAGACATGATTCGGAGCCAATGCATATAATGTCGAGCTCGGGACGTCGAATTGTACTGTAAAGCTGTTCGGACTTTTATTTGGCAACACATATGTTGCCTTATAGAGCCCCTGGAAATTTTGTGCCGAGGTGTGTACGTTGGACCACTTAACGGGTAGAATCAAAAACGATACTGAATAAGAATTTTGGTTTACTGAAATCTAATTGATACGTCAAAACATAATCTTACAGAAGGTACCATAATTACCATGGCCATTTTACATGACAGGGCTCTAGGGCTAAGGGAAAAGCTCTATACAGGTTCCTGAGCAAAGTTGTAGTCTTCCTGCCACACATCTGCACCGCTTTTCGCCCGAACAAAAAAGATTTCTTTTAAAAGAATGGTCTTTGGCCATGTATACAGAACCGGGCTCGGAAAGAGTCCTTGGGTCCTAAGAATGAGTAGGTTTTGATTCACCTGTGGTAAGAAGGAAAGAATGATTAAAGAAACGGCGAGGTTGTATAAGTTCGAACCTTTTTATAGGCATGTCCGTATATTGCCTCCACCGATGCCAAAGAAATTTTGAGTGCATAATTGTGCACGCGCGGTACGAGTTCCGCTGATGTACATGGTGGTAGGCGGAGGCTAGGCTGTTAATCCAGCCCTGAAGTTGCCGGACTGCTGGTATGTACAACTGACCGGTCCTGCGTGGAGAAGTCTGATGGCCTAATAGCCAAGGGACTGTGCGGCTTGATAGGGTCGCTTTGTACTCCGGCCGCAATGGACGCTGCATGCTCCTCACTATGGAGGAAGTGCTCCATGTTTCCATTGATTGTAATTACGCCACGTGGACCGGGCATCTTGAGCTTCAAATAGGCGTAACGCGGGACCACATTGAAGTGGGCAAAAGCAGTTCGTCCGAGCAGTGTGTGATAGCTACTGCGGAAGGGGACAATGTAGAAGATCAAGTCTTCACTTCGGAAGTTGTGTGGTGAGCCAAAGACTACTTCCAGCGTGATTGAGCCTGTACAGCGGGCCTCTTTGCCAGGTATTACTCCTTTAAAGGTAGTTCTAGTGGGTTTGATTCTTGACGGATCAATGTCCATTTTGCGGACAGTGTCTTGATAAAGTAGATTGAGACTGCTACCACCATCCATGAGGACTCGCGTAAGATGGAATCCACCGATGATTGGATCGAGGACCAAAGCTACCGAACCTCCGTGACGAATACTGGTTGGGTGGTCCTTTCGATCTAAGGTGATCGGACAAGCCGACCATGGCTTAAATTTGGGGGTGACCGGCTCCAGGGCGCAGACGTCCCTTAGTGCGCGTTTGCGTTCCCTCTTAGGGATATGTGTGACATATATCATATTCACCATTTTTACCTCGGACGGAAATTGCTTCTATCCCCCTGTGTTTGGCTGACGAGGCTCTTGGTCATCATCATTGCTTGGTGATCCCTTCCCCTTGTGTTCGGTGTTAAGCTTGCCGACTTGTTTGAAGACCCAACAATTTCTGTTGGTATGATTGGCGGGTTTATCGGGGGTACCATGTATCTGGCAAGGCCGATCAAGTATTCTGTCTAGACTGGATGGGCCATGTCTGTTTGACGTGAATGGCTTTTTCCGTTGACCGGATTTGGAGCCGCTGAATCCAGTATTAACCGCCTTGTCTTGCGTTCCTTCATTGTTGTTTCGATGCTTATGCTTGTCGCATCGTGGCTTGCCATTGTCGTCCCTAGTTTCAAAGTTACTAGGGTCACTGGTGCTATTGCTTCTACGAGCGAGCCAGCTGTCTTCTCCCGCGCAAAAACGGGTCATAAGTGTCGTGAGGGCTACCATGGACTTCGGCTTTTCTTGGCCAAGGTGTCGGGTGAGCCACTCGTCTCGGACGCTATGTTAGAAGGCTGCGATGGTCTATGCGTCCGAACAATCCACAATCTAGTTTTTTTGATTAGGAACCTTGTCCAAAGCTGTCGGGCCGATTCCCCTGGTTGCTGGATTATGTGGCTAAGGTCATCGGCATCTGGGGGCCGAACATAGGTACCTTGGAAGTTGTCTCTGAATGCATCCTCCAGGTCCTCCCAGCTACCAATAGAATTTTCTGGTAGACTATTCTGCTAGTGTCATGCTGGTCCCTTAAGTTTGAGGGGAAGGTATTGATGGCGTGTAGATCGTCACCGCGAGCCATGTGAATGTGGAGAAGAAAATCTTCAATCCATATTTCGGGATCTGTTGTGCCGTCGTATGATTTGATGTTCATGGATTTGAACCCTTCAGGGAACTCATGCTCCATTACCTCATTGGTGAAGCATAGGGGGTGTGGGGTGCCTCTGTATCGGGCCATGTCACGACGCAGTTCGGATGGAGTCCGTATGTGGTTTTCAGCCCAGGGTTGGTTATGTTTATTGCACTAGGCTTGATAGCCCTCCTCTCGCGCCGGAGCACACCCCCGCGATCCGTAGATTGACCTCGTCTGACCTGCCCTATTTTCCAGGTCCTGTCGTAGGTCGTATCTATATCCCCGAGCTGTTGTTTTTCTGCTTTTACGGCGAGGTGGAGTGGGCTGGTGTTCGGCTTGAGTTGTCGTTCTGTCCTAGCCACGTGGTCGTCGGTTGGGTCCGGTAGCCACATTGTGTGCGGGCGGTATGGGCTCCAGCGCCTTGTCATCGAATTGGGGTAGCAGCTTACGCTTCGGGTAACTCTTTTTGGGCGTTCGAGTCCGTACTCTTTGGCCGCCAAGACATTAGTCCATCTGTCGTTGAGCAGATCTTGGTCGGCATGAAGTTGTTGTTGTTTCTTTTTTAGGCTTCTAGCCGTAGCTATTAGCCAGCGCTTAAAGCGCTCTTGTTCGAGGGGTTCCTCTGGCATGATACAATATTCATCATCGGGGCTCACGTCGTCCTCAGAGAGTGGCAGATAGTTACTGTCCTCAGAGTCTTCGTTCCCTGCTTGCTCGTCGGGATCAATTTGCCCGTCCTCCTGATCATCCTATTCAGATGTTGGCTCGATGGGGTCTTCTTGGTCTTCGGTGTTCTCCAGAGTATCATTGTCTTCGGTGCTAGTATTGTTGTTCTTACCGTGACACGATTTAGAGCGGCGTCACTGACGTCGACGTTTCAGCGGTATCTCAGGAGGTTCGTCCTCGACTAGGTTTTTCTCATCATCGCCGTCGCCATCTTTCGGTGTATCCACCGTATATACGTCATACGAGGAGGTGGTCATCCAATGTCCAGTGACCGGCAGGCTTTGGGCCTGCTCCTCTCTGGCATCGTCGTCCATATTGTCGATGTCTTTGGAGGCGTAATCAAGCATGTCGGTTAGGTCCTCGACAGTGGCTATAAAGTGGGTGGTGGGTGGGAAGTAAAATTCCCTATTTCCAGCCCCTAGTCCGGGCTGGGCGTGATTCAGAAGCGGTTCCTTTGTGATGAAGAGGGAACACATAAGTCCAAAGCCTCGTTTAAGAGCGGGGTTTGGACAGGGTCGGAAGCTTCTAGGCTGAGCTCGCATGACGTGGGCCTCCAGGGTTCGGAATTGGTGTCCGGAGAAGAGTCCGGCCTTGCAATGATTGCCGGAGACGCTACTCTCTCTGGTTTTCCGATGTTGAGCTCTAAGGACGCAGAGAGTCCGAGGGGCTCTAGACTCCTGTCTTCGGACCTGATGACGTGCTCTGGATCTAAGGCCGGAGCGGTGGTTGAGGCTGCGAACCCTTGGATGATCAAGTCTCCTCGAATATTAGCGACATAGTTCAGGTTTCCAATACTGATTTGGTGACCAGGGGCGTAGCTCTTGATCTGCTCTAGGTGGCCAACCGAGTTGGCACGCAGCATGAAGCCGCCGAATACAAAGATCTGGCCAAGGAGAAAAATCTCCTTTGCGGCAGCATTGTTGTAGATGGTTCATGGAGCCATCGACCATTTCAAAGACGGCACAGTGGAACTCTCAATGAAAGCACCAATGTCGGTGTCAAAACCGGCAGATCTCGGGTAGGGGGTCCCGGACTGTGAGTCTAAGGATCGATGGTAACAGGAGATAGGGGACACGATGTTTACCCAGGTTCGGGCCCTCTTGATGGAGGTAATACCCTCCGTCCTGCTTGATTGACTTTGATGAGTATAGGGGTTACAAGAGTTGTACTGCAATGAGATTGTAATGGCTAAACCCTAGATGTCTAGCCTATATGACTATGATTGCCTAAACCCTCTGGTTTATATAGACACCGGAGGGAGCTAGGGTTGTGCAGAGTTGGTATATAGAGAAAGGAATATTCATATACGCATTCCAAGCTAGCCTTCCACTCAAAGGAGAGTCCCATCCGGACACGGGGGAAAGTCTTCTATCTTGTATCTTCACGGCACATTAGTCCAGCCCATGTTGCATAGCCCGGACGCCTGAGGACCGCGTAATCCAGGACTCCCTCACCTCCCACTTGGTTTTGCTCCTTGGTGAATCCCGACTATATTGATCTAAAAATATACTACTCCCTCCATCTCGGTTTATAGGGCGTGCACATAGTTCTAGGTCATCCATTTGACTAACTAAATATGAGTTACTATGTCACAAAAAGTATATCATTGGATTCTTAAGCGAATGTAGTTTCTAAACATATACTCTATTCATCACATATATAGCCAGTTAAATTGTCAACCTAGAACGATGTGCATGCCCTATAAACTGATACGGAGGAAGTAGTAAAAATGAGGTGATTTTACCGAGCGGTTGGCGGGGGAGCAAGGCCTGTCATGCGGTCCCACATGTCATGATGTACCAAGGAGATGCGCGTCTCTCTTGAGGCAGAACAATGGCAGAAGCAATACGTGGTTTTCTTGAAGGAGATGATGGCGAAGCAGATTCAGCGAAGTGTGAAATAATGGTTGCATCGTCTGTCTAGAAAGGTGTGGCATTGTGATTTCATGTCTCATTCCTCATTACTACTACTGGGGTGGTACGACTGGGGTGTGTCCCCCTGCTGTTCTTCACTGTTATT
Organism: Triticum dicoccoides; assembly: GCF_002162155.2. Classification (NCBI taxonomy): domain Eukaryota; kingdom Viridiplantae; phylum Streptophyta; class Magnoliopsida; order Poales; family Poaceae; genus Triticum; species Triticum dicoccoides. The sequence goes on from NC_041380.1 coordinate 216,005,644, forward strand.
TGGTGCATGACACGTCGACCCGGTTGCTATATGTCCCACATGTCGGCGAGAGGAAGTACAGAATTCATAAAAGTGAGCGTCGATGGAGGAGTACAAGACACGGCTTGTTTTTTGCTTCTTCGCGCGATCCATCGATACAAACCCAGACTGAAAAAAGCTGAGGGCAAGTCTTTTCCCGCGTGGCAGGCATGGGAGTTTGGCATAGTCTATTTGAGGCAACGAGGCAAGAAGGGAAACAAGCAAATAAAGGTTGAGCGACTTAGTTTTGGGAAAATCTAATTTTACGCCTTCTTTGGATTGGAGGATTTTCACAGGATTCTCATGGGATATGAATCCTTAGGATTGTTTCAAATGAAACGCATTTGGATCACAGGATTCAATCCTTAATATTCCTTAGGATTAGGTCGCCAAAGTGCTGATTCCACAGGAATTTACACATGAGGTCCCAGCTCTGGAAAAATCGATAGGATTGGATATGTCATGGCAATCAAATCCTCCATTTTTCCTATTCCTTTGTTTTCCAAATCCTGTTGTCCAAAGAAGCCTTTACGGAGTACATGCCCACTATGGAGGTAGTACTACATACTACTCCTTCCTTTCCGGTTTATAGGGCTCATCTAAAAAATCATTTTTCCGTTTTATAAGTCTCAATTCTACTAGTAGTAGTACCATCACATGCTTGGATTTCAAGGTGTGTTAAATCACCCGATGCAAGCAGTGTCAAGAGAAAACTCACCAATACATGTAGAAGTTCATGGAAATTTAGTGGTCATGCATGCATTCGTTCTAATTAATGCCTCAGTAAACATAACTTCTGGAGAAAAATGAGTGTACTAATTACTTGTGCAAACTACGGAATTAATTCCACCACTCACCGTCTACCTTGGTTGGAGAGATTTTGGAATTGAGCCAAAAACCGCAAAGGAGGGAGTAGTAACATAGCCTAGGGTATCTTGCTAGACCATGGACTCCAAGGAAATTGTTGTAGTACTAGTCCTATGTATACCACTGTACTACTCCTACTACTAAATGTCATATTTCAAACAACATGATAATCTCTCTAACCAAGGTAGGGACGAGGCTTAAACTGAGGGGGTAGTAAAAAATTCTCCTCGTCCTACGAGCCGCGTGCGTGGGCGAGGGAGCGGGCGTAAGGCATACTAGTAAGCAAGCTTCACCTCGTCCTACAAGCCACCGCGCCTGTGGGCGGGGGAGACGGCGTACTAAGAAAGCTTCTCCTCGTTCAGCGAGTTGACGGGACACATCAAAAGTAATATGTATAGAGCATATCCAGTGTATAGAGCCTTGCCTCTAAGGTAGACCCCACATGGTTTGCCTCTTATCAAATGAAAAACTGAGCATGTGAGATGGTGAACGGAGGGAGTACGATACCATTAGTACTACCATTCCTTTGGAAGGGTTGTAGTAGTCCCTCACATTCACATGTTCACATTTCAAGCTTCAATAAAAACGTTGCACGCAAGGATTAAGAGAAACCTCGGCAATGCATGCACTCCCTCAAGCCATACAGGGTATAAAATGTGTTTTGGAGGCTAACTTTGACCACATGTTAGAGCAATAATATGACATCTGATACGTCTCCAACCTATCTACTTTTTTCATGCTTTTCCTCTTGTTTTGGACTCTAATTTGCATGATCTGAATGAAACTAACCCCGTACTGACGTTGTTTTCAGCAGAACTACCATGGTGTTGTTTTTGTGCAGAAATAAAAGTTCTTGGAATGGAACGAAACTTTTTGAGGATTTTTTATACCAATAATAAGAATTTCTGGAGCCAAGACCCACCGGAGAGGGGCCCCTGGGTGGGCACAACCCACCAGGGCGCGCCCCCCTCTCTTGGCGTGCCCTGGTGGGTTGTACCCACCTGGTGGCCCCGGTGATGACCCCCTGATACTATAAATTCACATATTTCCAGAAAAAATCAGGGAGAAAGAATTATCGCGATCCACGAGACGGAGCCGCCGCCAAGCCCTGTTCTTCCTCGGGAGGGCAGATCTGGAGTCCGTTTGGGGATCCGGAGATGGGGATCTTTGATCTTTGTCATCACCAACCTATCTCCATCACCAATTCCATGATGCTCCCCACCGGGAGTGAGTAATTCCTTCGTAGGCTCAAAGGGCGGTGAGAAGTTGGATGAGATTCATCATGTAATCGAGTTAGGTTTGTTAGGGCCTGATCCCTAGTATCCATTATGTTCTTAGATTCATGTTGCTATGACTATCTCATGCTTAATGCTTGACACTTTGGGCCCGTGTGCCATGATTTCAGATCTGAACCGTTTATGAATTCATCATTATATCCATGTTCTAGATCCGATCTTGCAAGTTATAATCACCTACTACGGTTATGATCCGGCAACCCCGGAGTGACAACAACCGTGTCGACTCCCGGTGATGACCGTAGTTTGAGGAGTTCATGTATTCACTATGTGTTAATGCTTTGTTCTGGTTTTCTATTAAAAGGAGGCCTTAATATCCCTTAGTTTCCAATACGGACCCCGCTGCCATGGGAGGGTAGGACAAAAGATGTCATGCAAGTTCTTTTAATAAAACACATATGACTATTTACGGAATACATGCCTACATTATATCGATGAACTGGAGCTAGTGTCGTTTCGCCCTAGGTTATAACTATCTCATGATGAATATCAATCAACAAGTCACTGATCCAATGCCTACGAATTTATCCTTATTGATCTCGCTGCATTACTAGTGCTATCATCACTCTTACACTTGCTACAAATTACTGCTATCACTATTACTGTTATTGTTGCTTCTGTCACTACTATCAAAACTATCAAACTACTTTGCTACTGATCATATTGCTGCAGACAATTAATCTCCAGGTGTGGTTGAATTGACAACTCAGCTGCTAATACCTTCGAATATTCTTTGGCTCCCCTTGTGTCGAATCTATAAATTTGTGTTGAATACTCTACCCTCGTAAACTGTTGCGATCCCCTATACTTGTGGGTGATCAAGACCTTTTTCTAGCGCCGTTGTCGGGAAGCATAGCTCTATTTGTTGAGTCACTTGGGATTATTATCAATTTATCACTATGAAGAATCTTTAGGATCCATAGACTAAGATGTTTCCCTCAAGGACGAGGGGAGGTAAGGAACTGCCATCCAGTTCTTCTTTAGATTCAGCTTCTATTACGAGTAAACTTGCAACACCACCACATGCTATTAATTCTGATATGTCGCAAGTTATATATGATGCTACTTCTACTATGAATGATACTTATGATGATGCTAGGACCTTGCTTGATAATGATGATGTGCCACTTGGTGAATATCTTGATAAAAAAATTGCTAGAGTTATACAACATGATGTTGTTGAATCTGATGATGAGCTTGAAACTGAAACTCTTGAAACACCTACTAGAACTAGCCTTCCTAGATATGAATTGCCTAAGTTACCGTAAGGTTATGTTATGAGTGAAGAAGCAACTAGAGATATTCTTGCCTGCAATGATAGAGATGATCTAGAGAAATTACTATGCAAGTATAAAGAAAAATCTTTGAATGCTAGAATGAAATGTGATCCTAAGTTTGCTACTTCACCTATTTGTATTAATGATAAGGATTATGAATTCTCTGTCGACCCAGAGCTAATTACTCTGGTTGAATCTGATCCTTTCCATGGTTATGAAACTGAAACTGTTGTGGCACATCTTACTAAGTTGAATTACATAGCCACGCTTTTTACTCATGATGAGAAAACTCATTATTACTTTATTATCAAATTATTTCCTTTCTCGTTAATGGGTGATGATAAACCTTGGTACAATACTCTTGCTCCTGGTTGTGTGCATAGTCCCCAGGATATGGTTTATTACTTCTCTAAAAAATATTTTCCTGCTCATATGAAACAAGCTACCTTACAGGAAATATTTAACTTTGTGAAAGCTAAAGAAGACAGTCTCCCACAAACTTGGGGGAGGCTTTGCCAGTTGCTTAATGCTTTGCCTGATCATCCTCTTAAGAAAAATGAAATACTTGATACCTTCTATAATGGACTAACCGATGCTTCTAGGGACTTCGTAGATAGTTGTGCTGGTTGTGTTTTCAGGGAACGAACTATTGCTCAAGCTGAAGAATTATTGAATAAAATATTGAAAAATTATGATGATTGGACTACTCCTGAACCACCGCCTAAACCCACTCCGAAGAAGAGGGGTATATTATATCTCAGTCCCAGAGATATGCAAGAGGCAAAGAAATCTATGAAGGAAAAAGGTATTAAAGCTGAGGATGTTTAAAATTTACCTCCTATTGAAGAAATACATTGTCTTAATACACCACCAATGCGTAAGGTGGTAGAGGTAAACTCTCTTATGAAGTTTAATTAAAATGACAATCCTCACAATATGCATCCTAGTCAATTCCTTTATGAGTTTGAAAACTACATTAGGAAACAAGATCACTTCAATGAAAATGTTATGAAACAATTGAAATATAATTCTGATATGATTGATCGCTTGAGTGACTTGTTATTTAGAATATCGAATGATGTTAGAGGTGTTGGAAAACATGCTTCTATGGTTCAAACCCAACTAGAACAAGTTTCTAAATCTCAAAGAGAATTGCTTGATGAAATGAATCATAATATGCATGACTTTGCTGTTAGAGTTGCAACTAGAGGAGGTAAAATGACTCAGGAACCACCTTATCCTGAGTGACACCCTAAAAGAATAGAACAAGATTCACAAAGAAACAACACTAGTGCACCTAGTCCTTCTAGAAAGAAAAACAAAAATGATAGGACTTTGCACACTTCTAGTGAACCTGAAATAGAAAAACCTCCTGACAATGAAAATGAAACTTCTATCTCTGATGCGGAAACCCAATATGGTAATGAACACTCACCTAATGATAATGAAAAATATAATGATGAGGTCCATGAAGACTCTCAACCAACAAATGATAAAGAACCAGATAATGATGTTGAGATAGAACCACATGTTGATCTTGATAACCCACAACCTAAAAATAAAAGATATGACAAAAAAGACTTCATTGCTAGAAAACACGGTAAAGAAGGAGAACCATGGGTTCAAAAACCTATGCCCTTGCCACTCAAGTCAACTAAAAAGAATGATGATGAGGAATTTGAACGCTTTGTTGAAATGCTGAGGCCAGTCTTTTTGTGTACCCGCTTGACTGACATCTTGAAAATGCCTCCATATGCAAAGTATATGAAAGACATCATCACAAATAAGAGAAAAATATCGGAAGCTAAAATATCCACTATGCTTGCTAATTATACTTTTAAAGATGGAGTACCTAAAAAACTTGGAGATCCGGGAATACCAACTATACCTTTCTCTATCAAAAATAATTATGTGAAAACTGCTTTGTGTGATTTAGGAGCTGGTGTTAGTGTTATGCCTTTCTCTTTATATGAAAGACTTGACTTGAATAAACTCACACCTACTGAAATATGTTTGCAAATGGCTGACAAATCAACTTCCATACCTATCAGTATCTATGAGGATGTGCCCGTTGTTGTTGCTAATGTTACTATTTTGACTGACTTTGTTATACTTGAGATGCCTGAGGACGACAACATGTCGATTATCCTTCATAGACCCTTCTTGAATACTGCAGGGGCTGTTATTGATTGCAATAAAAGCAAGGTCACTTTTCATATCGATGGTAATGAGCATACAGTGCATTTTCCAAAGAAACAATTCCAAGTGAATGGTATTAATGTTATTGAAAAATCTCCGACAATCACTATTGGAAGTTTTGAAATACCTCTACCTACTGTCAAAAAGAAATATGAAATGCTTATTGTTGGGGAAATTCAAATCCCCATTGAGGTAACTTAGTGAGTTACGAAAGTTCTTCGATTTCATGCTAATCAAAAGTGGTTGTTAATAAGACTTGATCAACCTTTTTAATGAATCATTTTTGAACGGTATGAAGTTGATGAATTTAGTAAGCACTACCTTTTGTCCCTACTTTTTTATTTTCTGTTTTTCTTAGTTAAATAAAATAAAATGCCATGTTTTGTCTGTTTTCTGAATTTCTCGTGCAATAAAAAAATGACCCAAAATAAAACTTTTCATAATGCCCTGAAAATTTTATATGATTTTTTCCCGAATATTTAAGAATTTTTGGTGCAAAAATAACCAGAGGGGGTGCACCAGGTGGGCACAACCCACATGGGCGCGCCAGCACCCCCTGGCGCGCCCTGGGGGTTGTGGTACCCATGTGGGCCCCCTCACTTATCTCTTCGTCCCACATTGTCACCTACCTCCAGAAAAAATCACTCTCCCTCTCTCTCCCGAGTTCTTGCTCTTTGCTCGAAGCTCCATTTCCGAAACTGTTTTGGGAGATTGTTGCTTGGTATGTGACTCCACCATTTGTCCAATTAGTTTTTGTTTTAGTGGTTTATACTTCGAATAAATAGCTACTCTTGGTGCTGCTGTAGATGTGCTTGCATGTTGAATTTTTAGTGTTCTAAGTAGTTTGAATGCTTGCTATGGCTTGTGTGTATCCCTATGAGTAGTTGCTATTAGTTTTGTGAAGTTTTGTTGGAAAAATTTTGTGAACTACAAATTCAGATTTTTGTTCATAGGAAAAATTGTACGCGGACATGAATATCTTCAGAAAATATGTCTCAAGGAAGAACTCCAAGGGTGTTATTGGGGAGTCTTCTAACAATGATCTCCACCCTTGGAGGTTGGCGGAGGTACGGCCGTGCGAATGGCCGCACATCCCGTTCCTGCAAGAAGCTGGAATTCATGAGGAGTTCATACAATTCATTGCCAATGCCGGTCTCACCGACTTCATCGCAGATGAGTGTGACCAGCACCAAATCCTCACAAATATGTTTGTTCAAAGTTTTACTTTCCTGCCTAGAAATAATCCTCCTGAAGTGAGCTTTGACTTATATGCTGAAAATCATCAGATACCACTTACGGAGTTTTGTGACATATGCTTGATCCCTTCTGACGGGAGCTTGGTCGAGCCTAGGCCGGCTGTGTTTGAGGATTTCTATCGCACTTTGAAAGTGGGTGATGAGAGGAGAGTGTCAGCCATCACTATCAGTGGTCTACACTTTCCTGCTATTCGTTACTTTGCATATTTCATTACCAAATGCTTGCTTGCTAGGGAGAAGGTGGGTGCACTTAGTTCACAAGGACTTGTTGTTTTACATCGTGCCATTGAGGGCGACAACACTTATAACTTGGGAGCTATCGTGGCTCGTCGCCTGCACCTTAATAAATCTTAGGGCAAAATACATGGTGGGATTTATGCTACTTGCTTGGCGGCTCACTTCGAGGTTGAGATATGCCCTCATGATTACCCTCTGACCAAGGTTTACCTAGACCGTGCAGCCATGGATCACCATCACTTTCTTGCACATGATCGTCCTGACATTGCCATTCCATATAACTTGGTCTATAAATTGACACTCGTGATGTTATCCCCTTGCCTGCACCTGCTTTGTTTGATTCTGTTGCCAGGGGCGGATACCAGATTATGCCTGCAGACATCCTCGCCTACTAGAACGCTTATGCTGCTGCAAAGGCTGTACAGGCACCTCCATAGTGGGATCAATGGATGCCCGCTCCTCAGAAGCGGGATGAGTGGATGCCTGCTCCTCAGGATCCATACTACCCTCCAGGCTACTGATTCACTACCAAGTTAGGCCAAAAGCCTAAGCTTGGGGGAGTACGTGTTTCTCACCGACATTACATTCATGTTCACATATCATTCTATCGGTCGGTGTTCACACTTTTTCATTGTATCATCCGTGCTTAGATTTATTTTTCTTCCTTTCTTCTTGTGTATTTTGAAAATCTTTAGAAAAAACAAAAAATTTAGTTGTAGTAATTTACTTTCTATTCATGCTTAGTAGTAGTACTAAAAAGAAAATACAAAAAGATTTCCTTGTTCTTCTTTTGCTTGTTGGGAGCTTTCCCATGTAAATATTTTTTCTTGCTTTTTCTTATTATTTTCTTGTTGAAGAAAAACAAAAAACTCCAAAAATATTTTAGTGTGTTTCTCTGAATTTCTTTTCTTTTATTCGATTTGTACCGAGGAGAAGACCGCGATGAAAATGTTGAGTGGCTCTCACATGAATAACTCTTGAACTAATAAGAGCCCATGTTACCTTGTCTTCTCCTGTTGAATAAAATGTTTGTAGATTCCAGTTTAGTACATGGCACTCTTGCCCTATTATTATTTTCATATCATTCTGGCGTGCAAGTGAAAGGCAATAATGACGATATTCGATGAGCTGGCCGTGGCAAAAACAAACTGGTATGAACTCGACTTGTTTTGTCTGTGTAAATATGTTTAACCTAGTGCCCATGATTCAGCCCTTTATGATTAAACATGTTCGCAATGACACTTAGAGATTATAGTTTCTCATGCCATGCATAAGTAGCTGGGAGTTAATAATGATTTATATTGGATATCAACATATATTTAAAATGATTGTGATGTAGTATGATGATATGGTATCCTCCTCTGAATGTTCAAGTAGCTTGACCTGGTACATGTTCATGCATGTAGTTGAATCAAAACCAACATAGCCTCTATAATGTTTATGTTCATGGTTTTCATATCCTACTCATGCTAGTGTCCAATGTTACTTATGCATAATGCGTGGTTATGATCGTTGTTGCTCTCTAGCTGGCCGCTTCCCAATCTTAAATTGCTAGCCTTCGCCTCTACTAGGTGGGGATTCTGCTTGTACATCAAAAACCTTGAACCCAAAGTTATTCCAGATGAGTCCACCATCCCTACCTATATACGGTATTACCATGCCGTCCTAAGTAAATTTGCATGTGCCCACTCTAAAAACTTCTAAAGAATTATCCGTTTTGTGTGCCTGTATGTATCTTCCGTGTTAAGCATGTTATCCTCAGGTCGAGTGTTTATTCACTCGCCATCGCATGGGGAAATTGGCGGTATTAGGGATGCCCAGTCCCAAACTGCAAAATACAAAAAGAGTGCATCTCTTACATAATCAAACAAAAACTCCCAATGGAGTAAAAACCTTTACTTTCCGCTTGGGAACCGCCACTAGCGTGCTTAGCATGGAGATGTTGACAACTGATGGTCGTGAAGTGAATAAGAAGGGTGCATGTCTCAAAAATATCATTTATCTCTATTTTAAAAACTAAACTCTGGCACCTCTGCAAATCACTACTTCCCTCTGCGAAGGGACTTTCTATTTACTTTTATATTGCGTCATCACCTTCTATAAACAAGCGCCAGAAACTGAGTAGAGCACATCAGTCATGATTTATGCATTGTGTATAGCTAATGTTGGGTGCATCATGACTAGATCTTCTCTACCATGAATTACAATGTTTAGTCGCTGCTTGAACTTCGGAGGTGCTCTACATTTATGTTTTGCGGTCTCAGAAAGGGCTAGCGAGATACCATTATTGTCATATTATATCATGATTGTTTTGACAACGTGTTGCTGTTTGAGATATCTTATTATTGCTCGCTAGCTGATTTTGTCATTGATATGAATCATTATAATCTTTAAGAGTTATTGTCAACATGGTTAGTTATAGTGCTGGTTGAAAACCTGGGTGCTGTTTAAGCTTATTTATGCAAACAAGAGTAAAGAGTTCATAAAAAATTTTCTTTCTCACTTTCAGTTTATCAACTGAATTGCTTGAGGACAAGCAAAGGTTTAATCTTGGGGGAGTTGATACGTCTCCAACATCTCTACTTTTTCTCATGTTTTTCCTCTTGTTTTGGACTCTAATTTGCATGATTTGAATGAAACTAACTCCGGACTGACGATGTTTTCTGTAGAACTATGATGGTGTTGTTTTTGTGCAGAAATAAAAGTTCTCAGAATGGAGCGAAACTTTTCGAGGAATTTTTGTACCAATAATAAGAATTTCTGGAGCCAAGACGCACCGGAAAGGGCCCCTGTGTGGGCACAACCCACCAGGGCGCGCCCCCCTCTCCTGGCGCACCGAGGTGGGTTGTACCCACCTGGTGGCCCCGCTAACGACCCCCCTGATACTATAAATTCACATATTTCCATAAAATAAATCAGGGAGAAAGAATTATCGCAATCCACGAGACGGAGCCGCCACCAAGCCCTATTCTTCCTTGGGAGGGCAGATCTGGAGTCCGTTTGGGGCTCCGGAGAGGGGGATCTTCGATCTTTGTCATCACCTACCTATCTACATCGCCAATTCCATGATGCTTCCCACCGGGAGTGAGTAATTCCTACATAGGCTTGCTAGTCGGTGAGGAATTGGATGTGATTCATCATGTAATCGAGTTAGTTTTGTTAGAGTCTGATCCCTAGTATCCATTATGTTCTTTAGATTGATGTTGCTATGACTTTGCCATGTTTAATGCTTGACACTTGGGTCCCAGGTGCCATGATTTCAGATCTGAACCGTTTATGAATTCATCATTATATCCATGTTCTAGATCCGATCTTGCAAGTTATAGTCACCTACTACATTTACGGTCCGGCAACCCCGGAGGGACAACAACCGGGCCCACTCCTGGTGATGACCATAGTTTGAGGAGTTCATCTATTCACTATGTGTTAATGCTTTGTTTCAGTACTCTATTAAAAGGAGGCCTTAATGCCCCTTAGTTTCCAATATGGACCCCTCTGCCACGGGAGGGTAGGACAAAAGATTTCATGCAAGTTATTTTAATAAAGCACGTATGACTATTTACAGAATACATGCCTACATTATATCGATGAACTAGAGCTAGTGTTGTATCACCCTAGGTTATAACTGTCTCATGATGAATATCATCCAACAATTCATCGATCCAATGCCTACGAATTTATCCTTATTGATCTTGCTGCGTTACTATTGCTATCATCACTGTTACACTTGCTATAAATTACTGCTATCACTGTTACTGTTACCATTGCTACTGTCACTACTATCAAAACTATCAAACAACTTTGCTACTGATCATATTGTTGCAGATAATTAATCTCCAGGTGGTTGAATTGACAACTCAGCTGCTAGTACCTTCAAATATTCTTTGGCTCCCCTTGTGTCGAATCTATAAATTTGGGTTGAATACTTTACCCTTGAAAACTGTTGCGATCCCCTATACTTGTGGGTTATCAACATCCAACTTACTCAAATCTTACCATCAAATCCATACATGGTCATTATACTGCTAACACATGCATGTGTTGCAATTAGTACATAGATATAGTAGTAAACAGTCACTATCTAGTAGTACTAGTAGTACTCTACACTAGTACTACTATGAGTCCATCCAACTGTGTCCCGGGCTCCCGGAAGAAGACCGCGGACACCGATTATTCATTGATATTTAAATTTGTTTTCACACAGTGAAATATCTCTATCTCTACTCTTATAAAAAAACTGAGTTGGTGATGATGGTGTGCCTGCCATCTTGTAATATAGACCGCCCAATCTATATCTGACGGATAGAAAGCAAACTATGACAATTTTACAAAAGATACCCGCACCTCTCTCCACATATACAAATAAGGCCTTGCCTCGTTCATCCTCATCTCCCACAACCTCATTGCTGAGCAATTAAAAAAGGAAGTCTCTAGAACAATCTAGCATGGTGGCCGCTGCCGCCTCCTAGCGCCGTCCATCCCCATGCCTCCGCCCAATCCGACCACCAGTCACCACCACACCCCACTCCTCCTCACCTTATCCCTCATCTTTCATTTTTTTCATGAAATTCTCGAGATACCATTTTTCCGATAAAATTCTCAAGATATCATTAGTTTTTACACATGGGATTACTCCTGCATGGGTCAATCACAACAGGTGTTTTGTTAAAAAATGCATCTTGATGTTCCGTGCAATGGACAGGCATCTTGCCAGTCCATGAAAACAACACATGGCAAAAATTCATGGCGAACGAGGGATTTGAATGTGCTGGGAGGGCCTATTTGGATCTTGCCCGGGGTAGCCAAAATATTGGCGACCCTTTTGTCCACCGGTGCCTTTGCCACCGATGAACGAGGAATAGCTCGGGTGCTCATGCATCCTCCAGAGCGCGTTGGAGACAAGCTCGCATGAGCTATGCTTTTTTTGTCCCACCACGCCGCCAGAGCCGGTCGCAGATCGACCGGCAACCCGCAAATTACGCCATCCAACCGTAGCCGCACACATTCTAACAGCAACTCAAGCAACCAGACGAAATTCATGCAAACACGGCGATATTTCATATAAACAATGACGGAATTCATATAAAATACTGGATTTTAATACAAACATGACGGATTTCATTATATTCAAATCAACTAAGCGGTGCTAGTTCTGAACAGCACATGTATAATAATACCTAGCCTAAATGCTTGCCCGCCAATCCATTTGTCTTCCTCATGTCCGGCCGCACAATCACCGGACTGTCGGGAGCCTCGGAGGTATATGCTTCAGCGCAAAGGATGGCTCGCTTCCCCACTACCCAACTGACATTGTTGGCTGATGCCCAAGAAGGAGGTGGAAGGGGCTTCTCCGCTTCTATGGAGCCCATGCGGGGTCGACGAAGGTCCTCGCAACAAAAGGATCCGGCAAGACACCTGTTGTGTATGCCGGCTTCGCCTCCACGGCGTCCTCCCGTGTTCCACTTCTCCTCGATGATGGCGGCGGACGCGGAGGCGCTGGCCACCGACTCGTTGATCTCTGCGCACTTGGCTTCTGTCACTGCTTGCATGGCATGGCCGCGGGCATGGGAGTCTCGGCCACCGAAAACGGGAGAAGCGGTCACAGACACGGGAGGCACGATACGAGGCGACTGCGTGGACGGCAGCGACAACGCCCGTGCTCCCCGCGATGCCGGTGTGGAGCAGCTCGCCGCTCCTCATCGAGCTGGCCTGGAGCGGCGAGTTGCTGAACCGCGTGTCGGCTTGGGGCGGTAACTGGCTCTGTCGGACAAGGGGGAAGGTAGATTAGTGAGCTGCATAGCTCGTATCCAACAGGCTCGGCGGGCGACCCAGCAGGTTTGGAAGCCGGATAAACTACTCTTCGTAAGCCATTGTAAGAGTGGACAAAATGGTGAAGGAGGAGATAGGGAGCGACGGAGGTGTGCAATTCTTGGCCGGTGTCTGGCCTCGTTTAAATAGGATATTAAATAGACGGCGGACGAGAGGAGCTCGGCCGGTGTTGCGTTTAATGTCGGCCCGGTCATGAACGGACGTGTGTCCAGAATGGTTTTCTCGGCTTCCACACGGGTTTCACGGAGGCATTTGAATGCGGCAATGAGGCGTGTTCAGTGGGGCGTGCAGCGAGCGGCGCCATCGACTCTAATGTACGACACCGCGCCATTCTTCCACTAACGTGTGGGCTCTTTGGGTACATGGCCGGGATGTCAGTGACCCAGCGCAGGCAGTGATACGTCCATTTTGCATCATGCTTTTATATTGATATTTATTGCATTATGGGATGTTATTACACATTATGTCACAATACTTATGCCTATTCTCTCTTATTTTACAAGGTTTACATAAAGAGGAGAATGCCGGCAGCTAGGATTCTGGGCTGGAAAAGGAGCAAATATTACAGACCTATTCGGCACAGCTCCAAAAGCCCTAAAACTTCACGAAAGTTATTTCCAGAATATATAAAAAATACCGAGCGCAAGAAGTACCAGAGGGGAGCCACCCACCAGCCACGAGGGTGGGGGGCACACCCTACCCCCCTGGGCGCGCCCCCTGCCTCGTGGGCCCCTGGTGGCCCTCCGATGCCCATCTTATGCTATATGGAGTCTTTCATCGAGAAAAAATCATAAGCAAGCATTCGGGGCGAGACTCCGCCGCCACGAGGCAGAACCTTGGCGGAACCAATCTAGGGCTCCGGCGGAGCTGTTCTGCCGGGGAAACTTCCCTTCGGGAGGGGCAAATCATCACCATCATCATCACCAATGATCCTCTTATCGGGAGGGGGTCAATCTCCATCAACATCTTCACTAGCCCCATCTCATCTCAAACCCTAGTTCATCTCTTGTATCCAATCTTTGTATCCAAACCTCTGATTGGTACCTGTGGGTTGCTAGTAGTGTTTTCTTACCAGAAATAGTAGGAGTACCTCCCACTGTGTTATATATTAATATAGGTTAGTGAAACTGTACATTGTAGTTACAAACCATCCTCCTTTGGGGGATGGGAAGAAGGTGCTAGTTTACAGGGATGCAAGTATTATTGAAACGTATTGTTTGTGTTCCTCTCTAACCCTATGGGTGAGCAGTGAAAAATCAGCCTTAAGTCTACTTAACCAGGAAGCTTTAGATGGTATGATCTTTCTAAAGTGCTTGTTGTTGCGCTCCTTGCATATACTCCAGGCCGAGCAAAAATAGTTCCATAAAGAGTGGCCTATTCCAGTCTTGTTTTGCTTTGGATATGTTGTTCAGTCTCGTGCTGCCCTGAGACCAGGAGAGGCCAAGTTGAGACCAGCAGTCAGTGCTGAAGTGGCACTCGAAGAAGAGGTGTTCCAATGTCTCCTCAATTGGTAAACCGCAAAGAATGCAGTGATGATCATCTCCAATATTGTAATGTCTTCGCTTTAGCATATTCCTGGTGTTGAGGCGGCCAGAAAGTAGCAGCCACCCGAAGACTTTTATTTTCATGGTTGACTTAGATTTCCAAATCCATCCAAAAGATTCATGTGCTTGAATTTCTATGAAGTAGAATGTATAGTATTGTTTTGCAGAGAAGAGATTGGTGTTCCAAACATATGTCCACTTGTCAATCTCATTAGAGAGTTGAACCTCCGAAACTTCCAGCTGAAGTTGTCTCATTTCTGCATGTGCTTGTGGTGAGAGTGGTAAATGAAACGCCTCTTGTAGGGTGGTGATGCCCAAGAATTGTTGGACAGACAGATCCTCATTTTTAGCATATGAGAGTGCTCGAGGATATGAGTCAGCAAGTATGTCCTCTCTCCACATGTCTTTCCAAAAGAGTACATTTTCACCATTCCCCACAGTCACCTTAGAGATACCCCGGTAAGTTGGTATTAGATTGATCACATCTCGCCACCATAACGATCCACATGGGTCAGATGCATGTGGGATTTGGTCAATGTAGTACGTGTCCCAAATCAATTGCACCCATGGTGGGTCCCACTTATTGTAGAACTTGTGAAGGTATTTAAGCAGTAAGGCATTGCCTTGAACACGCAGATTTAATACGCCCAAGCCACCACTGGTCTTGGGCCGACACACCATTTCCCAGGAGGCAAGAGAGTTAATTTTGTCGCCATGGTCCATTTTTTTAATCCACAAGCATTTCCTTCTTATTTTGTCCAGTAATTCAATGATCTTTGTCGGCAGTCTCAGAGTACAGATGGCAAAGATAATGAGCGATGTAATGACCGAGTTAAGAAGCGATAGTTTGCCACCATAAGAAACCATGTTGAGGGTGGCAGATAACTGTCGCTCGAGTGAGCAAACAAGGGGCATAAGCTCTTGGACAGAGGATCTAGTAGTGCCAAGAGGCAGCCCAAGGTAGGTGAATGGCATTTTCCCCACGACACATCCGAAGGTGTTGGCAATATCCTCACTTTTTTCTGTGCCACAATTGATTGGGATAAGAGTAGAATTGTGGAAGTTTATTCTTAGTCAAACTGAGGAGGCATAGTCGGTTAATATGGTCTTGAAAATCTGAGCTTGTTGCATGCATGCTGGAATGACCAATATAGTGTCATCGGCATACTGGATCACAGGATACTCTTTTTGGTTTGTTGAATGAAATGGTAGGCGTATAATATTGCGCTGGAAAGCATCGTTGATGGCTGCTTGAAGAAGATCGGCCGCAAGTACAAAAATGAGTGGAGAGAGGGGGTCGCCCTGCCGTACTCCACATTGACAAAGAAATTGCCGACCAGGTGTTCCATTTAGTAACACTGATGATTTACCTGAGGAGAATATGCATCGAACCCAGCTTATCCATTTATCATTAAACCCCATGCTTTTCATAATGTCAATCATGGCCTTGTGCTCAATCGTATCAAATGCTTTTGCAAAGTCTAGTTTTAGGAGCATAATTTCCTGCTTGGATTGTTGACACTGATATATGTATTCGTATGCCCACGCAAGGCAATCTTGAATAGTTCTCCCCTTGAGAAATCCATACTAGTTACGGTGCACGATCTTGAGTATGACTTTTTGTAATCTATTGGCCAGGATCTTCGTGATAACCTTAAGACAACAGTTCAAGAGATTGATTGGTCTATAATCATTGATCGTTTAGGGAGAGCTGATCTTTGGGATGAGTGTGATGAACCCATCATTAATGCTCTCAAGTGAAAGATTGCCCTCATGAAATTGATGGGAGATCTTGTAGAAGTCCTCCTTAATTATTGGCCAACATTTCTTGACAAACACACCCGTGAAACCATCCGAGCTAGGTGCCCTATCTGTGGGCATCTCTCTAATTACGTTGTCAATCTCAACGTTTGAAAAGGGGACAGTGAGAGCATCCAAGTCATGGCACTTCTTGATGATTCTGTGTAGATCAAATTTCATGTCATGTCCAGATGAAGAACCCATTCTTTCTTTGAAAGTTTGGAAGATGATTGATTTTTTCCCTGTGTGATCTTCAACAACAATCCCATCAGTAGTAGTTAGGGATGCAATATTGTTCTTTCTGTACCTTTCCGAAGCCATTGCCTGGAAAAAATTTGATGGTTCATCCCCAAATTTAACCCACCGTATGGTGCACCGTTTTTTCCAATAGAGTTGCTGATATTTGAGCAACCGGAGAATATGGTTTTTGAGGATTTTTCTGAAGTTATTCTCCGGGACAATTAATGAATGTTTATTTTCCAATTCATCGATCTCGCAGAGAGCTTTATTAGAATTCTCAATTACCACAGAGAGTTTGGAAATTCCTTTACTCCATTGTTTAAGATCTCTGCATAGAATTTTAAGTTTACGGCAAAGATTTGTGGCAGGATTTGTGGACGTGACATTTTTGGCCCAAGACTTTGCAACCACATCCATAAAACCATGGTGTTGGACCCAATATGTTTCAAAGCGAAATAGTTTGGATCTAGGGATGGCAGTTTCAATATTAACCACACAAGGTATATGATCAGAAACAGGTTTACCTAGTGGTTTTACCATGGTTTTAGGGTAAGATGTAGTCCAGTTTGTGCTTGTGAAGAACCAATCGAGTTGTTCAAGAAGAGGATCTTGTTGCATGTTGCTCCAGGTAAACATGTGGCCTTTTATTGGTAGTTCAATTAGGCATTGTGATCTAATTAAGTCATTGAATGTATTCATGTCAGCCATTGAACCACCTGGTTTGTTTCTGTTTTCAGGTGCATGAAAAAAATTGAAATCACCCACAAAAAGCCAATCCTCATTTGCTGGAATATCCAAAGCTCCTAACCAATTTATGAAGTTAACTGGCTGTTCCCCTTGGCAAGGCCCATAGATGTTCACGAGCGTCCAGCATTGTGCTGATTGTGTGGAACGAAAGCGAGTAACCAAAGCAAAGTCTTCAGTAAACAGAACATCTGCTGTGAATATGGAACTGTTCCAAATCATGGCAATACCACCTGATGCTCCACGAGAAGGCACATAAGCAAATTGATCAAATCTACGAGGGCAAATGGATTTAACAAAAGACAATTCAAAAGTTGACTTCTTTGTTTCTTGTAAACAGACAACAGCACATCCACTAGAGACAATAGCATTCAAAAGAGCTAGTTGTTTGTCGTCTGAATTTAAACCGCGAACGTTCCAACACAGGACATTCCATGAAACCAAAAGAGTCATATTATTAAGAAAGGCAAAGTAAGATTAGGTGGAAGAGGCCGGCTCCTCCTCCTGGGCCGCCATGAGGGCCTCTTCAGAGAGTTCATCAGCAGGAATACCACATAGGTTGGTGCCAATCTATTGGATTACCTGGATTGGTGTTGCAGGAGGAATATGTTCTGCAGGGGTGTCTCTGATGGTAAGGGCAGAGGGTACCTGTTGCGGCTTAACCTTGGATGACTTGATCTTGCTGTTAGTCAGTGGGGGCACCTTGAAGCCATCATATTTATTGGATCTGGTGCATCTACGCAGATAAACGGAGTAGTCTGGCACCACACATTTCCCTTTTCGGGAGGAGTTACCACTTGCATCCACAATTACAGGAACTGGCATCCCTGCAACATCATCTTCCTGATTGTTCTGAGAAGGGGGTGCAGTCAGAGCCATGAGGGAGGTATCAGGTTTAGACATGTCACTGTCCAGAGGAGTGCTCTACAGAGACAAAGCAGGCATAACATCAGGCAACAGTGTAGTTTCAGGCACAGGGGGTGCATTAAGCTCCCAGAGAAAAGCTTCAGAAATTTCCTCAGTGCACCGAGAAGAACTCCCAAACTGATCGGTGGCCTTGTAAGCAGAAACAATAGAGAGTGAGCCTACATTTTCAGCCACGGTAATGTTAAGAGTCACAAAATCCTGTCTGAAACCAAAATGATCATTCCATGGGCCAAAAGATGCAATGATAGGCCTGATTGCTGCAGTGAGATAAGTGTTGAGCCTGAGCATTGGAATACAATCACGTAGAAGCATGGCGGGTGTGAAATCCCCATGAGAAACCATGTCAACCTGCAATCCAGCAGTAGAAATCGAGAGTTAAATGTCAAGCCTATTGGTAGGCAGAGCAGGAGGGGCTAGGATCAAATCCAGAGCAGCAGAGGTTGTAGCAGATGTTCCAGTAGCAGTTAGTGCAGTAGTAACTGGACCAATTTCCTGTGGAGCAGAGCTTGAGGATTCTTGTGGCCAGTATTGGTTCATGAGATTGAGAGGAACCAAGACATAAGAGTCAGAAATTGTGGCACTAGAGTCTGTGCTGTTACTCCTGGAGATTGAGGCATTCCAAGCAGCTACAGGACTATCATGAATATTATTAGGTGGTATGATGCCATGATCTACCTGCAGACCTTCACCCGCAAGCCACTCCTGATAGTTATAGAGCATTGGTGGCTCTTGAGGGGGTGGGGGAGGCCAGACACCCCACCCGGGATGGATCTCAATGTCTTGGTCTACCACAACATTGCCATTTTCTTCATTAGGATTTCCATTGGGAGCTGCATTTTGTGCCAGCCAATTGTGCAACTTTTGCTGATACATCTGCTCAGCGTTGAGGCCCTCACCATGCAAAGGATGAGGGATACCATTCTCAAGGGGAGGATCCTCTCCTGCTGGTGGCACTTCTGGCAGGTGCGTGTTCCAGTCGTTTCTACGGAGCATGGTGACAGCAACTGTCCAACTCTGACGAGCTCCTCCTAACTGACGAACAACCAAGCTCTTTGGGACCAGACACATGTGAATGACTCTAGCCTTAATAAGCACGAACCTGCGATCTCCTCGAGGGTTATTCCAATCCACCAAGGCACCAAACATATCAACAGACTTGTGCATATAGTGCTGGGTCTGATAATCATACGGAAAACCTACATGGAGGATCCACACTTCTGGTCCAAAGGTGGTGAGGCGCATATTCAGAGCCGCATCATGTGGGACAAACGAAATCACAGTGTGCTCTTCTACCTCATTCTCATCAAGCTCAAAAGTGGTGCCTACTACTGTATCTCGAACTACAGAGTTCACAAAACCAAAGATGCCCATACCAAGCGGATGATCTGAAATTTCTGTGGGAAAATAATGAGACTCATGCAGAAAACCTTCAACAATGTTGTGGATGTCTGCCTTCTGGTGGTGCGGGATGAACCGGTTAGCTTCCGCAATGGCCAAGAAGTCATGGCGTAGGGGAGGAATGGCACTGACCACCATCTCCTCCCGGACGTTCCGATCGGCTGGACCAAGCTCGATTGCCATCCCCGGCGGCAGGTAGGGGACGACGTTGAGAGGGTAGTTCACCATTGGTATGGTGGAGATGGGCGGGGCAGGAGCTTCGGTGGGCTGAGCAATAGCGGGGGTGGGCGGAGTAGCAGCGGAGGTGTGCACACACAACAAGAGGGAAGAGGAATGCGTATCGGCAAGCTTGTGGTGGGACATTGGTCGCCAGACTCCTCGATTACGGTGCCATGCCGCGGTGCAAGATGCCATCTTGTGTCCCTGGGAGCCGCACAATTTACATCGGATGGCAGGCAGTCGCCTAGTAGCTAGATCCTTATTACGGGTAGGTGCAATTATTTCACGTCGCAGTATCCCTGAAAAGACTGGATCCTTATCCTGTGAAATTGCATTTCCAGGTGTGGACCGAGCCGGATTGGAATTTTTTTGATTAGAATTGGTGGCTGAAACGGAAGCCAATCGCGAATTGTCTTTTTGATTCCATTTCATACGGATTGCCCCGATATTACAGGAGTATTCTTGATGTCCTATAAATCTACACAACTCACATAATAATTTTGTCGGGCATTGAAAGAACTGATGGGCCCTGGAATTGCAAAGAGAACAGGCTGCATGCTCTAAGAAATGGTTATTGGCCTGACCCAACGAAGTGCACATGCAGGGCCGTCTGGTGCAAATTTGACAAAGAGGCCCACGGCAGTTAACAGCCAGATGACCCTTACCGTGGCAATGAAGGAATATTGTCAATTTATTACATATGTAATCCATGGTCTGGACAGAAGGAATTTTCCATAAAGAAGCAATGTATTCCTCAGATAAACCCATTCGGTGATGATTCAGAATATGAAGGAGCATTAATTGCGGAAGCTGGTTCCATGTGTCATGTTTGAATTGGGCCCCCTAAAAGCGTCGGGTAGTAGTGTTGATTACTCCTTGTATTTGATGCTAGTTGGTTTACTTGGTGGAAGATCGTATGTTCAGATCCATTATGCATATTAATACCCCTCTGATTATGAACATGAATATGCTTTGTGAGTAGTTATGTTTGTTCCTGAGGACATGGGAGAAGTCTTACTATTAGTAGTCATGTGAATTTGGTATTCGTTCGATATTTCGATGAGATGTTTGTTGTCATCCCTCCAGTGGTGTCATGTGAACATCGACTACATGAGACATCACCATTGTTTGGGCCTAGAGGGAGGCATTGGGAAGTAATAAGTAGATGATGGGTTGCTAGAGTGACAGAAGCTTAAACCCTAGTTTATGTGTTGCTTCGTAAGGGGCTGATTTGGATCCATATGTTTCATGTTATGGTTAGGTTTACCTTAATACTTCTGTTGTAGTTGAGGATGCTTGCGATGGGGATTAATCATAAGTGGGATGTTTGTCCAAGTAAGGACAGCACCAAAGCACCGGTGCACCCACATATCAAATTATCAAAGTACCGAACGCCAATCATATGAACGTGATGAAAACTAGCTTGACGATAATTCCCATGTGTCCTCGGGAGCGCTTTCCTTCATATAAGAGTTTGTCCAAGCTTGACCTTTGCTACAAAAAGTATTGGGCCATCTTGCTGCACCTTATTTACTTTTATTACTTGCTACTCGTTACAAATTACCTTATCACAAAACTATCTGTTACCGATAATTTCAGTGCTTGCAGAGATTACCTTGCTGAAAACCGCTTATCATTTCCTTCTGCCCCTCGTTGGGTTCGACACTCTTACTTATCGAAAGGACTCCAATAGATCCCCTATACTTGTGGATCATCAAGACTCTTTTCTGGCGCCGTTGCCGGGGAGTGAAGCGCCTATGGTAGGTGGAATTTGGTAAGGAAAAATTTATATAGTGTGCTGAAATTTACTGTCACTTGTTACTATGGAAAGTAATCCTTTGAGGGGCTTGTTCGGGGTATGTTCACCCCGATCGGTAGAGCAAATGGTTGCTCCTCAACCTACCGAACCTACAGAAAATGTTTACTTTGAAATTCCTTCGGGTATGATAGAGAAACTGCTAGCTAATCCTTTTGCAGGAGATGGAACATTGCATCTATGTGGATGAAGTTTTTGGATTATTTAAGCTTGGAGGTATGCCCGATGATGTTATCAAGAAGAAGGTCTTCCCTTTATCTTTGAAGGGAGATGCATTGACATGGTATAGGCTATGTGATGATATGGGATCATGGGACTACAAACGGTTGAAATTGGAATTCCATCAGAAGTTTTATCCTATGCATCTTGTTCATTGTGATCATAATTATATATATAATTTTTGGCCTCGCGAAGGAGAAAGCATTGCTCAAGCTTGGGGGAGGCTTAAGTCAATATTATATTCATGCCCCAATCATGAGCTCTCAAGAGAAATGATTATTCAAAAAATTTATGCTTGGCTTTCTGACAACAAACACTCCATGATCGACACTTCTTGTACTGGTTCCGTTATGATGAAGACTATTGAATTCAAATGGAATTTATTGGAGAGAATTAAATGCAACTCTTAAAATTGGGATCTCGACGAAGGTAAGGAGTCAGGTATAACACCTAAGTTTGATTGTGTTAAATCTTTTATGGATACCGATGTTTTCTGTAAATTTAGCACTGAATATGGACTTGACTCTGAGATAGTAGCTTCTTTCTGTGAATCATTTTCTACTCATGTTGATCTCTCTAAGGAGAAGTGGTTTAAATATAATCCTCCCACTGAAGTAAAAGTAGTTGCACCTATTAAAGTTGAAGAAAATACTATCACTTATAATGATCCTGTTGTTCCTACTACTTATGTTGAGAAACCACCTTTCCCTGTTAGAATAAAATATCATGCTAAAGCTTTAACTGTAGTCAAAAAAAGTAATATTAGGACACACAAACCCCCTGAGCAAGTTAAAGTTGAACCTAATATTGCTATGGTTAAAGATCTCTTGGCCGATAATATTGATGGGCATGTTATTTACTTTTGTGATGAAGCTGCTAGAATTGCTAGGCCTGATACTGAAAATAAACATAGACCTGTTGTAGGCATGCATGTTATTTCTGTTAAAATAGGAGATCATTGCTATCATGGCTTATGTGATATGGGTGCTAGTTCTAGTGCAATACCTCATTCCTTATACAAATAAATTATGCATGATATTGCACCTGCTAAGATAAAAGAGATCGATGTTACAATTAAGCTTGCCAATAGAGATACTATTTCACCGATTGGGATTGTTAGAGATGTTGAAGTCTTGTGTGGGAAAGTTAAATATCCTCTTGATTTTCTTGTTCTTGGTTCCTCACAGCATAGCTTTTGTCCCATTATATTTGGTAGACCCTTCTTAAATACTGTTAATGCTAGGATAGACTGATAAAAGGATGTTGTTACTATTGGTTTGGGTGATATGTCTCATGAGTTTAATTTTTCTAAATTTCGTAGACAACTCCATGATGAAGAATTGCCTAGCAAAGATGAAATTATTGGTCTTGCTTCTATTATTGTGCCTCTTAATGATCCTTTAGAACAATATTTGCTAGACCATGAGAATGATATGTTTATGAATGAAAGAAGGGAAATAGATGAAGTATTCTTTAAACAAGGACCCATTCTGAAACAAAATTTGCCCGTTGAAATCCTAGGGGATTCTGCTCCACCCAAGGGTGATCCCGTGTTTGAGCTTAAACCATTACCTGATACTCTTAAATATTCTTATCTTGATAAAAAGAGGATATATCCTGTTATTATTAGTGGTAACCTTTTAGAGAAGGAGGAAGAAAAATTATTGAAAACTCTGAAGAAGCACTGTGCTGCTATTGGATATACTCTTGATGATCTTAAGGGCATTAGTCCCACACTATGTCAACACAAAATAAA
This sequence comes from Triticum dicoccoides, assembly GCF_002162155.2. Taxonomy (NCBI): domain Eukaryota; kingdom Viridiplantae; phylum Streptophyta; class Magnoliopsida; order Poales; family Poaceae; genus Triticum; species Triticum dicoccoides. The sequence goes on from NC_041380.1 coordinate 216,029,285, forward strand.
TTTGGAGAAATACGCCAAACCGGTTATTGATCACCAACGACGGCTGAATCCTAAGATGAAAGAAGTGGTAAGAAAGGAAATATTAAACCTCCTTGAGGCAGGTATAATTTATCCCGTTGCTGATAGTCAGTGGGTAAGTCATGTCCATTGTGTCCCTAAGAAGGGAGGTATTACTGTTGTTCCTAATGATAAAGATGAATTGATTCCACAAACAATTATAACAGGTTACAGGATGGCAATTGATTTTCGATAATTAAATAAGGCTACTAAAAAGATCATTACCCTTTGCCTTTTATTGATCAAATGCTAGAAAGATTATCCAAACATACACATTTTTTCTTTCTAGATGGTTTCTCTGGTTTCTCTCAAATACCCGTGTCAGCTGATGATCAAGCAAATACCACTTTTACTTGCCCTTTCAGTACTTTTGCTTATAGACGTATGCCTTTTGGTTTATGTAATGCACCTGCTACCTTTCAAAGATGCATGATGGCTATATTCTCTGACTTTTGTGAAAATATTTGTGAGGTATTCATGGATGATTTCTCCGTTTATGGATCCTCTTTTGATGATTGCTTGAGCAACCTTGATCGAGTTTTGCAGAGATGTGAAGAAACTAATCTTGTTCTGAATTGGGAGAAGTGCCACTTTATGGTTAATGAAGGTATTGTCTTGGGGCATAAAATTTCTGAAAGAGGTATTGAAGTTGACAAAGCTAAAGTCGATGCTATTGAAAAGATGCCATGTCCCAAGAACATCAAAGGTATAAGAAGCTTCCTTGGTCATGCCGGTTTTTTAGGAGGTTCATTAGGGACTTCTCAAAAATTTCTCGGCCTCTGACTAATCTATTACAAAAAGATATTCCTTTTGTCTTTGATGATGATTGTGTAGAAGCATTTGAAACACTTAAGAAAGCATTGATTTCTGCACCTATTGTGCAGCCACCTGATTGGAATTTACCCTTTGAAATTATGTGCGATGCTAGTGATTATGTTGTAGGTGTTGTCCTAGGGAAAAGAGTTGATAAGAAATTAAATGTTATTCAATATGCTAGGAAAACTCTAGACAATGCCTAGAGAAATTATGCTACTACTGAAAAGGAATTTTTAGCTGTTGTTTTTGCTTGTGATAAGTTCAGACCTTATATTGTTGATTCTAAAGTAACTATTCACACTGATCATGCTGCTATTAAATACCTTATGGAAAAGAAAGATGCTAAACCTAGACTTATTAGATGGGTTCTCCTACTACAAGAATTTGATTTGCATATTATTGATAGAAAGGGAGCTGAGAACCCCGTTGCGGACAACTTGTCTAGGTTAGAGAATGTTCTTGATGACCCACTACCTATTGATGATAGCTTTCCTGATGAACAATTAAATGTCATAAATGCTTCTCGAACTGCTCCATGGTATGCTGATTATGATAATTATATTGTTGCCAAATTTATACCACCTAGTTTCACATACCAGCAAAAGAAAAAGTTTTTCTATGATTTGAGACATTACTTTTGGGATGAATCACATCTTTATAAAGAAGGAGTAGATGGTATTATTTGACATTGTGTACCTGAGCATGAATAGGAATAGATCCTACGCAAGTGTCACTCCGAGGCTTATGGAGGACACCATGCTAGAGATAGAACTGCACACAAGGTATTGCCATCCGGTTTTTATTGGCCTACTCTCTTCAAGGATGCCCGTAAGTGTCGGTGTACTAGAGTAGGGGTACCCTAGTATCCCGAACTTGTGCACGGGCAGTCGCAGCATCCCGCGGCAAGGCTTGCCGGGTGACCGCCAAGACCCTCCGTGGTTCCCTCGAAGACCATTCAAGAACAAAGTACTCAAACCAAGGCCCCGGCAAGAGGAGCTTGCCGGGAAGGCCACTCAAGGCATACCAAGAAAGCTTGCCGCGACGCACCCTGCATCCCGGCAAGGCCCGGTGAGCGACAAGCTCCCAAACACGACAAGACGACGACCGCGGCAAGGAGCTTGCCGCGGGAAACCCCCACTTCGTGCCCGCGCTCCAGCACACCTGCTAACGTGTCGCTCTAGGACTCTCCCAAGCACATGTGGCAGGAGGCTGCGCAGCTAGGGGTGCGCGGTGGCAAGCGGAGATGAAGAGAAGGCCATCGTGGCAAACGGTGGCGCTCCTAACGGTCACTTTTTGCACTGTTTAGGCAACTCAGACAGGCATTCAATGACCTTGTTCCCTGCCGTCAGAGTTAGGTAGGGTGCACTGTATCCACAGTAGCGGTAGCTGCACCTACCGCATCCTTTTCCATTTTTACCCTTCTAGTCTATATTGCCACCTGTCGGTGACCCCTTGAAAGTATAAAAGGAGGCCCAGGCGCAACGTAGGAGGGGGGTTCGGCCGGTTCGACCGGTTCGGCTCATTCGAAACATCAGGAACACTCTCACGCTCAGTCTGGCAGCGTCCATCGCTCCTGAGCAAGAATTCAATACACACAAACAAGCAGTAGTAGGGTTTTACGCATCCGTGCGGCCCGAAGCTGGGTAAAAACCGCTCGCGTGTACCGCCTCGATCCGCTCTTTGTGCGGCCTCCGCCCTCACCGAACCGAAAGGGGCCCTGTCCCCATAGGTGTTGGTGGAATCAGCACTCCCCGACATCCCTGGCGCGCCAGGTAGGGGGCGTCGAGATTGTGCGAACCCGATCCGGCGTGCGCGCGAGCTAAATCGTCATCGTCTTCATCGACATGCCACCGAAGAAGAAGGATTCGGAGGCAGCCGTTCCGTCCTCGTCAAGGCTCAGCTGTTCTTCATCCTCATGGCTCCTAAGAAGCAGGCGACCAAAAGAACGACGCCAGTGCGGCAACAGAAAAGCTAAGTCATGCAAAACTTTAGATATTTCCTTTCTATATAAGGTTATCCGCCTCGGAGATCTTGTTCTTTGTATGGAAAACCTGTGCGCGGAGGAACCAACTCGTAGCTAGTTGCGCCCTTATTTTGTTTCGAGTCTGCTCAACAACTTAAGTGAGCTGCTAGCGCCCTTACTTTGCTTCGAGTCCGCTCAGCAACTTAAGTGAGCCGCTAGCGCCCTTACATTGTTTCGAGTTCGCTCAACAACTTAAGTGAGCCGCGACTAGTTGCGACAAGGTTGCTTGTCGGTAGCGACCCCGCCAGCAGGCTGCTGAAGTTCCGCACTCGGCGCTCGCGGCAAGGGTGCCTGCGCCGACAAGTTTCCCTAGAAAGCGTAGGGTGGACGTACAAAGAGAGGTTGAACAGGAAGATACCATGCACTATTTATTTGAGATTTCTGCATAGACCTGTATGCCAAGGAACCTTCTCGGGGCTAGTTGCGCTCCATGTTGCCTCGAGTCTGCTCGGCAACTTGTGCGGTTGCGCTAGAGACAAGAAGGTAAACCTTTCCGGGAGGCGACGTTCCCGAATAGCCGCTAAGGGCCCATTCCCTCAAGCGCTGCTGGCTGGATCGTACGCACCGGAAAGCATTCCAGCAGGCATAGGGAATATGTAGCAGAAGTCAAAATTTGCAAGTGAGTTAAGTGCACTTCAGATGCTAATCACTTGTCATGTTTAAATGCAGTTATGGCCTGGGTGCTGGCAACGCCCTTAAGACCAATCTTCTTGGCATTGAGAACGTCAAAGTTCTCTGCTGAAGATAAAAGCCTTCTCGGCAACAAGCTTGCCGGAAGCCGGCATCGAGAACGTCAAAGTTCTCTGCTGAAGATAAAAGCCTTCTCGGCAACAAGCTTGCCGGAAGCCGGCATCGAGAACGTCAAAGTTCTCTGCTGAAGATAAAAGCCTTCTTGGCAACAAGCTTGCCGGAAGTCGGCATCGAGAACGTCAAAGTTCTCTGCTGAAGAAAAAAGCCTTCTCGGCAACAAGCTTGCCGGAAGCCGGCATCGAGAACGTCAAAGTTCTCTGCTGAAGATAAAAGCCTTCTCGGCAACAAGCTTGCCGGAAGCCGGCATCGAGAACGTCAAAGTTCTCTGCTGAAGATAAAAGCCTTCTCGGCAACAAGCTTGCCGGAAGCCAGCATCAAGAACGTCAAACTTCTCTGCTGAAGATAAAAGCCTTCTCGGCAACAAGCTTGCTGGAAGCCAGCATCGAGAACGTCAAAGTTCTCTGCTGAAGACAAAAGCCTTCTCGGCAACAAGCTTGCCGGAAGCCGGCATCAAGAACGTCAAAGTTCTCTGCTGAAGATAAAAGCCTTCTCGGCAACAAGCTTGCCGGAAGCCGGCATCGAGAACGTCAAAGTTCTCTGCTGAAGATAAAATCCTTCTCGGCAACAAGCTTGCCGGAAGCCGGCATCGAGAACGTCAAAGTTCTCTACTGAAGATAAAAGCCTTCTCGGCAACAAGCTTGCCGAAAGCCGGCATTGAGAACGTCAAAGTTCTCTGCTGAAGATAAAAGCCAGACTGCTTGAGGACGAAAAGGAAAAGAAGAAAACGGACGGCACCTGGGAACCGGCAAGCCAGTATCGCTGGGGGCTGCGAGTGCCAAGAATCGTCCACGGCAAACCAGAGTTGCCGGGGGCTCCAATATCAGATAAGTCTTTCATCCCTCATCATGCATCCTCTTATGGACTGGGGAATGCGAAACCGCGTTTCTTCCCGAAAACTGCCATGCTCCCTCAACTCTAGGCCCTGGGGCTCGTTTCCGGGGCCAAGTTTGGTCGTAGTCGCGGCAGCAAAGGGATGAAACGAGGAGACCGCACCCACCTCGTTCCCGCCTCCGTCAAAGGCGTGAGAAAGGTCGAGCGACGTGGGAAGGCGGCAGGGCCTGTTGCCGGGAGATGAGATGTCTGTCCGAGGCACACCAAGGATTTGCTCCTTGGCGTGGGTTCAACTCGCGAGACAAATAACCCGGAAAGCATCCCCTTTTCATTAAAAAACATCCCACTCAGGTACAGTCCATAGAGGATGAAAAACATGAAAGAGAGGATTACAAGTTGTAGATACAGCTAAGGCCCGAAGGCTTACAAATTAAAAAGATAAGATGCCCGTAATCCCTTTCCTGTCCCTCTCTTCAGGAGGCAGGTCAAGGAGGCGAAAAGGGCAAAAGGAGCGCCTAGGCGAGCTACGGGTGCCAGAAGACACCAAGAGAACATCCCGGGGGCCGTCCGAAGGCTGGACGGCGATGGCGGCGCCGGAAGCGGGGCTCGAAGACGGGGCGGCAGGACGTCAGCACGCTGTCGAGGGCACCACGCCCTCGTACTCCGACCTGACGGCCTTGTTGCCAGCCCTCTTCCCCTTCCGCAGCCTCCCTACGCCAGCCGCCCAAGGAGACGACCCCGGGGAGTTCAAGGAGCCGGCGACACGGATGATGGGGTCGCCGGTGCCGCGCGAAGCGGTGCCCGACGCCTAGTCGGACCCGCCACCCCGCCGCCCGCTACCCTCGTCGTCGCTGTCGCTCTCCTCCTCGTCACTCTCGCTCGAGGAGGAGCCTTCGCTGTCGGAGGAGCTGTCCACGCAGCACTTCGCCCGAGTGCCGAAGCACCCGAAGACCTTAACGGAGAGGAGATCGCCCTCCATCAACTTAAAATGGAGGGTAAACCCCTCCATCAGGCTGTGGATGCGGGCGAACGTCTTCCACCCTCGATCAAGATACATCACATTAGGGGCTGGGAATACAACACGGACTCGCGTGCCGCTGATCCCACAGCCCCTCATGTGCAGTCTCAGTGTCTCGGGCGGGTCCAACTCCATCGCGCGCGCAAACGGAGCTGGAAGCCGGAGGCGACGACGAGGCGCCCGACGCAGCTTGACGAAGAACTCGCAAGGGTCGTCCCCTATGTGGACCGCCGTGGGGGGAGGAGCCGCCGGCGGAGGCGAAGCTGGTGCGCCGCCCCGTCCGCCTCTTCCCCGAGCGCCTCGACCTCGTCCGTGACCTTGCCCCCTCCCTCTTCCCCTTATGGCTGGCTCTGCCACCACGGGCGCGGAAGATGGAGAGATGCGCTGTCTGGCGGCGACCCTCGCCGCCACCGATGAAGGGCCTGAGTTCCCTTTCTCCATGGCGAATGAGAGAAAGGGGAGCTGAAGCTGAAGAAAGGAGGAGATGAGAGAGTGCGGGTTTCTGCGCTCCCCTCCCGCTCTTTATAAAGGAGCGAGGTGGGGGCTCGGCCGCCCCGCTCAGCGAATCAAGGCACGGGAAGAGCAGGGAGTCGAGGCCAACCCGCTGCCTCTGCTCACGACGGCCCAGTTTCCCACTTCCACCGTCCGTGACCCCGAGCGCATGGGAGCCGCGTGGCGGAGATGCAGAACCAAGGCGACGGGTGAGGCGGCCTCGCTCCGCCCCGTGATCGCGGGGAGTGGACGTCCCGAAAACCGCGCACCGGCCCCGTCCAGTAAATGCACCACGCCCCCACGCCTACCTCCATATAGGGAGGAGGGCGTGAACCGTCCCCATCATCGTGGCCTGACGCATGCTCGAGGGGCTTAGCCCCGCGCACGCCGCCCGCGTCACCCACGACGCCACGTTTGACGCGTGCCGTTCTGGGCGTGCGCGGTGGGAGCGGAGAGATATGCGGCGCGACCTAGGCCGCGCGTGCCCGTGCACTGTTTTGGGCCTGGCCCAACAGCGCTCGGCACCGTGTATGGCCCAGGCCCGGGGGCTCCTGTCGGTGTACTAGAGTAGGGGTACCCTAGTATCCCGAACTTGTGCACGGGCAGTCGCAGCATCCCGCGGCAACGCTTGCCGGGTGACCGCCAAGACCCTCCGTGGTTCCCTCGAAGACCATTCAAGAACAAAGTACTCAAACCAAGGCCCCGGCAAGAGGAGCTTGCCGGGAAGGCCACTCAAGGCATACCAAGAAAGCTTGCCGCGATGCGCCCTGCGTCCCGGCAAGGCCCGGTGAGCGACAAGCTCCCAAACACGACAAGACGACGACCGCGGCAAGGAGCTTGCCGCGGGAAACCCCCACTTCGTGCCCGCGCTCCAGCACACCTGCTAACGTGTCGCTCCAGGACTCTCCCAAGCACATGTTGCAGGAGGCTGCGCAGCTAGGGGTGCGCGGTGGCAAGCGGAGATGAAGAGAAGGCCATCGTGGCAAACGGTGGCGCTCCTAACGGTCACTTTTTGCACTGTTTAGGCAACTCAGACAGGCATTCAATGACCTTGTCCCCTGCCGTCAGAGTTAGGTAGCGTGCACTGTATCCACAGTAGCGGTAGCTGCACCTACCGCATACTTTTCCATTTTTACCCTTCTAGTCTACGTTGCCACCTGTCGGTGACCCCTTGAAAGTATAAAAGGAGGCCCAGGCGCAATGTAGGAGGGGGGTTCGGCCGGTTCGGGGGGTTCGGCCGGTTCGGCTCATTCGAAACATCAGGAACACTCTCACGCTCAGTCTGGCAGCGTCCATCGCTCCTGAGCAAGAATTCAATACACACAAACAAGCAGCAGTAGGGTTTTACGCATCCGTGCGGCCCGAAGCTGGGTAAAAACTGCTCGCGTGTACGGCCTCGATCCGCTCTTTGTGCGGCCTCCGCCCTCACCGAACCGAAAGGGGCCCTGTCCCCATAGGTATTGGTTGAATCAGTAAGTTTGTCTTGTCATGTGATGAATGTCAAAGAATTGGTAATATTAGTAGACGTCAAGAAATGCCTATGAATTATTCACATGTTATTGAACCATTTGATGTTTGGGGCTTTGATTATATGGGACCTTTTCCTTCCTCTAACGGGTATACACATATTTTAGTCGCTGTTGATTACGTTACTAAGTGGGTAGAAGCTATTACAACTAGTAATGCTGATCATAACACCTGTATTAATATGCTTAAAGAAGTTATTTTCCCGAGGTTTGGAGTCCCTAGATATTTAATGACTAATGGTGGTTCACATTTTATTCATGGTGCCTTTCGTAAAATGCTTGCTAAGTATGACGTTAATCATAGAATTGCATCTCCTTATCACCCACAGTCTAGTGGTCAAGTAGAATTGAGTAATAGAGAGCTCAAATTAATTTTGCAAAAGACTGTTAATAGATCTAGAAAGAATTGGTCCAAGAAACTTGATGATGCATTATGGGCCTATAGAACTGCATATAAAAATCCTATGGGTATGTCTCCGTATAAAATGGTTTATGGTAAAGCTTGTCAATTACCTCTTGAATTAGAACATAAGGCATATTGGGCTATTAAAGAGCTCAACTATGACTTCAAACTTGCTGGTGAGAGAGGCTTTTTGACATTAGCTCACTTGATGAATGGAGAACCCAGGATTATGAAAATGCCAAGCTGTTTAAAGAAAAAGTTAAAAGATGGCATGACAAAAGGATACAAAAGCGTGAGTTTAATGTAGGTGATTATGTATTGTTATACAACTCTCGTTTAAGATTTTTTGCAGGAAAACTTCTCTCTAAATGGAAGGTCCTTATGTTATCGAGGTGGTCTATCGTTCTGGTGCCATAAAAATCAACAACTTCGAAGGCACAAATCCGAGGGTGGTGAACGGTCAAAGAATCAAACATTATATCTCAGGTAATCCCATAAATGTTGAAACCAATATTATTGAAACCGTAACCCTGGAGGAATACATAAGGGACACTTTCCAGAACGTTTCAGACTCCGAAAAGGAATAAGTATGTGTTACGATAAGTAAACCAACTCCAAAACAGTTCTAATGGAAATTTTTCTCCGTTTTGGAATATTTAGAAAATAGGAAAATAAGAAGCAGACCGGAAAGGACACGAGGCTTCCACGAGGGTGGAGGGCGCGCCCCCTGCCTCGTGGGCACCTCGTGTGCTCTCCGGACTCCATTTTCTTGCACAATACTTCTTTTGGTTGGTAAAAATTCATTATATAATCTCCCAAAGGTTTTGACCACCGTATCACGCAAATATCTCTTGTCTTTGTTTTGAGCTGTTTTTCTAACAGATATAGGTCGTCATGTCATCTTCAAGTGCCCCCAAGAACAAGTTCTTCGAGAAGGTCATGAACCCCTACCTCGCAGAGGTGCCGCAACACTCTCAAATCATTGAGATGCGTGAGGGGTTGTTGCACATCCGCGATATTGAGGGACCAAGGAAGACCGGAAGCACGGAGGCAAGGCTCGAGGCATTGGAGCAACAAGTTTTCAAGTGACAGGAGATGGTGGAGAGTGGACTCCACTCCAATCACATTATGATCAGATTAACCAACAACCACAAGCTAGATGTCAAGGACATTGGGGAGGCCATCTTCAAGCTTCATGAGAAAATCGAGCACCTCCAAGCCCAGATCTATGACCTGCAAATCAAAACTGTGAGTATGAATATAGATTCAAGAGGATGAGTTTGGCTACAGATTTGAGGATTCAGGAGACTCGATCATCCTTCTATGATGGTGAGCCTATGCCTTGGAAGAGGGACGACAAGCCTACATCATCAACAACTCCACCTTCTTCACCAACAAAGAAGAACTGAGTATCTGGTATGGGCACTCCCCTTGGCAATTGTCAAGCTTGGGGGAGTGCCCTGGTATCGTATCGCCATCACTTTTATCTTTACCGTTTTTCTTAGTTCGATACTTTTGATAATATCTTGATCTAGTAGAATAAAGTTTTAGTATGATCTAGTTTTGCTTTACGATCCCTCTATGTAATCGAGTTCGTGAACTATATAATAAAGATTGGTGTTGAGTCAAGGGCTTGATTATTTGGCTATGATCTTGAGGGAATTAAATAAAATAAAAGAGAAGAAATAAAAAGAAATAAAGAGATCATATGGATCTTATGGAGAGTAATGATCTCACATATAAAGAGTATGATGAATAAAAGTTGTTGAGAGTTGACAAACATAGTTTTGGTCATTGTTGCAATGAATAGGAAGTAATAAAGAAAGAGAGGTTCACATATAAATATACTATCTTGGACATCTTTTATGATTGTGAGAACTCATTAAAGTATGATATGCTAAAGAGTTGACGTTGGACAAGGAAGACAATGTAATGGGTTATGTTTTCTTACATATGAGATAAATTATATTGTCATGGATCATCCAACATGTTGAGCTTGCCTTTCCCTCTCATGCTAGCCAATTTCTTTGCACCAAGTAGAGATACTACTTGTGCTTCCAAATATCCCTAAACCCGTTTTTGCCTTGAGAGTCCACCATACCTACCTATGGATTGAGTAAGATCCTTCAAGTAAGTTGCCATCGGTGCAAGCAATAAAAATTGCTCTCTAAATATGTATGACTTATTAGTGTAAAGAAAATAAGCTTTATACGATCGTGTGATATGGAAGAAATAAAAGCGACAAACTGCATAATAAAGGTCCATATCACAAGTGGCAATATAAAGTGACGTTCTTTTGCATTAAGATTTTGTGCATCCAACCATAAAAGTGCATGACAACCTCTGCTTCCCTCTGCGAAGGGCCTATCTTTTACTTTTATCTTCTACCTTATATAAGAGTCATGGTGATCTTCACCTTTCTTTTTACATTTTATCCTTTGGCAAGCACAGTGTGTTGGAAAGATC
>NC_041380.1:216040203-216096299 GCF_002162155.2 Triticum dicoccoides
TATTGTTGACATTACCCTTGAGGTAAAACGTTGGGAGGCAAAACTATAAGCCCCTATCTTTCTCTGTGTTATATTAAAACTTCATACCCATAAATATTGCATGAGTGTCAGCAATTGTGAAAGACTAAAAGATGGTTGAGTATGTGGACTTGCTGAAAAGCTCTTATATTGACTGTTTCCTATGTTATGAGAAATTGCAATTGCCTCAATGACCGAGATTATAGTTTGTTGGTTCTCAATGAATTTTATGATTCATACTTGAAATTGTGATTGAATTGTTACTTTAGCATAAGAGATCATATGACAATATATATATATGTTGTTGTTATAACAATGATCATGATGCCCTCATGTCCGCATTTTATTTCTATCGACACCTCTATCTCTAAACATGTGGACATATTTATCGATTTCGGCTTTCACTTGAGGACAAGCGGGGTCTAGGCTTGGGGGATTTGGTACGCCCATTTTGCATCATGCTTTTATATCGATATTCATTGCATTATGGGATGTTATTACACATTATGTCACAATATTTATGCCTATTCTCTCTTATTTTACAAGGTTTACATAAAGAGGGAGAATGCCGACAGCTGGGATTCTGGGCTGGAAAAGGAGATAATATTAGTGACCTATTCGGCACAGCTCCAAAAGCCCTGAATCTTCACGAAAGTTATTTCCAGAATATATAAAAAATACTGAGCGCAAGAAGTACCAGAGGGGGCCACCCACCAGCCATGAGGGTAGGGGCGAGCCCTACACCCCTGGGCGCGCCCCCTGCCTCGTGGGCCCCCTGGTGGCCCTCCGGTGCCCATCTTCTGCTATATGGAGTCTTTCGTCGAGAAAAAAAATCATAAGCAAGATTTCGGGACGAGACTCCGCCGCCACGAGGCAGAACCAATCTAGGGCTCCGATGGAGCTGTTCTGCCGGGGAAACTTCCCTCCAGGAGGGGGAAATCATCACCACCAACGATCCTCTCATTGGGAGGGGGTCAATCTCCATCAACATCTTCACCAGCACCTTCTCATCACAAACCCTAGTTCATCTCTTGTATCCAATCTTTGTATCCAAACCTCAGATTGGTACCTGTGGGTTGCTAGTAGTGTTCATTACTCCTTGTAGTTGATGCTAGTTGGTTTACTTGGTGGAAGACCATATGTTCACATCCATTATGCATATTAATACCCCTCTGATTATGAACATGAATATGCTTTGATAGTTGTTACGTTTGTTCCTGAGGACATGGGAGAAGTCTTGCTATTAGTAGTCATGTGAATTTGGTATTAGTTCGATATTTCGATGAGATGTATGTTGTCATCCCTCTAGTGGTGTCATGTGAACGTCGACTACATGACAATTCACCATTGCTTGGGCCTAGAGGGAGGCATTGGGAAGTAATAAGTAGATGATGGGTTTCTAGAGTGACATTAGCTTAAACCCTAGTTTATGTGTTGCTTCGTAAGGGGCTGATTTGGATCCATATATTTCATGCTATGGTTAGGTTTACCTTAATACTTCTGTTGTAGTTGCGGATGCTTGCAATGGGGGTTAATCATAAGTGGGATTTTTGTCCAAGTAAGGACGGCACCCAAGCACTGGTCCACCCACATATCAAATTATCAAAGTACCGAACGCGAATCATATGAACGTGATGAAAACTAGCTTGACGATAATTATCATGTGTCCTCGGGAGAGCTTTCCTTCATATAAGATTTTTGTCCAGGCTTGTCCTTTGCTACAAAAAGGATTGGGCCATCTTGCTGCACCTTATTTACTTTTATTACTTGCTACTCGTTACAAATTACATTATCACAAAACTATCTGTTACCGATAATTTCAGTGCTTGCAGAGAATACCTTGCTGAAAACCGCTTATCATTTCCTTCTTCTCCTCATTGGTTTCGACACTCTTACTTATCGAAAGGACTATGATAGATCCCCTATACTTGTGGGTCATCAGGCAGCGCATGCCAGATGAACTTTTGGTGGACCAAGGCGGTCAGAAGTGGGCATTTCATAAACCGATGATTGTTCTTTGAGTGTGACATCATCTATTTCATGTAGATAAGCCTACTATATAATGGAAGAGAATTTAAACTTTTTCATATATATGTTGATAGCCTGTTCGATACGTTGTGATTCATAAAGACCGTTACAAACATCAATGTTCTGCTTATCATAGATAAGATTGATTAATACATGTAACAATCCATGTCCTTAACAAGGGGTGCATGCATGTATAGGTTGATCGTGTGTCTTGTGTCGTGTTCTGTGTGCATGCAGCCGGGCGAGTGTTGCGTGTGTGCATGTGTACGTTTCAGTGTTGCATGCATGTGTGCGTCCATGTGTTCGTGAGTGCATGTGTATGTGTCAGTGTTGCACGCCTGCATGTGTGTGTATTCGTTATGTGTACGTGTCAGTGTTGCATGTGTGCATCTGTACGTGCGAGGTGAGGCTACACGTCAGTCGACTAACTTTTTCATCTCTGGTCTGTCAATTTTCCAGCCGTTGGATACGAAATCAAGGGCCTGTATGTTATCTTCAAGCTCCACCCCCTGAGCCGCCAGCCACCACCGGCCGAACTGTCGCCGCCCGCTGCCCACAGCCGGCCCGCGCCGCCTCGCTGCCCTGCCTGCCCCGAAACCACTCCCCACCGCTGGTCCGCCACCGCCCCGGCCATCCCTCTAGCCCCCCCCCCACACTGAGCTTTTTCTCTGGCGATCCCCACGCCACCGCCCAATCACCACGCCCCCCACTACCGGCGACTGCCAACCAGAGGTCTCACGACTTCGAATCCCCACCGACCACTAATTTATTACCATTTGTGTCTTTCATATACGCGCTGACGGGTGGCCCTATGGTAATGTGCGCTGCTGTATATGGACCGTTTTTTACAGGTCAATTGATCGTGTCATCAACAAATTACGGAGCTGTATTGTGAGCCAGTGACCGTATGATCACCCTGAAATGTATTTTATGAACACAATACAGACTCAAACTAACATTTCTTTCTTTCATATACGCTCTCAGGGGCGGGGCCAGAAAATTTGGTCATTGGGTTCACTCTATGACTTGTGAGAATTTGGTACTATTACGTGAAGCGTAAAGTATAATTTTAAATTATCTTACGACAAAGTTATAGCACCCAAAGACAACATAATAAATAGAAATATGGTATCACATATCACATATTGTGTTGCATTAAGAACTGAAGTGTGCAAGACATACCGGTTCAATAAAATTATGAAATTACTTGTTTGCATATTAGAAATAGAGTTGTATCAGGTAACTTTGTAGCCCGGGTGTAGCTTCTCATCTTCTTGGAACATTAGAAAAATGATAAGTTAGTTTGACAAGTTTAGAATAAGTATTATCAAGCGAAAGAATCTTGTAAAGTCACTCACATTTTAAAGTATCCCCTTTTGATCTTTCATCAATTAAAAAGATTAAACATTATTGCATTATTACTAATGATGGAAAATATATCTTTCTCCACATAACAAATTAGACAATCACTCATGAAATGATCACCCATTTTGTAGCGCAACATTTTCTTGACAATAGTCATAGCTGAAAAGAAACTCTCCATTGATGTTGTGGCAACTGGCAATATTAGTACTGGCTTTACAACATAATAGATCAAACAAAATGTAACATGCTTTTCTTCTTCCAACCATTCCAACCTTTAATTGCAAATGCATCACTCCCAGCTTGCACCTGACTGTAATATCTGAAAAGATAGCAACACAAATAGAATGTCTTATGCACTTGGTTCCCTCATTAATATATACGCATAATCTCATCTTGCTTCTTTGGATTTCTTATGTACGTACTATGATATTCTCTCCTGATCGGCCGGATCATAAGGCAACTCATCTGTTAATTTATGTATGAATAGTAGGCATTGGGAGATTATCTGCGGTGACATTTGAAGCACTTTTTCTACGTCTAATAGATGACCTTGATGTGCCTGCAGTATCATTATTTGGATCTAGTGTCTGAGTTCCCTTGGAATAATACAACTCTGTAGCCTACATCAATCAAAGTCCATGCAGAAAAAAGAAATAAGAAAACTAGGGTAAAACATACTAGATTATTATAGGCTAGATAAAACATACACCAGGGAGAGGAGATGTGGCAATTTAATCCAATTACCTTAAATTTCTCGTTACAATTGTCGCCGTTGTCGATGTGTGGTGGCCTACTTGCTGCCGGCGTGCGGCGACTGAGACGCCGTGCGTTCGGCGAGGAACACGAAAAGGCAAGAGGAAATATGTGAATTGTAAAACGAACAGACAAGAGTGTGTGTGTGTGTACATGACTAATCACGGTTTAGGCCTGGGCATGGACAGTTGTGTGTTCATGGGACTTTGGGCCCTCTCTTTACCTATTCACATGACTTTGCACCATGTGGAACATTTGACTGGTCAATTGATTGTGTCATCAACAAAAAATAGAGTTGTACGGGTGAGCCAGTGACCGTATAATCACCACATGTATTTTTTAACACAGTACAAATGCAAGCGCTCATATATACGCGCAAGCACTCACCGCTATAAGCGCACACACGCAGACCCTACCCCTATGAGCACCTTTGAGAGAGTGAGCCAGCATATGATCTTGAGATTTTATGAAATCGTCATAGGTGCCTCGTGGTCGAGGGGAACATTTCCTCCCATTGAACGCACACCGCTAGAAAATACTAAAATTAACCCATGATAAATGCGAGCACCAGGACTTTAACCCTAGTGGTCTCGGGAAACCACTATCCTCCTAACCATCCAACCACAGGTTGGTTAGCACCACAAAATGTATGTGGTGACCATGATGAGCTTATTCTGAAGTCCAGTGACCATATCGTGCTTTCGCTTCAAATACAATTACTGTAAGTGTCGTCAACAAAACACGGAGCATGCAGCAAATACAACGTCCATCAGTGTCATCAACAAAATACGAAGACGTGTAAGCTAGATACCATATGATCACCACGAGAATGTATATGGTGACCATAATGAGCATATTCTGAAGTCCAGTGACCGTATAGTGCTTTCGCTTGAAATACAGTGACCATCACGCGTGAATGTGTCAGGGGCATGCATACTTTTAGAGGGTCAAGAGATAGTTTGTGTGCATACGTGAAAGTGGTGTAGAAAGAGGGGTTGTCCGGTGGAGACAAGGAGAGATATGCCCTTCGTTCTCTTTCCCGTGACTAATATTTTAGAAGAAAATATAAACATTCACAATGCAGAACAAATATTTTTTGATGCACCATGCAATTAACTTTCATGTATAACATTGTACTATTGTATATGCTTATTTTCTTAATGGCCAATTGCGTGTGTGGTGTGGTGGGCACATCATTTCTAGTTAGGGTGGGCACATTCTTTCTAGTTGTGGTGGGTCAACATGAGGACTCATGGGTCGGTTCCATCCTGCGCCACATAGGTTGCACCGAGACGCATTATATGAAGACCCATGTGGAGGACTCGGCGTACAAGACGAAGCTACCAGAGTCGTGGAGGACTCTATCCCCACTGATGATAACCCGAATATATATGATTTGTAACCCTAGGCCTCGAGTATGTTAAAGAAGCCCAGGGGCTAGTTCGTCGATAGTATACACACATGCACAATGCCTGGTATTCACGTGTACTTTGTACACACCCCTATCACTAATATATAGTACCATGCGTAGGCTTTTTCCTCAACTGCAAGGGCCCGAACTTGGGTAAAACTTTGCCTTGTATTACCATCCAGACTAATAGTCAGGGATATCCTACCGAATGATCTGATGGAATCATATCTGCTAACTACTAAGAGAGAGGTGTGTCTAGGGGGTGCAATGTGTGCGAGAGAGGCCTAAAGATAATGTGCGTGTGGGAGACACGTAGGCACATATATGTGCGTATAGAGGGCTAGTAGAGACCATGCATGTGTATATATGCATGTGAGAGAAATAGTGGTTTCCTACTGAGATTAGTGAAAAGAGTGGTACATAGTAGTCAGAAAGAGAGAGGGAGATATATAGAGTGTGTGCGTGAGACACCCCGACACCCCGAGAGAGATTGTGAGCATGTGTGAAAGAGAAATGTCGATGTATATAAAGTGTGTGCACATATGCGTTAGATAGAGAGATATATAGCTCGTGTGTGAGAACGGCTCAAAGCATAGTGCATCTACGTGTAAAAGGCAGTTCTAAGTATTAAACTGAAATATAAATGGCATTATTATTTTTGGATGAGATCATGAATTTTGCAATTTGCGTATGAACGAAAATCGGTCTATCAGACACCCGTACTCTATTGAATTCTAGCATGTGCATGTGTTTATTTCATATTATCGATCCATAGAGTGAGAGCGGTTTGAAATAAATGCAATGCATTGCTTTTTCAATTCATATATAAACATTAATTAGTGCACTCCATGTTGTTAGTGTGAAGCACTTTATACATTTGTCACTTACATGGATACATTCCAAATTGCTAGCTACGAAATAGAATACATGTTGAATTCAACATAAAGGGGGTCGAAGATTCGAATTCATAGGAAGTGCATTCATCTATTTTAATCCGAGATAATGGCATTTGTAAATCAGATCTAAAAGGGGGCATCAATCTTTGTTGTGCGTTTGAACATGCTATATATTCATACGCATGTCTAACTATTTTTTTGCAATCAAGGAGATTATATCTAGAACCATGCATGAACTGAGGTAAGTTGCATATTTTTTACTAATATATACTCGTGTACAGTGTATATTCAAAATGTGCCCCCTCCATTCCAAAATAATCATAGTTTTAGGATTTTCAAGAGTCAAGATTTGGAAGTTTGACAAATCCTGAAAGTTCAATTCAAGAGAACTGAAAACGTTAACGCTTCTGCTCCCAAATATTGAACGAAGCGCCAAATAAGCCTCTGGTCACCCGAAACCGCGCGAGACTAATGGTTGGTGGTAGGAAATTACTGTCCTGACTCTGGCCCGTGTAGCCTATTGGCCCGATGTCCTAAGGTCTAAACCGGGGTAGGTTTGTAACTTTACCAAGACGATAGTCTCAACCGCCTCCGAGAAGCATTCATACACCGTGGGCACCTAAACACCCATGCACTCAGCCGAAATCTATCCTGCCCACCATTTGGGACACCTGAGATTATTGTCCTCCCCCCAACCCCTAATATGTCCAAAATTTTAGATGGGGGCAAAGTTTGTAACTTTCCCCAAATTTGAAACAAGCGCGTCCCAAACCGAAGCATTGTTCCCCCTTAGTTCCCTTCCCTCTGTTTCCCCATTCATACTCCGTGGGCGCCAAAACGCCCTCTCCACCAGCCGCGAAACTCCAGCCTCCTTCGTCCTCCACCGCATCGTGCTCAATCCACCACCGCCCTCCTCCATCACGCCAACGCCGGTACCCCGACGTCGTCGTCCAACACAACCGCAACCACAATGCCCTTAAGGACTTAGGAGCTGAAGCCGAGGCAGAGCTGCCTCCACGACGCCGCCGCCAATGCGAACGTGCGTCGTACCAGAACCACTTCGACCACGCCGTCCTGCGGCTCATCGCTTCCACTCCACTGTCGCAACCGTCCACCGCACCGGAGTTGTTCCCACTACGCCGTCATTCGCCACCTCGGATCTAGTTCCCCGCCGCCGATGGACGGCCACCGCACCATACTCAACAACTTCGCCATGCGTTCGTCCAAGGCTTCACTGTCCTCCACAACTTCTCATTTCCAGCGAACCACAAGAAATTCATTGGAATAATAGAAGGAGGACATGATACGTCTCCAACGTATCTATAATTTTTTATTCTTCCATGCTATTATATTAGCTATTTTGGATGTTTATGGGCTTTATTGTACACTTTTACATTATTTTTGGGACTAACCTATTAACCCAGAGCTCAGTGCCAGTTTGTGTTTTTTCCTTGTTTTAGAGTATCGCAGAAAAGGAAAATCAAACGGAGTCCAATTGACCTGAAACTTCACGGAACTTATTTTTGGACCAGAAGAAGCCCACAAAGTATCGGAGTGGGACCAGGAGAGTCCCGGGCTACCCACGAGGGTGGGGGCGCGCCCCCTGTGTAACACCCCGGATATGTTTTACCTAATATGTAATCCAACTCTTGCCGTTTCCGGCGTTAAGTTATTTTATTTTCTCGGGTTCAGGTTTTTGTCTCCGTGTGTTGTTATCGTTGTCATGCATCTCATATCATGTCATCATGTGCATTGCATTTGTATACATGTTCGTCTCATGCATCCGAGCATTTTCCCCGTTGTCCATTTTGCATTCCAGCGCTCCGTTCTCCTCCAGTGGTCATTTCTACCTTTCTTTTGTGTGTGGGGGTTAAACATTTCGGATTGGACCGAGACTTACCAAGCGGCCTTGGTTTACTACCGGTAGACCGCTTGTCAAGTTTCGTACCATTTGGACTTCGTTTGATGCTCCAACATTTAACCGAGGGCTCGAAAGGCCTCGTGTGTGTTGCAGCCCAACACCCTTCCAATTTGGCCCACAACCCACCAAAACCCTCTCCATCATCTAGAGCGTTCGATCATGATCGCGTGGCCGAAAACCGCACCTCATTTGGACACTCCTAGCTCACTCTATGCCTATAAATACACCACCCTTCTGAAATTCGCGGTTCCCCTCGTCCGAAACCCTAGATCCACCCCTCACCGCGTGGCCGGACACGTCCGCCGCCGCCCGCAGCGAATCCCAGGCCGCCACGTCGCCCGCGCTCGCGCCCCACATCGCCGGCCCGCGAAGCCTGGGTTGGCCCCCCGCGAGGCCCGAAGCACCACCGCCCACGCTCGCCTTCTCCTCCCCCGAGCCGGCAGCCACCTCGCCGGACTTTGCCTCGCGCCGCCGCGGCACCATCGCCGGCCGCCTCCACACCGACCTTCGCCGGCTGGTCCTCTCGCCGCCTCGCCTGGTCGCGCGCGCCACCGGAGCTCCGACGCTGAGCCGCGCCGCGCCGGCGACTCCTCCTCACCAGCTTTCCCTCCCCGCGGCAAACTCCGGCAGCCACGAGCCATCGACGCTGGCGAGCCCTCCGGCGAGCTCAGATTCGATCTCGGGGCACGTGCAAACCCTAGATCTGGGTTGACCTCCTCCCCTCTCTTCGTATTATTTTACATACTTTCACCGGCTCTATCTCCGCATCCGTAGATCCATTTTGGGCATATAGCATATCAAAATGTTCGACTCAGAGAGCACATCATTTCATCTCATTGCATCATTTTCATTTGAGTTCATCTTGATGCCCGAAATGCTGTTGGAAGAGTGCTATTTGAATTAATTGTCAGATCTGCTGCTCCAAATAGCTATTTGTCATTTTTGCCATGATTATTGTGTGCATGATATGCCCCTGAGCTCTACATATGTTTTGTTATATGCTTTGTCATCTTTCCAGAGGTGCCACCCATGTATTTTTGTGATGTGTGTGGTGACTAGCACAAGCTTGCAAAGTGGTGCATTCGTTAATGCCGATTTCAGGGACTTAGCAATTCCACTAAGTCATTGATCTGTTTTTATCAATATGCCATATGTTCATGTTGTTTCCTAGTGATCCGTGCCTCTTTTGAGGATGATCGGTAAGGATGTTTTGTTAATCGTGTAGTGCTATATCCATCCATGTCTTGGTTGGCAATTATGGAGCACCCTAGCTTGAGTCAATCGAGCTCTACTTTTGCTATTTCGTGAATCTGGGCAGATTGTCTACTTGTTAGCGATTTTGCCGAGGATGTTGTAGTTGATCCGTGCATGCTATGTTATTGTTCTTACCATGTCCAGCTCGTATAATGTGTATTCTTGATGGCTGTATGCTTTGATTTTCATGACATGCTCTGTAGTGAGTGCATCGAGGTTGTAAACATGACTACTTGATATCTAATTTGCATGTTCCAGTTTTTCACTAAGTCTGTAATCTGATTATGTTTTTGCCATGTTCACATGCTTGCAATTGTATTTTCTGATCCCTTTTGGCTCAAGGTCACTAAGGGACTTTTGTTAAGCTCTTTGAGTTTCTCCATGCCATGCTTTGCTTTGCAAAGTTCAGTTCTTGTAGCATCTAGTTTTCATACTCCAAAGTGTGCTACCTGATCTGAAATTCCAGACAAGTGTTAATTTCACTAAGTCTGAAATCTGTTTACCAATTGCACTTTTGCCATGCTTGTTCAAACCTGTTAATGGATGAACTGGACGTAGCTCAGTGTTCATCTTTTGTTAAGAATCATGAATGGATCCCTGCCATGTATTTTGTTGTCATGTTTGGGTGCCGTAGCATGTTCATCTTGTTGCATTTAGATGGCTACTTGCTGTTTATCGCAGACCGTTGCCATATTTGTATTGCTTGCCATTTCCAAACCGTGCATCCGATTCCGGCGTTCTTTATATTGTTTTCAAGCGAAATCATCTCACCTTTCCATTGGAACACTTGGATTTCCAAGTTGAGGCCAGGTTCTTTCATTCCTTGTCAAATCTTGCATATGCATCACATATCGCATGCCGCATAACATACCATGTTGCATCATGTTGTTTGAGCTTTGCACGTGGTTGATTGTGTTCTTGTTGCTTGTTTGTCTTGTTTGGGTACAGCCGGGATATGAGTTCGCTAACGAGGAGCCCGTTGAGTTTGCTTACGAGGATCCAGTCAACTCTAACGACTTTGCAGGCAAGATGATCATACCCTCGAAATCACTTCTATCTTTGCTTTGCTAGATGCTCGCTCTTTTGCTATGCCTATGCTATGATGCCTACCACTTGCTTATCATGCCTCCCAAATTGCCATGTCAAACCTCTAACCCACCATGTCCTAGCAAACCGTTGATTGGCTATTTTACCATTTTGCTCAGCCCCTCTTATAGCGTTGCTAGTTGCAGGTGAAGATTGGAGACCGTTCCTTGTTGGAACATTATTTACTTGTTGGGATATCATTATATTACCTTGTTATCTTAATGCATCTATATACTTGGTAAAGTGTGGAAGGCTCGGCCTTTTAGCCTAGTGTTTTGTTCCACTCTTGCCGCCCTAGTTTTCGTCATATCGGTGTTATGTTCCCGGATTTTGCGTTCCTTACGTGGTTGGGTGATAATGGGAACCCCTTGATAGTTCGCCTTGAATAAAACTCCTCCAGCAATGCCCAACCTTGGTTTTACCATTTGCCACCTAGCCTCTTTTTCCCTTGGGTTTCGGGAGCCCAAGGGTCATCTTATTTAAACCCCCCTGGGCCAGTGCTCCTCTGAGTGTTGGTCCGACTGAGCTGCCTGTGGGGCCACCTCGGGGCAACTTGAGGTTTGGTTTTACTCGTAGCTAGTCTCATCTGAGTGTGCCCTGAGAACGCGATATGTGTAGCTCCTATCGGGATTTGTCGGCACATTCGGGCAGTGTTGCTGGATTTGTTTTAACTTGTCGAAGTGTCTTATAGAACCGGGATAACGAGTCTGGTCGGAACGTCTCAGGAGAAGGTATATCCTTAGTTGACCGTGAGAGCTTGTCATGGGCTAAGTTGGGCCTCCCCTGCAGGGATTTGAACTTTCGAAAGCCATGCCCGCGGTTATGGGCAGATGGGAATTTGTTAATGTCCGGTTGTAGATAACTTGAACATTAACTTAATTAAAATGAATCAACTGTGTGAGTTACCGTGATGGTCTCTTCTCGGCGGGGTCCGGGAAGTGAACACGGTGTTGGAGTAATGCTTGCCGCAGGTTGTTCTCTAGTTATCTGTTCGCGCTTTGCCTTCTATTCTCGCTCTCTTTTGCGAACAGGTTAGCCACCATTTATGCTAGTCGCTTGCTGCAGCTCCACATATTACCTTGCCTTACCTATAAGCTTAAATAGTCTTGATCGCGAGGGTGCGAGATTGCTGAGTCCCTGTGGCTCACAGATTACTTCCAAATCGGATGCAGGGCCTGACGACTCCGTTCCAGATGACGCCCTCGAGCTCAAGTGGGAGTTCGACGAGGACTCACGCCAATACTACGTGTCTTTCCCTGATGACCAGTAGTGGTGCCCAGTTGCGGCGATCGGGACCATGTCGCATGTTGGGTTGGTCTTTTATTTTGGCACCGTAGTCGGGCCATGAGTGATTGGATGATGTAATGCTATTTATGTACTTTGTTTGATGTGGCGAGTGTAAGCCAACTATGTTCCTTCCCCTTTTATTATTTATATTACATGGGATGTTGTGAAGATTGCCTAACTTGTGACATTGCTTTCAATGCGGCTATGCCTCTAAGTCGTGCTTCGACACGTAGGAGATATAGCCGCATTGAGGGTGTTACACCCTGCCTCATGGACAGCCCAGAGGTCCACCGACGTACTTCTTCCTCCCATATATACCCATATACCCTAAAAACTTCGGGGAGCAAAATAGATCGGGAGTCCTGCTGCCAAAAGCCTCTGTAGCCACCGAAAGCCAATCTAGACCCATTCCGGCACCCTGCCGGAGGGGGAATCCCTCTCCGGTGGCCATCTTCATCATCCCGGTGCTCTCCATGATGAGGAGGGAGTAGTTCTCCCTCAGGGCTGAGGGTATGTACCAATAGCTATGTGTTTGATCATTCTCTCTCGTGTTCTTGAGGTGGTACGATCTTGATGTATCGCGAGCTTTGCTATTATATTTGGATCCTATGATGTTTCTCCCCCTCTACTCTCTTGTAGTGGATTGAGTTTTCCCTTTGAAGTTATCTTATCGGATTGAGTCTTTAAGGATTTGAGAACACTTGATGTATGTCTTGCGTGGGATAGCTGTGGTGACAATGGGGTATTCTATGATCCACTTGATGTATGTTTTGGTGATCAACTTGTGGGTTCCATGACCTTGGGAATCTATGCATAGGGGTTGGCACACGTTTTCGTCTTGACTCTCCGGTAGAAACTTTGGGGCACTCTTTGAGGTTCTATGTCTTGGTTGAATAGATGAATCTAAGATTGTGTGATGCATATCGTATAATCATACCCACGGATACTTGAGGTGACATTGGAGTATCTAGGTGACATTAGGCTTTTGGTTGATTTGTGTCTTAAGGTGTTATTCTAGTATGAACTCTAGGGCTGTTTGTGACACTTATAGGAATAGCCCAACGGATTGATTGGAAAGAATAACTTTGAGGTGCATTCGTACCCTACCATAATCTCTTCGTTTGTTCTCTGTTATTAGTGACTTTGGAGTGACTCTTTGTTGCATGTTGAGGGATAGTTATGTGATCCAATTATGTTATTATTGTTGAGAGAATTTGCACTAGTGAAAGTATGAACCCTAGGCCTTGTTTCAACGCATTGCAATACCATTTGTGCTCAATTTTCTCATTAGTTACCTTGCTGTTTTATATTTTCAGATTACAAAAACCTTTATCTACCATCCATATACCATTTGTATCACCATCTCTTCACTGAACTAGTGCACCTATACAATTTACCATTGTATTGGGTGTGTTGGGGACACAAGAGACTCTTTGTTATTTGGTTGCAGGGTTTCTTGAGAGAGACCATCTTCATCCTACGCCTCTTACAGATTGATAAACCTTAGGTCATCCACTTGACGGAAATTTGCTACTGTCCTACAAACCTCTGCACTTGGAGGCCCAACAACGTCTACAAGAAGAAGGTTGTGTAGTAGACATCAAGCTCTTTTTTGGCACTGTTGCCGGGGAGGTTAGTGCTTGAAGGTATATCTTTAGATCTTGCAATCGAATCTTTTTGTTTCTTGTTTTAGCACTAGTTTAGTTTATAAAAGAAAACTACAAAAAAAACATGGAATTGAGTTTGCCTCATATGCTTCACCTTTTTAATATCTATCATGAAAATAAGGATTCCGATAATTGTGATCAAGTGCTAGAAGAAGAATGCATTAGAATGTTTGGCACTAAATCTTTGAATGGTGAGCATGATTGCAATGTTGTTAGTATGAACTCCTTGAATATCCATGATGCTTATGATATGCAAAGCCACAAGCTTGGGGAAGCTATGTTTGATGAAGATGATATTTTTTGTCTCCCAAGTTTTGATGAGCAAATTTATTATGATGAAAGCATGCCTCCTATTTATGATGATTATATTGATGAAAGTGGATTTGGAGAGGTCGTGACTTTATTTTGTGATGAATTCACTATTCCGGAAGAGGTTCCAATTGATTATGAGAACAAAGTTGCTATCTAGGATGATTATTGTGATGACTTGTATGCTATAAATAATAATGATATTCATGAAACTTGTCATCATGATTTTAGTTTTCAATTGGATTATACCTCACATGATAATTATTTTGTTGAGTTTGCTCCCACTATTATTCATGAGAAGAATTTTGCATATGTGGAGAGTAATAAAAATTATATGCTTGTAGATCATGAAAAGAATGATTTAGGTGCTGGTTATATTGTTTAATTCGTTCATGATGCTACTGAAAATTATTATGAGGGAGGAACATATGCTTGTAGTAATTGCAATAATATCAAGTTTCATCTCTATGTGTTGAAAATCTTGAAGTTATCCTTGTTTTACCTTCCTAAGCAAGTTGATTCTTGTTCCCATAAATTGTTTGCTCACAAAATCCCTATGCATAGGAAGTGGATTGGACTTAAATGTGCTAGTCATACTCTTCATGATGCTCTATTTATGTTTAAATTCTTATCTTTTATGTGAGCATCATTGAAATCATCATGCCTAGCTAGGGGCGTTAAACGATAGCGCTTGTTGGGAGGCAACCCAACTCTATTTTTGTACCTTGCTTTTTGCTCCTGTTTAGTAATAAATTTTTATCTAGATTCTGTTTAGATGTGGGTTTTATGCTTTTAATTAGTGTTTGTGCCAAGTAGAACCATTGGGAAGACTTGGGGAAAGTCTTGTTCATCTTGCTGTAAAACAATAGAAACTTTAGCGCTCACGAGAATTGCTGCCATTTTTTATTGGAGAGTGCTATTTAGTTAATTATTTTTGCAGATGATTAGTAGATAAATTACTACAGACTGTTCTGTTTTTGACAGATTCTGTATTTCATGTGTTGTTTACTTATTTTGATGAATCTATGGCTAGTAAAAGAGTTTATAAACCATAGAGAAGTTGGAATACAGTAGGTTTAACACCAATATAAATAAAGAATGAGTTCATTACAGTACATTGAAGTGGTGTTTTGCTTTCTTTCGCTAACGGAGCTCACGAGTTTTCTGTTAAGTTTTGTGTTGTGAGGTTTTCATTTTTTGGGTAAAGATTCGATGGACTATGGAATAAGGAGTGGCAAGAGCATAAGCTTGGGGATTCCCAAGGAACCCCAAGGTAATATTCAAGGACAACCAAAAGCCTAAGCTTGGGGATGCCCCGGAAGGCATCCCCTCTTTCGTCTTCGTTCATCGGTAACTTTACTTGGAGCTATATTTTTATTCAGCACATGATATGTGTTTTGCTTGGAGCGTCATTTTAGTTTATTTAGCTTTGCTTGATGCTTGAATAAAATACCAAGATATGAAATTCTTAAATGTTAGAGAGTCTTCATATAGTTGCATAATTATTCGACTACTCATTGATCTTCACTTATATCTTCCGGAGTAGTTTGTCATTTGCTCTAGTGCTTCACTTACATCTTTTTAGAGCACGGTGGTGGTTTTATTTTATAGAAATAGATGAACTCTCATGCGTCACTTATATTATTTTGAGAGTCTTAAACATCATGGTAGTTTGCTTTGGTTATGAAACTAGTCCTAATATGATGGGCATCCAAGAGGGATATAATAAAAACTTCATATAAAGTGCATTGAATACTATGAGAAGTTTGATACTTGATGATTGTTTTGAGATATGAAGATGGTGATATTAGAGTCATGCTAGTTGAGTAGTTGTGAATTTGAGAAATACTTGTGTTGAATTTTGTGATTCCCATAGCATGCATGTATGGTGAACCGTTATGTGACAAAGTCGGAGCATGATTTGTTTATTGATTGTCCTCCTTATGAGTGGAGGTCGGGGACAACCGATGGTCTTTTCCTACCAATCTATCCACCTAGGAGCATGCGCGTAGTACTTTGTTTCGATAACTAATAGATTTTTGCAATAAGTATGCGAGTTCTTTATGACTAATGTTGAGTCCATGGATTATACACACTCTCACCCTTCCACCATTGCTAGCCTCTCTAGTACCGCGCAACTTTCGCCGGTCCCATAAACCCACCATATATCTTCCTCAAAACAGCCACCACACCTACCTATTATGGCATTTCCATAGCCATTCCGAGATATATTGCCATGCAACTTTTGAATACTATGAGAAGTTTGATACTTGATGATTGTTTTGAGATATGAAGATGGTGATATTAGAGTCATGCTAGTTGAGTAGTAGTGAATTTGAGAAATACTTATGTTGAAGTTTGTGATTCCCGTAGCATGCACGTATGGTGAACCGTTATGTGACGAAGTCGGAGCGTGATTTGTTTATTGATTGTCCTCCTTACGAGTGGCGGTCGGGGACGAGCGATGGTCTTTTCCTACCAATCTATCCCCTAGGAGCATGCGTGTAGTACTTTGTTTCGATAACTAATAGATTTTTGCAATAAGTATGTGAGTTTTTTATGACTAATGTTGAGTCCATGGATTATACGCACTCTCACCCTTCCACCATTGCTAGCCTCTTTAGTACCGCGCAACTTTTGCCGTTACCATAAACCCACCATATATCTTCCTCAATACAGCCACCATACCTACCTATTATGGCATTTCCATAGCCATTCCGAGATATATTGCCATGTAACTTTCCACCGTTCCGTTTAATATGACATGCTCCATCATTGTCATATTGCTTTGCATGATCATGTAATT
Source organism: Triticum dicoccoides (assembly GCF_002162155.2). NCBI lineage: Eukaryota > Viridiplantae > Streptophyta > Magnoliopsida > Poales > Poaceae > Triticum > Triticum dicoccoides. The sequence goes on from NC_041380.1 coordinate 216,057,005, forward strand.
GACATTTTAGTTGTGGCACAGCCACCGTTCATAATTCTTTCATACATGTCACTCATGAGTCATTGCACATCCCGGTACACCGGCGGAGGCATTCATATAGAGTCATAATTTGTTCTAGTATCTAGTTGTAATCATTAAGTTGTAAATAAATAGAAGTGTGATGATCATCATTAATAGAGCTGTAACGACCCGACCTCAGACGGTCAAGTCTCTGTGCTTAAGTGTCATCCCTGGATCGGTATGCTGACACACACAGTACTTGAGGATTTATAACATAGGTAAATCACATGTATAAAGTAACGCAAAATATTATTACCTCAATCCAAATAGCGGAAGTAACAAGGTTGTGGATTCCCATCAACACCAACGGCAAAGTTGAGTGTAGAAATCGTAACCCAAACACTTACTCATCATAAAAATCCTGCAACATGAGACGTTGCAGCCATAAAGGGTCAGTACATTGAATGTACTGGAAAATTCACACCATAGGATAATGATGAATAAAAGGCTATCACTACATGCATATTTGGCTGGTGGAAAGGCTCTATGGTTATAATGTTTTTGCGAAAAGCCAATTTTTCCCTACTACAAAGGAATACATTTTATTTAACTACAAAGTTGGTTCAAAATATTGAGAAGGTTCCTCCAACTCAATCCCAAATTACCATCGACAACCCAACAAATTATTTAAGTAACGTGATGAGATCAATATGATAATCCAAGTACCAGAGACTCAAGATGTCCATAATCGGGGACACGACTAATCATGATTAGTTTATACACTCTGCAGAGGTTTGCGCACTTTTCTCCACAAGACTCGATCTCCTCCGTTGGATTTCTTGCACTACATGGTGTTTGAGAAACGGATGACCGAGACATAGTCTTTCAGAAGAATTAACTCTCTACTCCGGATAGACTATACCACCTACAACCCCCTACATCTGCTAGTCTATCTCTTCAAGAGCTTCACGCAACTTACTCAACTATGCTAGAGCCCATAATAGCTTGTGGCTGCACACAGAAGTTTCTAGCATGAATAATCTTATGATCCCTTTGAGCCTGGTGGCATTCCATAGGGTGATCACAGGGGTCCTCCGGGATCCCCTTGGGCAAGCACTGGGTTCTCTAGGTGCCCCAACCAATTCACCCAGATGTGTATTAAAGTAACCACATTAAGTTGAACCATTAATTAATAATCTCACGTCTGTCATGGATACACTCAAACCCAATCCACGTCTACGAGCATAGAATGGCAATATAAGCATAACATAGAAGTAACTCCCAAGGTTTGAATGCAGGACTATAGGTTCCTACCTCATCAACTACTTCCCAATACCCACATGTTATCAATCCTACTCATGCAATGTTTGAGGGTGAAACTAATGCATAAAACTGGGTATGAAAGGGATATGATCAAAGTGTGAACTTGCCTTGTACTGTTGAGGAAGATGATTCACACTCATAACTTGTAACATCCCAAATTTTCAATTTGGAATGTTATACATTAGATCATCATGCATATCATATTTTATTTTTCATTTTGGTTGATCCTAGAAATTCTACGCAACTCAACGACCCACGGAGAGAGTTGGGGATTTTGTTATTTTCATATTTGAGTTTTCTAAAATTTTGAGAATAGGATCATTTGATTTTATTTATTTATCATCAATTATTTCTATTACAAAAATATGAGAGAGGGAATAAAATGACTTTCCCAAAATAAAGAAATATTGAGGATTTAATAAAAAAATCAAATAAGATTTTATTTCGGAGTTTCTCGGTGTTTTATTTGAATTTAGGAAAAATGTGCGCTTTTCAAAATTGCATCTAGGTCCCAAATAAATGTTCACCTTGTGCGGCTTGATTTTAGAAGCCCGTGAAAATTTATTTCGGAATTTTTGGAGTCCGTTTAGTATTTCTTTTTATTTTTCTTTTGAGCGGAATAAAAAAACGAACCGACTTCGGGCCATAGCCGAGCGGGACACCGCCCGGGGGCAGCCTTTAAATAGCGCCGCCCCGAGCCGCCCCAGCCCATCAGCCCTGCCTCGATCCACGCGCGCCGCCGGAGCCGCCGCGGCCGCCAACGACGATCCCGCCACCCGAGGTTCGTCGCGCCTCGTTTTCCATGCCGAAAAAAAGAAAGAGAGAAAAAAAAATCGGCGGTCAGCGTTTTTCTTTTTCTTGGATTTAATCCGCGATTTCTGTGATCACGATTCCTGATCCGATTTTTGTTTTAGTTTAACTTTTCGCTCATTTATCGGAATCAGGCGATTCAAGCGCCTAGAGATTTGTCTCGAAACCCTCTATCCGTTTAACCAACTTAAACAAGTTTTTGCTACTGTAAAATTAACCCTAGTTCCAGATTAGTAGAACGAAGTTGTTTTCTTTCGCCGTTTGACTTTCGTTGCTTCGTTCGATTTGATTCTTTTTGCCAACCGGAGTTCTTAAGTTGAACCCTCTGGTTAGATCTCTTATTTGAGTTTTACCTATGCATTAGATGAGTACTTATTGTATGCTTGTTTGTTTTTTTGTGATAGAGTACCCGGAGTGCGTCGCCTGTTACTTCGAATCGTTAGGTTTCGCGGATCATCAGCAAGATAAGTTACACTTTGATCATACCTTTTCTACTACCCAGTTTTATTGCATTAGATCAATCCTCACACATTGCATGATTAGGATCTAATTAAATTGTGGGATGGGAAGTAAATGAGGTAGTACCTATTACTTGTTTATTATCAAACCTTTGGGAGTTACTTCTATGTTTGCTTATTATGCCATGCTATGCTAGTAGACGTGGATTGGGTGAGTGAAATACATGACAGATGTGAGATTGTTAATTAATGGTTTATCTAAGGTGGCAACTTAAACACACATATGGGTGGATTGAGGCACCTGGGTATTCCAGGACTTGCCTGTTTTCTTTTGGACCGCCACCCAGGCTCAAAGGGATCATGAGACTATTCATACTAGAAACTTCCGTGTGCAGCCACAAGCTATTATGGGCTCTAGCACAGTTGACTAAGTCATGCGAACTCTTACAGTGGTAGACTAGCAGATGTAGGGGATGTAGGTGGTACGGTCTACCCACGTAAGGTGCTAGCGCTTCTGAAAGACTATGTCTCGGTCATCCGTCTTCTCAAACACCATGTCGTGCGAGAAACCAAATGGAGGCGATCGAGTCTTGTGGGGAAAAGTGCGCAAACCTCTGCAGAGTGTAATAAACTAATCATGATTAGTCGTGTCCCCGGTTATGGACATCTTGAGTATCTAGTACTTGGATTATCATGTGAATCTCAACATGTTACTTTAAATTAATTTTGTTGGGTTATGCTTAATGATGATGCTTAATTGGGATTGAGAATGCTGTCAACCATTCTCAATGTTTAACATCCACCATGATAGTAATAAATTTTATACCTTTGAAGTAGGGAAAAATTGGCTTTACGCAAAACTATAACCATAGAGCTTTCCACCAGCCAAATATGCATATAGTATAGCTGTTTCATTCCATTACTCTCTATGTGTTACCTTCCCAGCATATTCCATGTGCTGACCCGTTTCGGGCTGCAACGTTAATGTTGCAGACTGTAGCGACCAGACCTCAAACACTCTGATCTCTGTGCTCCGGTGTCATCCCTGGATCAGTAATGCTGACACCACACAGTACTCGGAGGATTTATAGCAGAGTAGCAATCACACACTTATTACATCGAGTGTCTCAAAAGAGAACTTATTACAATAAATATGGCTTAAGGCCATCTAATTATGATAACAGCGGAAGGCTTGGAAGATAAGTGAGTCCATCAAGTCCAACGCATCACTGAGTATAGAACCACGACCTAAAACTCCTTAATCGTCATCTTAAAAGTCTGCAACATTAACGTTGCAGCCTGAAAACGGGTCAGCACATGGAATATGCTGGCAAGGTAACACATAGAGAGTAAAGGAATGCAACAGATATACTATATGCATATTTGGCTGGTGGAAAGCTCTATGGTTACAGTTTTGCATAAAGCCAATTTTTCCCTACTTCAAAAGGAATAAATTTAATTACTATCATGGTGGTTGTTAAACATTGAGAATGGTTGACAGCATTCTCAATCCCAATTAAGCATCATCGTTAACCCTACAACATTAATTTTAGAGTAACATGTTGAGATTCACATGATAATCCAGATACTAGATACTCAAGATGTCCATAACCGGGGACACGGCCAATCATGATTAGTTTGTTACACTCTGCAGAGGTTTGTGCACTTTTCCCCACAAGACTCGATCGCCTCCGTTGGATTTCTCGCACTACATGGTGTTTGAGAAACGGATGACCGAGACACAGTCTTTCAGAAGCGCTAGCACCTTACGATGGATAGACCAGTACACCTACTTTCCCCTACATCTGCTAGTCTACCCTGTAAGAGTTCGGACGACTTAATCAACTATGCCAGAGCCCATAATGGCTTGTGGCTGCACACGGAAGTTTCTAGTTTGAAAAATCTCATGATCCCTTTGAGCCTGGGTGGCGGTCCAAAAGAAAACAGGCAGGTCCTGGAATACCCAGGTACCTCAATCCACCCAGATGTGTATTTAAGTTGCCACCTTAGATAAACCATTAATTATCAATCTCACATCTGTCATGGATTTCACTCACCCAATCCACGTCTACTAGCATAGCATGGCATAATAAGCAAACGTAGAAGTAACTCCCAAAGGTTTGATAATAAACAGGTAATAGGTACTACCTCATCTACTTCCCATCCCATAGTTTAATTAGATCCTAATCATGCAATGTGTGAAGATTGATCTAATGCAAAAAAACTGGGTTGTAGAAAAGGTATGATCAAAGTGTTACTTGCCTTGCTGATGATCCGTGAAACCTAACGATTCGAAGTAACAGGCGGCGCACTCCGGGTACTCTATTGCAGGCAAACAAACAAGCATACAATAAGTACTCATCTAATGCACAGGTAAAACTCAAATAAGAGATCTAACCAGAAGGTTGAACTTAAGAACTCCGGTTGGCAAAAAGAATCAAATCGAACGAAGCAAAGTAGGTCAAACGGCGAAAGAAAACAACTTCGTTCTAGCAATCTGAACCTAAGTCAAATTTTCCAGCAGCAAAAACTTGTTTAAGTTGATTATTCGGATAGAGGGTTTCGAGACGAAACTCCAAGCGCTTGAATCGCCTGATTCCGATAAACGAGCGAAAAGTTAAACTAAAACGAAAATCGGATCAGAAATCACGATCAGAAAATAACCGCGGAAAAAATCCGACGAAAAAGAAAAACGACAAACGGATTTTTTTTAAAATGACACTGATTTCGAGGTGCGGCGAACCTCGGGCAACGCGCGGCTCAGGCGGATCGGCGGCGGCGGCTGGCGGCTGGCGGCTAGGGTTAGGGCACGGCTAGGGTTTCGGGGCGGCTGGGCCTTCGGGCTGGCTTGCCCCGGCTTATAAAGGCCCCGGCCAGGCGGAGTCCTGGCCGAGTACGGCCCATAGTCGGTTCTGTTTTTTTTCGCTCGGAAGAAAAAAAATAAAAAGAAATACTAAACAGACTCCAAAAATCCTGAAATAAATTTTCCCGAGCTTCTAAAATCAAGCCCGACAAAGTGAACATTTATTTGGGCCCTAAATGCAATTTTGAAAAACGCGCATTTTTCCTAATTGAAATAAAAACAAAAAAACTCCGAAATAAAACTATTTGATTTTTTTATTAAATCCTCAATATTTCTATATTTCGGGAAAGTCATTTTATTCCCTCTCTCATATTTTTGTAATAGAAATAATTGATGATAAAATAAATAAAATCAAATGATCCTATTCTCAAATTTGAGAAAAACTCAAATATGAAAATAACGTAATCCCCAACTCTCTCCGTGGGTCCTTGAGTTGCTTAGAATTTTCTAGGATCAAAACCCAAAGCAAATAAAATATGATATGCATGATGATCTAATGTATAACATTCCAAATTGAAAATTTGGGATGTTACATCTTTTCAGATGACGATTAAGGAGTTTTTAGGTCGTGGTTCTATACTCAGTGATGCCGTTGGAGTTGATGGACTCACTTATCTTCCAAGACTTCCACCGGTATCGTTATTAGATGGCCTTAAGTCATACTTATTGTAATAAGTTCTCTTTTGACACACTCGATGTAATAAGTGTGTGATTGCTACTCTGTTATAAATCCTCCGAGTACTGTGTGGTGTCAGCATTACTGATCCAGGGATGACACTGGAGCACAGAGATCAAACTGTTTGAGCTTTGGTCGCTACAGAGATGGTATCAGACCTTGATCACTATTCACTCTCTTCTCTTCTGACCTCTCATCTTTTCTACTCTTTAGGATGGCGGATGCAAGGAACAAGTTCACACAACCGGATGAAGATACACCCTTTGGACGCCACTTGAAGGAAGTCACTAGATACCTGAATATAGGAGTACCAAGCTTCACGGGAACCTACAATGCCACTTTACCTGAAGAAGAGCGCTGGATGATTCAAGTTCAAGTTCCAGGAAGGACGTTCATGCCAGTCACTGAGCCCATAGAATTTTCTTTTGATGCACCAACTTGGAATCTAGGAAAGAGCATGGCAGCTCACATCGCCATGGGACGCATTGGAGAAGTCTACCGCAAGGATCTCAAGGATACTATCTACCCGATTTGTGGGCGCCGAGATGAGCACTGGGAGATGATCAACACCAGGAAGGATAGGTCAATCGCAGCTTTTATCCAGGAGTTAAATCAGCACATTCGACGACAGGAGAACCAGATGTGTGCCGACATGATAGACCTGAAGAAGGCAAAGACTAGAATCAAGGAACTGGAGGAAGAACTCAATGCTACACGTGAAGATTATGAAGAGGAAATTGAAGTATTGGTGGAGAAGAATGATGACCTGATCAGGAAGATTGGAATATTTATGGGAGACCCTACGCCAGTAGATGAAGACGAAGAACCCAAGGAAATTATCCCGGAAGACTACATCATCATCGACGGCACCGACTCGGAAGCAGATAGTAGCGATGATGACTATGTTGATAAAGCTGGAGCAGATATCATGGAGTCAACGACCATAGAATATTTCTAGTAGACCACCTCATCAGTAGTAGTAGTCCACCATATAAATATAGTAGCCCGAGCCCTTTTGCGATAGATAGATCGATTGTATGCCCTTGTTTGATTGATTGAAGTGAATTGGTTGCTTTTGCCTCATGTGCATATGGGTAGTGTTTTCTCTTTAGACCCCCTCTATTCTTATATCCCATCTTTTCTAAACCCTCAGATGCCTCCGAGACGTGACCCTGGATTTTCCTTTCCACCGGAGCTCACCCAATTGATCCAGCAGCAGAACACATTGATGCAGTTGCTAGTCCAGGATCAGAATCAGGGGAACAGAAACAACAACCCACCACCACCACCACCTGTTGACCACTTAGCCCGTTTTCTTAGGCTGAATCTGCCGGTGTTTTCCAGTAGCAGCGAGCCGATAGTAGCAGATGATTGGCTCTACAAGACATCTAGGGAGTTGACCACAGTAGGATGCACAGATGCGGAGAAGGTGAAGTTTGCCGCACATCAGTTAGAAGGACCTGCAGCATCATGGTGGGAGAATTTCACAGCCACTTTCCCAGTAGACACTGTCACATGGGACCAGTTTCAGCAGGCTTTTCATACTGCACACGTTTCAGCAGGAGCTATGGCCATGAAGAAGCGTGAGTTTCGCAACTTGCGCCAAGGAGGAAGGACAGTTGGCCAGTATGTGGAGGAATTTAGTAAGCTAGCACGTTATGCCCCAGATGACGTCGCTACGGATGCAGCTAAGCAGGAGAAGTTTCTAGAAGGACTGAATGATGAGTTGAGCATGCAGTTGATGGTAGCCACCTTCAACAACTACCAGGAGTTGGTAGATCGTGCTCTTATGATTGAAGGCAAGCAGTAGCATATTGAGAATCTCAAGAGGAAGTATGGACAAGGAAAGTATAATTCAGGAGCTCAGCAGAAGCCACGTTTTACCCCTAGACCGAGAGGACATTTTCAGCATACCCATGGAGGAGGTAGCTCGCACAATCACAATGGCACCAAAAATGGTAATGGCAATGGAGGAAGCAACAGCCAGAACCGCACCAACCCCTCAACCCCAGCCAAGAAGGATCTAGGCCAAGTCACTTGCTTTAAGTGTTCGAAGACAGGACATTATGCCAATGAATGTCCTGAATTACAAAATGGAAATAGCAATGGAAGTTCTGGGAAGAAGCCGAACCCTTTCAATAGGGGACAGGTGAACCACGTTAGCGTGGAGGAGGTTGAAGCTCAGCCCGATGCAGTAATAGGTAAGTTTTTGGTTAAGTCATTTACTGCACTCGTTCTTTTTGATACTGGTGCATCGCATTCATACATCTCAAGGGGATTTGTGGATAAGTATAACCTACCAACCCAAGCCCTTAGGTCACCCATGTTAGTAACCTCGCCCGGAGCAGAGTATGTGGCTAGTCTATGGTGTGATCGGTTACCATTAAGGATTGGTAACTATGTTTTTCCCTCAGACCTAATAGTATTGGAATCTCAAGGATTGGATGTGATATTAGGCATGAATTGGTTATCAAAGTATGAAGGGAATATTGAATGTGCTAGTAAGTCAATTTTTCTTACCACCCCATAAGGGAGAAGGATCAAGTATGTATCCCAGCATGTGCCAAAGAGGACTCAAGTAAATTGCCTAGCAGGAGTTGTGCAGGAGGAAGTACCAGTGGTAAGGGATTTCCCTGATGTATTTCCAGAGGAGTTGCCAGGCATGCCACCAGATAGAGATATTGAGTTTTTGATTGAGCTATTGCCAGGCACAGGGCCAATATCAAAGAGATCATATAGGATGCCAGCAAAGGATTTGGTGGAAATTAAGAAGCAGATTAAGGAGTTACTGGATAAAGGTTATATTCGCCCAAGTTCTTCACCTTGGGGATCGCCGGTACTTCTGGTGGAGAAGAAGGATGGATCGTTAAGGATGGTTGTTGATTATCGAGGATTGAATGAAGTAACGATCAAGAACAAGTACCCACTACCAATGATCAACGATCTGTTTGATTGATTGCAAGGAGCTAAGGTATTTTCCAAGATCGATCTGCGATCAGGATACCACCAGTTGAAGATTCGAGAATAGGATATTCCGAAGACAGCTTTTACCACCAGGTATGGGCTGTATGAGTATACCATTATGTCATTTGGTCTAACTAACGCACCTGCCTATTTTATGAACATGATGAACAAAGTGTTTATGGAGTTTTTGGATAACTTCATCGTAGTGTTCATTGATGATATCCTGGTTTATTTGAAGAATGAAGAGGAGCATAAGGAGCATTTGCGTTTGGTACTTGGAAAGCTCAGAGAACATCAATTATATGCCAAGTTCAGCAAATGTGAGTTTTGGTTGAAGGAAGTAGGATTCCTCGGACATGTTATATCTGGAGAAGGTATAGCAGTAGATCCCACTAAAGTTGAAACAATGACCAACTGGGAAGCCCCAACAACAGTTGGAGAGATCCGGAGTTTCCTTGGACTCGTAGGATACTATCGGAGATTTATTAAGAATTTCTTAAAGATTGCGAAGCCTATGACTGAGTTGTTAAAGAAGGATACCAAGTTCATATGGACAGAGGAGTGTGAGGCTAGTTTCCAGGAGTTGAAGAAATGTTTGGTTACCTCACCAGTGTTGATTTTGCCAGACCAGACCAAGGATTATGAGGTGTATTGCGACGCTTCACGTCGAGGACTTGGAGCAGTGCTTATGCAGGAAGGTCGAGTTGTTTCATATGCCTCAAGACAACTGAAGCCTCATGAGTTGAATTATGCCACGCATGATTTGGAGTTAGCAGCCGTAGTGCATGCATTGAAGACATGGAGACATTTTCTCATTGGAAATCATTATGAGGTGTACACGGATCATAAGAGTTTGAAGTACATTTTCACATAGAAGGAGTTAAATCTCAGACAAAGGAGATGGTTGTAGCTTACCAAGGATTATGAGATGAAATTGCATTATCACCTCGGAAAGGCTAATGTAGTAGCTGACGCATTAAGCCGTAAGAGCCATGTCAATACATTAATGATGGGAGAAATACCCAAGGAGTTAGCAGAAAATCTTCATGAACTATGTTTGGAAATAGTTCCGAGAGGCTATGTAGCAGCAATGGAGATTCAGTCAACCTTGATGGATAAAATCAGGGAAGCTCAGAAAGCTGACAAAGAGATTGCCGCTATAAAGGATAAACTGAGCAAAGGAAAAGCTAAAGGATTTCGTGAGGATGAGCACGACACCTTATGGTTTTAAGACCGTGTCTACGTGCCCAATGACCCGGATATCAGGAAGTTGATTTTGCAAGAGGCACACGACTCACCGTATAAAATTCACCCAGGAAATACCAAGATGTATCTGGATTTGAAGGATATTTTTTGGTGGACCGGAATGAAGAAGGATATAGCGAAGTATGTAGGAGTTTGTGATGTATGTCAGAGAGTAAAGGCAGAGCATCAGAAGCCAGCAGGATTGTTACAACCATTGCCGATACCCAAATGGAAGTGAGATAAGCTAGGCATGGATTTTATCACGGGATTGCCCAGGACTCGTTCAGGCTATGACTCGATTTGGGTTGTAGTTGATCGATTGACGAAAGTAGCTCATTTCATCCCAGTAAAGACCACTTACACCAGTGCTAAGTTCGCCAGGATAGTATGTTTGCATGGAGTTCCAAGGAGTATCGTATCGGATAGAGGAACCAAGTTTACCTCAAAGTTCTGGAAGAAGTTGCACGAAACCTTGGGAACGAGGCTAGAATTCAGTACAGCTTTTCATCCACAGACAGATGGACAGACCGAGAGAGTCAATCAGATTTTGGAGGATATGCCGAGAGCTTGTGCGCTAGATTACGGATCTAGTTGGGATGATAATTTGCCATATGTAGAGTTCTCTTACAACAACAGTTATCAAACCAGTTTAAAGATGGCCCCTTTCGAAGCTTTGTATGGAAGGAGGTGCAGGACACCGTTGTCATGGGATGAAGTTGGAGACCGCCAGTTGTTTGGTCCTAACTTGATTAAAGAGTCTGAACAGAAGGTGAAGCTGATTCGCGATAGGCTCAAGGTAGCCCAGTCCAGTCAGAAGAGTAATGCGGATTCTAAATGCAAGGAGACAGTTTACAAAGTCGGAGACAGAGCTTATCTTCGAGTATCTCCACTTCGGGGAACAAAGCGTTTTGGAGTTAAAGGGAAATTAGCGCCACAATTTATAGGACCATATCGAGTTTTGGAGCGTATGGGAGAAGTGGCCTACAAGTTGGAATTGCCTGAAGGATTGTCAGGAGTTCATGATGTGTTCCATGTTTCTCAGCTAAAGAAATGTCACGCGGAGATGGCTGACATACCCTTGAGAGACACAGTGCCCTAGGAAACTATTCAGTTGGATAACGATTTGACTTACGAGGAGAAACCAGTTAAGAATCTCGAGTTTGCCAATTGAGTTACTTGCAGCATGGTTATCAAGTTTTGCAAAGTTCAGTGGAGCAATCACACGGAGGATGAAGCCACCTGGGAGCGAGAGGAAGATTTGCTCAAGGACAACCCTCACCTATTTTCTAGCCAACCCGAATCTCGAGGGCGAGATTCATCTTAAGAAGGGTAGCTTTGTAACATCCCAAATTTTCAATTTGGAATGTTATACATTAGATAATCATGCATATCATATTTTATTTTGCATTTTGGTTGATCCTAGAAATTCTACGCAACTCAATGACCCACGGAGAGAGTTGGGGATTTCGTTATTTTCATATTTGAGTTTTCTCAAATTTTGAGAATAGGATCATTTGATTTTATTTATTTTATCATCAATTATTTCTATTACAAAAATATGAGAGAGGGAATAAAATGACTTTCCCAAAATAAAGAAATATGGAGGATTTAATAAAAAAAATCAAATAAGATTTTATTTCAGAGTTTTTCGGTGTTTTATTTGAATTTAGGAAAAATGTGCGTTTTTCAAAATTGCATCTAAGTCCCAAATAAATGTTCACCTTGTGCGGCTTGATTTTAGAAGCCCGTGAAAATTTATTTAGGAATTTTTGGAGTCCGTTTAGTATTTCTTTTTATTTTTCTTCCGAGCGGAATAAAAAAAACGAACCGACTTCGGGCCGTACCCGAGCGGGACACCGCCCGGGGGCAGCCTTTAAATAGCGCCGCCCCGAGCCGCCGCAGCCCATCAGCCCCGCACCGATCCGCGCGCGCCGCCGGTGCCGCCGCCGCCGCCGACACTCCCGTCGCCCGAGGTTCGTCGCGCCTCGTTTTCCGTGCCGAAAAAAAGAAAGAGAGAAAAAAAAATCGGCATTCGTCATTTTTCTTTTTCTCGGATTAGATCCACGATTTCTCTGATCGCGATTCCTGATCCGATTTTCGTTTTAGTTTAACTTTTCGCTCGTTTATCGGAATCAGGCGATTCAAGCGCCTAGAGATTCGTCTTGAAACCCTCTATCCGTTTAACCAACTTAAACAAGTTTTTCTACTGTAAAATTTGCCCTAGATCCAGATTAGTAGAATGATGTTGTTTTCTTTCACCGTTTGACTTCCGTTTCTTCGTTCGATTTGATGCTTTTTGCCAACCGGAGTTCTTAAGTTGAACCCTCTGTTTAGATCTCTTATTTGAGTTTTACCTGTGCATTAGATGAGTACTTATTGTATGCTTTTTTGTTTGTCTGCGATAGAGTACCCGGAGTGCGCCGCCTATTACTTCGAATCGTTAGGTTTCGCGGATCATCAGCAAGGCAAGTAACACTTTGATCATACCTTTTCTACTACCTAGGTTTATTGCATTAGATCAATCCTCACACATTGCATGATTAGGATCTAATTAAATCTTGGGATGGGAAGTAGATGAGGTAGTACCTATTACATGTTTATTATCAAACCTTTGGGAGTTACTTCTACGTTTGGTTATTATGCCATGCTATGCTAGTAGACGTGGATTGGGTGAGTGAAATCCATGACAGATGTGAGATTGTTAATTAATGGTTTATCTAAGGTGGCGACTTAAACACACATCTGGGTGGACTGAGGCACCTGGGTATTCCAAGACTTGCCTGTTTTCTTTTGGACCGCCACCCAGGCTCAAAGGGATTGTGCGAACTCTTACAGTGGTAGACTATCAGATGTAGGGGATGTAGGTGGTACGGTCTACCCATCGTAAGTTGCTAGCGCTTCTGAAAAACTTTGTCTTGGTCATCCGTCTTCTCAAACACCATGTAGTGTGGGAAACTAAACGGAGGCGATCGAGTCTTGTGGGGAAAAGTGCGCAAACCTCTGCAGAGTGTAATAAACTAATCATGATTAGCCGTGTCCCCAGTTATGGACATCTTGAGTATCTAGTACTTGGATTATCATGTGAATCTCAACATGTTACTCTAAATTAATTTTGTTGGGTTATGCTTAATGATGATGCTTAATTGGGATTGAGAATGCTGTCAACCATTCTCAATGTTTGACAACCACCATGATAGTAATTAAATGTTATTCCTTTGAAGTAGGGAAAAATTGGCTTTATGCAAAACTGTAACCATAGAGCTTTCCACCAGCCAAATATGCATATAGTATAGCTGTTTCATTCCATTACTCTCTATGTGTACCTTGCCAGCATATTCCATGTGCTGACCCGTTTCGGGCAGCAACGTTAATGCTGCAGACTTTTCAGACGATGATTAAGGAGTTTTTAGGTCGTGGTTCTATACTCAGTGATGCCATTGGAGTTGATGGACTCACTTATCTTCCAAGCCTTCCGCTGTTATCGTTATTAGATGGCCTTAAGACATACTTATTGTAATAAGTTCTCTTTTGAGACACTCGATGTAATAAGTGTGTGATTGCTACTCTGTTATAAATCCTCCGAGTACTGTGTGGTGTCAGCATTACTGATCCAGGAATGACACCGGAGCACAGAGATCAGACTGTTTGAGGTCTGGTCGCTACATAACTCTTGATAGTTCTACTCGTCACACTCCGTTCAATCTATGGTGAGTAAGCAATAGTAACCACGCATAAGCAATCACTCAAAAGTTCGGGAAGAACGAAGAAGACAGTTGGGAAAACATCAAAACCAAGCAAATAACTCTTGCAACATAAAACAATTTCTAATAGTACCAACATTATGTGAATTTGGCCTTATCAGAAAGTTTAGGTCAAGAGCTTCGATTTGCAAAAAGAATCAACTAAATCGGAGTTACGAAACTCAAGTTATGTTCAAAAGAAGTTTGAATATGAATTTGAACAAAATTCGAATTTGAAAATTTCAAAAAGTTGATATGACAGGTTCACTGGATAGGTGAAAACAAGACGAAGCTATAGGCGCTGGTTTCATCTAATTTGGAGAAACGAGTAAAAAGTTATGCCTATTTGAAAAATCAGGGCCAAGCTGTTTTACCGAAGAAAAATAGCTACGGCTAAGGTCTAATATATAAATACGTAGACTAATTGATAATCTAATTATTCTATCGTATTAGTCTGAAAATAATAAACTATGGAAGTATTAAAAAAACAAAGAAAGATACCTTTATAAGGCAGAGAAAAGACGACTTTGAAGAGAAAAGACAATTTTCAAAAGTCACGCCGGAGAGGAGAAAAATGTTTTTCTTAAATGAATCTAGTTAAACCAAAATATTGATTTAATCTGAATCGGATGATTTTTGGAGACTCTATGGGTATATATTTATAGGTGGAAAAGAGGTTTAAAGGTAAAAAGCTAGGCAATATGGGACTAAACGTAGATGAAAATATACGAAAAAGAGAAGAAAAAGGCTAAAGCCTCGCCTGGGCCTAAAGGCCTCGGCCGGCCGCTCGAGGCTGCATTTTTTTCCAAAGTCTATTATTTTCTGAAATTTGTTTCAAAAAAACTAAACATTAACGAAAATAAAATAATAAAAAATACAAAATAAAACAAAAAATGAAAACTGGATAACTATATTAAAATAAAATTTTATATAGGCATATTATATATCACAATTTTCAGAAAAAGATTTTCTACAATGTGAACATTTCTCTAGTGCCAAATAAAATTCACAAAAATTCAAAACATTCAAACAGTGCTACTTCTACAATAAAACCCAATAAAAATCATTATAGAAATACCAAAATTATTTCAAAATTATTTCTCTCCAATTTTTTGATGTAGGGAATCATTTTACCCTATTTTCCATTTATTTTATTTCTAGAGAAAAATAATTTGAATAAAACCCAAATAACTCCAAATTAAAAATAATTTCAAAGGGACTTTAAATTTGATCCTTTTAAACTTCCAACTCGTATTTCATATATTTTGAAGAAGTCATTTTATCTTCTCTCATGAAAATCATTGACTTGCTTAAAGTTTCTGAATTTGAAATATTTCCAAATAAAATTCAAATCTTTTCAAAAACCCCTTTTCATTTAATTAAATGGAAGAAGTCATATCATCTTCTCTTGAGGGTTTTGTATTTGAAAAGAATTTGAATTCACGGAGATCAAAATGCAAAAAGGTGAAAGTTTGGGAAAGTCCTTTTATTCCCTCTCATTTAACTTTCAAGAAGTTTCAAATTTCACTCAGTCAATCACACAACAACCAAACAAACAATCAATCTATCTATCTATTATAACATTCCAAAATTTAGAATTTTGGGATGTTACAAACCTACCACCCTTAAAATGAATCTCGTCCTCGAGATTCTGAGAGGCTAGCAAGAAAATGGTTAGGGTTCGGGGGTCTCCTCAAAATCCATCAATTGTCGCAGGAGGGGGTCTGGGGTGCTACCACCCTTAGAAGCATGGTTACGGTTCCATCAAAACTCATATACTTCATCCATATTGTTAACAGTGTCGGTCTTCTCAGATCTTCAGGATAATTCCTTATTTGGGTTCTTTCGGTAGTGGCATAACCTTTTCCCTCGATTCTTCTGTCCATTTTATCTTCGTAAGGTTCTTCCAAGACTAGGTCTTCTTAGCTGACGGGTCTGGCGCCAATACTAAACATCTATCGATATCTCATGGTGGTCAACAATTTATGGTTTCTCCTGTAAGAAATGGGTCTAGATTGAACCTCACCGTATATCCTCCGATTGGCAACAACTGCCTTGTACAAGGGAAAATAATTGTCATACCATTCTAAGGTTTAAACAAGGTTTTGATCGTCGTCTCTCTACTATAGGTAAGTCACTCAGATTTACCATCCCATATAGCAGAGGCGAATAATAAGAGTAAGTCGGTATGGTGATCAATCCATCCCGCACCCAAATCCTTACCTTGTACATGGTTTATTGAATCTCACATTCTAAGACTCGGTAATCCTCACAAGCTTTTTAGAATTTTGCTTGTAGACGAACTGGGTTTGGATAAATCCATTGATTCTGCAAGCCAAACAAACATCTATCGTTCCTTCACAACTCTCAGGTTTTGCGTAAACTCCTATAAGCTCGTTTGTCGATAAAATCGTATCTTCTTCCAGGGTTTTTCCTTCATCAACAGTGTGTTTGCTTCTTGGCAGGTCCTAGGGCCTGTGGGTTATGGCCCATCTCATCACTTGTAATCCTTGAACTCATCCTCGGGGCAACTGATTGTTTTCCAACATTCAGCTTCCTAGCATTCTTAAATCCATCCAATTGCACTTTCTCTCTTCCTTCTATTTGTACCAAACTCAGATGTCATTACTCAACTCATCGTGGAGTTACAATTCCTCCATATTAACAACATTATACCTTCTCTATATCCAATAATACTTCATCCGCTTATATTCTTGGGGTATCCCACATATTGAGATAAAACTCGTATTTATTTTGTCCGAAGTCCACTCCATGGAATATTATTATCCTTTCCAGGGGACAAGGGTTCTCACAGGGTACTACCACCCTTAAAATGCTCTAATTCCTCCATAGATCATATTTCTCATATCCTCGAAAATGGTCAAAATCTTTCTTCATAGAGTAACAACTCATAAAATCGAAATAGCACCCACAATACTAACTTTATTGATTCTCAAAGTATTACAATCTCCTGCACTTCCATTACATGCCTCAATTCAACACCTCAATATAAAGGAAAATGTTTTCACTACTACTACTATACCTCTCACAAACACAACTAATTATCACAAGTCTCCTTCTCCTTGGGACAATCTCTAGCAAAGTGCCCTGCTTCATTACAACGAAAACATATTACTTCTGACAAGTTTCGAGGTTTCCTTTTGGGGCAATCGCTGAAGTAGTTCCCTGACTCCTTGCACCTGAAACAGGTGATATGACTCAGGTCTTTCCTTTTGGGGCAATCGCTGAAGTAGTTCCC
Organism: Triticum dicoccoides; assembly: GCF_002162155.2. Taxonomy (NCBI): domain Eukaryota; kingdom Viridiplantae; phylum Streptophyta; class Magnoliopsida; order Poales; family Poaceae; genus Triticum; species Triticum dicoccoides. The sequence continues at coordinate 216,074,343 of NC_041380.1, forward strand.
TGACTCCTTGCACCTGAAACAGGTGATATGACTCAGGTCTTTCCTGGAATTCAATCTACTTCTCTTCCTGGACTTTTCCGTTCCAGTCAGGGCTTCTATTTCTTGTGGGTCATACTCTACTTCTTCCGTCGGGAATTCTACTAGATCCCCATTCATACAATTATGGGAGATGTGTCCTTCTTCTCCACATGAATAGCATGACTTGGTGCAGGGTTTAATTGGTTCTTCTTTGGGTGTGTCCCCGACATCTTCCTTCATCACGGGTTCTTCTAAAATTTCCATAAGGGCTACTTTCTTTACTTCTTCCTTCTGCTGTACGGTTCTTCGTACCATGGGGTAAATGTGACACTGAGCAAGATAGTGGGTAGTCCCTTCACACAAGAAACAAGTATTCTGCCTAGTTGGGCATTCTTCAACTGGGTGACTTCCTTCACAATTAGGGCATTCATCCTTGTGTTCTTTATGGGTGCGTCCTATTTCTCCACAAATCTTGCATGCACAAGGTTTCTTCATATCCTTTCCATAAGGCTTCAATTGCTGGGACACAAGACGAGACTTTAGCAGAGTCAACTTAAATTCCTCCCAAGTGGTTACTCTCTGCCATCCATTGTTGGTTCGTTACATCCTCCACCAAGTAGCAGCACCTCTTTCAAAGCATTGCAGAGTATGCTCGGTCATATCCTTTTTGGCTATAGTGTTATTCTTCACGTGATCCTCAATGTTCTAAATCCATCGGTCTGTCTCCAATTGACTCATCGGTCTAGAAAATATGGGTTCATCTCCATTCATCCTCTATTGGGTCCATGGTTTTTGGGGTGAGATAAGAGAGGTAGAGAGGTATTCACACAATGAAATCAATAGATTTGAAGAGATAGATTTTATTTGTGGCTGTCGGAAAAACTTCAAACAAATGACAGCTCACAATCGTCGCATCTAACGTAGGTATATAACAGGGGCTTGGTCTTCTAAAGGTCAATAAATCTTCAACATCGCCAAACTCTTCAAGTCTTGCTCATGTCTCCGATGGCTACTTCCGATCGTGCTTGTCCTCTTCAAGTTCTTTTGCTAGCTCATCTCTGTTGACGCGAAGTCTCTCGTGGCGTCCTTTAATATTTCTGGAGTTGCGTTCCAAACTTCTGGGTTTCAACTTCCTTGGCATGAACCATGGTCCTACTGTCCTTCAGTTCCTGACAAATATCTGGTATCTCGAGGTTGTAGCTCCTCCAGCTTGGCTACATTCAGCTTCTGGTTCTTGAGTTCTTCACGAAATGCTTCCTTGTTCAATACGGCTTCTTGGAGCCCCATCTTAAATTTCTTGATGTATTACACCAGATTTTGGCAATACACCAGCTAAGGTTAAAACTTCATCTTACTGATAGGTGCTCCATCAGCCTTCTACCATCCAATCCTTCCGAAGAAATGCATGCTTAGCTCAGCTCGGTGACCATAGTATCAGTGGCGATGACATCATGGATAACCATGTTTCTGCCCTTGTCATTGCCATGAGCTATCTTCCATAGTTGATATCTCCTACCTTAGGGTTTTCTTGACAAAACATTGACTTTTAATGCTCCATGTTCCGGTCTTTCTCTGACACATCTTGATCTCGAGTGTTGACAACTTCAATAGTCTGACTAATTTGATATGGGTAACTTTCCTAGGTCATACCACTCTGGAAATTCTTTAGAGCCTTCAAATTCTCCTAGTCTTCGGAGTCTTCAACCGTTGTAGATTCCATTATTATAATACACGGTAAAATCCTCTTCATTCCATTGTACTTCTTGGAGTGGTCTCATCAGTCGAATCTTCGTGGTCAAAAGGGGAAATGGGTATAGTTTAATTTAAAAGGGAATATTTGAATAAGTTCAAAAGAGAAGAGAGGTAAAAGATCTTTTTGAAAAGGGAAGTTGTAGAGAAAAATCTTTTCCTATGGGCTTGCCAGTTTCTAGGGTCACGTCCTACAGTCAACATGTGCTCTGATACCATCTAATAGCGACCCGACCTCGGACGGTCAAGTCTCTGTGCTTAAGTGTCATCCCTGGATCGGTATGCTGACACACATAGTACTCGAGGATTTATAACAGAGGTAAATCACATGTATAAATTAACGCAAAATATTATTACCTCAATCCAAATAGAAGAAGTAACAAGGTTGTGGATTCCCATCAACACCAATGGCAAAGTTGAGTGTAGAAATTGTAACACTAACGTATCACTTACTCGTCGTAAGAATCCTGCAACATGAGACGTTGCAGCCACAAAGGGTCAGTACATTGAATGTACTGGCAAATTCACACCATAGGATAATGATGAATAAAGGGCTATCACTACATGCATATTTGGCTAGTGGAAAGGCTCTATGGTTATAATGTTTTTGCGAAAAGCCAATTTTTCCCTACTACAAAAGGAATACATTTTATTTAACTACAAAGTTGGTTGAAAATATTGAGAAGGTTCCTCCAACTCAATCCCAAATTAACATGAACAACCCAACAAATTATTTAAGTAACATGATGAGATCAATATGATAATCCAAGTACCAGAGACTCAAGATGTCCATAACCGGGGACACGGCTAATCATGATTAGTTTATGCACTCTGCAGAGGTTTGCGCACTTTTCTCCACAAGAGTTGATCTCCTCCGTTGGATTTCTCGCACTACATGGTGTTTGAGAAACGGATGACCGAGACACAGTCTTTCAGAAGCATTAACTCTCTACTCTGGATAGACTATACCACCTACAACCCCCTACATCTGCTAGTCTATCTCTTCAAGAGCTTCACACAACTTATTCAACTATGCTAGAGCCCATAATAGCTTGTGGCTGCACACAGAAGTTTTTAGCATGAATAATCTTATGATCCCTTTGACCCTGGGTGGCATTCCATAGGGTGATCACACGGGTCCTCCGGGATCCCCTTGGGCAAGCACTGGGTTCTCCAGGTGCCCCAACCAATCCACCCATATGTGTATTAAAGTAACCACATTAAGTTGAACCATTAATTAATAATCTCACATCTGTCATGGATACACTCCAACCCAATCCACGTCTACGAGTATAGCATGGCAATATAAGCATAACATAGAAGTAACTCCAAAGGTTTGAATGCAGGACAATAGGTTCCTACCTCATCAACTACTTCCCAATACCCACATGTTATCAATCCTACTAATGCAATGTTTGAGGGTGAAACTAATGCATAAAACTGGGTATGAAAGGGATATGATCAAAGTGTGAACTTTCCTTGTACTGATGATGAAGATGATTCACACTCATAACTCTTGATAGTTCTACTCGTCACACTCCGTTCAATCTTTCGTGAGGAAGCAATAGTAACCACACATAAGCAATCACTCAAAAGATCGGGAAGAACGAAGAAGACAGTTCAGAAAACATCAAAACCAAGAAAATAACTCTTGCAACATAAAACAATTTCTAACAGTACCAAAATTATATGAATTTGGCCTTATCAGAAAGTTTAGGTCAAGAGCTTCTATTTGCAAAAAGAATCAACTAAATCGGAGATACGAAACTCAAGTTATGTTCAAAAGAAGTTTGAATATGAATCTGAACAAAATTCGAAATTTCAAAATTTCAAAAAGTTGATGTGACAGGTTCACTGGATAGGTGAAAACAAGACGAAGCTATAGGCGCTGGTTTCATCTAATTTGGATAAACGAGTGAAAAGTTATGGCTATTTGAAAAATCAGGGCCAAGCTGTTTTACGGAAGAAAAATAGCTACGGCTAAGGTCTAATGTATAAATACGTAGACTAAATGATAATGTAATTATTCTATCATATTAGTCTAGAAATAATAAACTACGGAAGTATTAAAAAACAAAGAAAGATACCTTTATAAGGCAGAGAAAAGACGACTTTGGAGAGAAGAGACAATTTCCAGAAGTCGCGCCGGAGAGGAGAAAAATGTTTTTCTTAAATGAATCTAGTTAAGCCAAAATATGATTTAACCCGAATCGGATGATTTTTGGAGGCTCTATAGGTCTATATTTATAGGTGGAAAAGAGGTTTAAATGTCAAAAGCTAGGCAATATGGGACTAAACGTAGACGAAAATATACGAAACAGAGAAGAAAAAGGCTAACGCCTCGCATGGGCCTAAAGGCCTTGGCCGGCCGCGCGGGGCTGCATTTTTTTCCAAAGTCTATTTTTTTGAAGTTTGTTTCAAAAAAGAAACTAAACATTAACGAAAATAAAATAAAAAAAAGACAAAATAAAACAAAAGAAAAACGGGTTGGCCTGCTGCTATGCTACGCATGTGGGCGTGTAACATCCCAAATTTCCAATTTAGAATGTTATACATAGATCATTCTTGCATATCATATTTTATTGCTTTTCGTCTCGCGATCCTCGAAATCCTAAGCAGCTCAAGGACCCTCGGAGAGAGTTGGGGATTTCCCCGGTTTTCAAATTTGATTTTACCAAATTCTAAAACAAGGATTTTATTTTTCGTTATTTTTCTCTTCGAAAATATTTCATATTAAAATATATGAGAGGAGATAATATGACTTCTCCAAAATAAATGAAATATTGGAGGAAAAATATTAAAATCAATATTTGTTTTATTTGGATTTTATTTGCAATTTTGTTTGCATTAGAAAAATTGCACATTTTTAAAATTGCATTTTAGGGCCAAGAAAATGTTCATCTCGTTCTAAATATTTCATTTAGACGGTGAAAATTTGTTTTGGCATTTCTAGAATTTTATTTTAGTTTTCTAGGATTTTTTTAGTTTCGGCGGAATTATTTAAAAAAACGTGCAAAGGCTAACTGGGCCGAAGCCCAGCCGCCGGCCCGTCCCCTCCCACGGGCCGTCTCCTTCCAGGAGACCGGCCGCGCCGCGCCGCCGCCGGCTCGGAGAGTCCGAGCCGGACTCCCCTCCCTGCCGCCTCGTGCCTCCTCCTCAAGGCACTCCCCTCCCCCCTCTTAAATACCAGCCCCCCCACCGCCACCACCACCCACCACCGCCGCCTCGCCCCGCCGCAGCCGCCGCCGCCCGGTGCCGCGCCACGCCCTGCCCTACCGTTGCCGCACGCCGCCTCACCGCTGCCATGCCTCGCCCCGCCATCGCTGCCTTGTCTCGTCGGACCGACGAGGTAGCCGCCAGTTTTTTTTAAAGAAAACCGATGAGTTTGTGTTTTTTCGGTTCGCCGGTTTTTCTTTTTAGCGGACATTTGTCCGTACGTTCATTTTAACGAATGGTTTTCTCTCGTTAGTTACACATAACGAACGCTCGTTCGTTAGTCTGTTCGTCAGTTTTCTTTTATTGGATTTTTCCGCGGTTATTTCTGATCGCGATTTCTGATCCGATTTTCATTCTATTTATCTTTTCTCTCGGTAGTCGGAATCAGGCAATTCAAGCACCTAGATCTTCGTCTCGAGACCCTCTTTCCGCTTAACCAACTTGAACAAGCTTTTGCTACTGTAAAATTTGACCTAGGTCTAGATTAGTAATGGATCTTGTTTCTTTCGCCGTTTGAGTTTCGTTGCTCTGTTCGATTTGATTCTTTTTGCAAACCGGAGTTCTTAAGTTGAGCTTTCTGGTTAGATCTTATTATTTGAGTTTTAACCATGCTTCTTTGCTTGATTGATTATGTATGCTATTGTTTGTTTGCGATAGAATTCCCGGAGTGCGAAGCGTGTTATTTGGAGTCTCTAGGTTACGCGGATCGTCAGCAAGGCAAGTAACACTTTGACCATATCCCTTTATCACCCAGTTTTTATGCATTAGTTCCAATCCTCAAACACTGCATGGTTAGGATGACATTAACATGTGGGTTGGGAAGTAGTTGATGAGGTAGAACATATTGCCCTGTTACATTTAAAACCTTGGGAGTTACTTACGAATTGCTTATATTGCTATGCTATGCTCGTAGACGTGGTTTGGGTGAGTGAAATCCATGACAGATGTGAGATTGTTAATTAATGGTTCAACTTAAGGTGGCAACTTAAATACACATCTGGGTGGATTGAGGCACCTGGAGTACCTAGTGTTGCCTGTATTTTTGGAAATCCCGGAGTACCCATGTGTGATCTTCCTATGGACCGCCACCCAGGCTCAAAGGGAACTGAGATGATTCATGCTAGAAACTTCTGTGTGCAACCACAAGCTATTATGGGCTCTAGCATAGTTGAGTAAGTTGCGTGAAGCTCTTAAAGAGGTGGATCAGCAGGTAGTGGGTTGTAGCTTTGGTATGGTCTGCCTGGAGTATAGAGTTGATGTTTCTGAAAGACTGTGTCTCGGTCACCCGTTTCTCAAATACCACGTAGTGCGAGAAATCCAACGGAGGCGATCGAGTCTTGTGGGGAAAAGTGCACAAACCTCTGCAGAGTGTACAAACTAATCATGGTTAGCCGTGTCCCCGGTTATGGACATCTTGAGTATCTAGTACTTTGAGTATCTTAAGTATCTCATCACTCTAAATTAATATTGTTGGGTTGTTAATTACCTTAATTGCGATTGAGTTGGAGGAACCTTCTCAATGATGTTTCAACTACCATGATAGTTAAATTAAAATATATTCCTTTGTTGTAGGGGAAAATTGTCTTTTCGCAAAACTGTAACCATAGAGCTTTCCACCAGCCAAATATGCATGTAGTGATAGCATTATTCTATTCTTGCTCTACTGTGTTACTTTGCCAGCATATTCCATGTTCTGACCCGTTTTCAGGCTGCAACGTATTATGTTGCAGACTTTTCAGATGAGGAGTAAGGTTCGTTAGGTCGTTGCTGTGCAACTCAGCTATGCCGTTGGAGTTGATGGTCTCACATTATCTTCCAAGCCTTCTGCTGTTATTGTATTAGATGGTCTTAAGCCATATTTATTGTAATAAGTTCTCTTTGGAGACATTCAATGTAATAAGTGTGTGACTGCTACTCTGTTATAAATCCTCGAGTACTGTGTGTGTCAGCATTACCGATCCAGGGATGACACTGAAGCACAGAGACTTGACCGTTTGAGGTCGGGTTGCTACAAGATGGTATCAGAGCACACGCTGAGTGTAGGACACGACCACTAAGCTAAAAGCCATAGATCACTATTCTCTCCTCATTACTGACTCCTCTCCATTTTCTACTCTTTAGGATGGCGGATGCAAGGAACAAGTTTGCACAACCGGGTGAAGAAGCACCTTTTCGATGACACTTGAAGGAAGTCACTAGGTACCTAAACATAGGAATACCAAGCTTCACCGGGACCTACAACGCCACTTTACCAGAAGAGGAGCGATGGATGATTCAAGTTCATGTTCCAGGAAGAACCTTCACACCAGTCATAGAGTTTTCCTTTGATGCACCAACCTGGAGTTTAGGAAAGAGTATGGCAGCTCACATCATCATGGGACGCATTGGAGAAGTTTACCAAAAGGAGCTTAAGGATACTATCTACCAGATCTGTGGGCACTGAGCTGAGCAATGGGAGATGATCAGCACCAGGAAGGATCGATCAATTGCAGCTTTCATCCAGGAACTAAACCAGCACATTCGACACCAGGAGAATCAGATGTGCGCAGACATGATAGATCTGAAGAAGGCGATGACAAGGATCACGAAACTGGAGGAAGAACTTAAGTCTACATGTGAAGATTATGAGGAGGAAATCGTCATACTAATGGAGAATAATGACGATCTAGAAAGGAAGCTAGGAGTATTCCTGGGAGACCCCGCACTAGGAGGAGAAGACGAAGAACCCAAGGAGATTCGCCCGGAGGACTACATCATCATCGATGACACCGACTCCGATTTTAGCGATGATGACTATGAAGATGAAGCTGGAGCAGATATCATGGAGTCTTCAACCGAGGAATATTTTTAGTAGACCACCACATCAGTAGTAGTATTCCACCATGTAAATAGAGTAGTCCGAGCACATTTGTAATGATAGTTAGATCAATTGTATGCCCTTGCTTGACTGATTGAGTGAAATGATTATGTTTGCCTCATGTGCATATGGGTAGTGCTTTCTCACTAGACCTCATTCTATTCTAATCTCTCCCCTCTAGACCCATTAGATGCCTCTGAGACATGACCCCAGATTTGCTTTCCCACCGGAGCTCACTCAGTTGATCCAGCAACAAAATACCCTGATTGAGTTGTTAGTTCAGAACCAAGGCAACAACAACAACAATCCACCACCACCACCACCAGTTGACAACTTAGCCCGTTTTCTGAGGTTGCAGGCGCCGGTGTTTTCCAGTAGCATCGAGCCTATAGTAGCAGATGATTGGCTCCGCAGGATTGGAAGGGAGTTAACCACTGCAGGATGTACTGATGCTGAGAAGGTGCGTGTTGCCGCACATCAGTTGGATGGACCAGCAGCCTCATGGTGGGAGAATTACACTGTCACCTACCCTATAGCCACGGTGAGATGGGAGCAGTTTCAGCAAGCCTTCCGTACAGCCCATGTCTCAACTAGAGCCATGAATATGAAGAAGCGTGAGTTTCGCAACTTACGCCAGGGGAACCGTACTGTGGCTCAGTACGTGGATGAGTTTAGCAAGTTATCTCGCTATGCCCCCGACGATGTGGCCATAGATGACGAAAAGAAGGAGCAGTTTATGGAAGGGCTAAATGATGAGATGAGTATGCAATTGATGGTGGCGACATTCAACAACTACCAGGAGTTGGTATATAAGGCTCTTATGATTGAAGGGAAGCAGCAACACATTGAGAGCCATAAGAGGAAGTATGGACAAGGGAGGTATAACTCAGGAGCTCAGCAGAAGCCTCGCCTAACCCCGAACTCAGGAGGACTTGTTCATAACCATGGAGGGCACACCCATAATGGAGGAAGTAACCATAATCATACTAGCCCAAGGAATGGGAATGGGAATGGAGCAAGCAACAATCAGAACCGCCCCAATCTAGCCACACCCACAAAGAGAGACCTAAGCCACGTTACTTGTTTCAAGTGCGGGAAGACTGGACACTATGCCATGGAGTGCCCTAAAGGGAAGAATGGAAACGGAAATGGGAGTGCTAGGAAGAAGCCCAATCCATTCAACAAAGCACAAGTGAACCACGTTAACGTGGAGGAGGTTGAAGAGCAGTCAGACGCGATTATAGGTAAGTTTTTGGTTAAGTCATTTACCGCTCTTGTTCTTTTTGATACTGGTGCATCGCATTCATACATATCAAGGGAATTCGTGGATAAGTTTAAACTACCGACCCAAACCCTTAGGACCCCTCTGTTAGTAAGCTCACCTGGAGCAGAGTATATGGCTAGTCGATGGTGCGACCAGATACCCTTAACAATTGGCAACCATGTTTTTCCGTCCGACCTAATTATCTTGGAGTCACAAGGATTGGATGTGATATTAGGAATGGACTGGATGTCAAAGTACGGAGGAAGCATTGACTGTGTTAGTAAGTCAATTTGTCTCACCACCCCGGAGGGAAAAAGGATCAACTATATATATCTAGGCATGCGCCAAGGAGTAGCCAAGTAAATAGCCTCACGGGAGTTATACAGGAGGAAGTGCCTGTAGTAAAGGATTACCCGGATGTTTTTCCAGAGGAGTTACCAGGCATGCCATCGTATCGAGATATCGAGTTTTTGATAGAGCTATTGCCAGGCACAGGGCCAATATCCAAGAGACCCTATAGGATGCCCGCGAATGATCTGGAGGAGATTAAGAAACAGATCAAGGAGTTATTGGAGAAAGGTTATATTCGACGAAGTACATCACCGTGGGGAGCCCCAGTGCTTTTGGTTGAGAAGAAGGATAAATCCCTAAGAATGGTTGTTGATTATCGGGCATTGAATGAAGTGACAATCAAGAACAAGTACCCATTGCCGATGATCAATGATCTATTTGATCAGCTGCAAGGAGCTAAGGTGTTTTCTAAGATCGATCTGCGAGCAGGATACCATCAGCTGAAGATTCGCGAGAAGGATATACCAAAGACAGCCTTCACCACACGATACGGGTTATACGAATATACGGTCATGTCGTTTGGACTGACTAACGCCCCTGCCTATTTCATGAGCATGATGGACAAGGTGTTCATGGAATATTTGGATAAGTTTGTAGTGGTTTTCATTGATGATATAATGTTATATTCGAAGAATGAAGAGGAACACAAGGAGCATTTGTGTTTAGTTCTCGAGAAACTCAGGGAACATCAGTTGTACGCCAAGTTCAGCAAATGCGAGTTTTGGCTGAAGGAAGTTGGATTCCTTGGACATGTTATATCAGGAGAAGGTATAGTAGTAGACCCCACCAAGGTTCAGTCAGTCACGGAATGGTTGGCACCCACTTCAGTTAGCGAGATCCGCGGTTTTTTTGGACTCGCAGGATACTATCGGAGATTCATTGAGAATTTTTCCAAGATCGCGAAGCCAATGATAGAATTATTGAAGAAGGATACCATGTTTAAATGGACGGAAGATTGTGAGGCAAGTTTCCAGGAGCTGAAGAAACGTTTGACTACAGCCCCTGTGCTGACACTTCCAGATATACGCAAGGATTTCCAAGTGTATTGTGACGCCTCTCGTTTAGGACTTGAAAGTGTTCTTATGTAGGACGGAAGAGTTGTTTCATATGCCTCGCGACAACTAAAACTGCATGAGTTAAATTATGCCACGCATGATTTGGAGCTAGCAGCCGTAGTGCATGCGTTGAAGACTTGGCGACATTACCTTATTGGAAACCATTGTGATGTGTACACAGATCATAAGAGTTTGAAGTACATTTTCACCCAGAAGGAACTGAACCTTAGGTAGAGAAGATGGTTGGAGCATATAAAGGATTATGACATGAAGCTACACTATCATCCAGGGAAGGCCAATGTCATAGCGGACGCTTTGAGCCGGTAGAGTTATGCTAATACCCTAGAGAGCACGGGAATGCCGAAGGAGTTAGCGGAGGATCTCCGGGAACTTCGATTGGAGATTGTTCCTAGAGGTTTTGTTGCAACAATGGAGGTACAGTCTACATTGTTGGGAAAAATCGAGAAGCTCAGAAGGATGACAAAAAGATTGCCGAGATAAAGGAGAAAATGAGCGAAGGAAAGGCCAAAGGTTTTCGTGAGGATGAACATGACACCCTATGGTTTGAGGACCGTGTTTATGTGCCCAATAACACAGAGATCATGAAGTTAATACTTCAGGAGGCTCATGACTCACCATAGTCGATACACCCCGGAAACACCAAGATGTATTTGGATTTGAAGGAACGTTTCTGGTGGACAGGGATGAGGAAGGATATCGCCGAGTATGTGGCCGTATGAGATGTATGTCAGAGAGTGAAGGCAGAGCATCAAAAGCGAGCAGGATTGTTACAGCCTATGCCGATACCCAAATGGAAGTGGGATAAACTTGGCATGGATTTTATCACTGGATTACCCAGGACCAAATCAGGATATGATTCTATATGTGTAGTAGTTGACTGCTTGACCAAAGTGGCACACTTTATCCCAGTGAAAACAACTTATACCAGTGCAAAGTTGGCCAAGATATATATGACCAGGATCGTATGTCTGCATGGAGTTCCGAGGACCATCATATCGGATAGAGGGACACAGTTTACCTCAAAGTTTTGCCATCAGGTACACCAGACCTTGGGAACGAGATTGGAGTTCAGTACAACATTTCACCCGCAGATGGATGGACAGACCAAGAGAGTCAACCAGATTCTGGAGGACATGTTGAGAGCCTGTGCGCTAGATTATGGATCTAGTTGGGATGACAATCTGCCTTACGCAGAGTTCTCATACAACAATAGTTACCAAGCCAGTTTGAAGATGGCACCGTTCGAAGCCCTGTACGGCCGAAGGTGCAGAATACCATTGATGTGGGATGAAGCTGGAGACCGACAGTTTTTTGGACTAGACTTGATCAAAGAGTCTGAGGAGAAAGTTAAACTGATTCGAGATAGACTGAAGATAGCTCAGTCCAGGCAGAAGAGTTATGCAGATTCGAAACACAGGAGGTAACCTATGAAATCGGAGACACAGCATATCTGCGAGTATCACCTTTGCGAGGAGTGAAACGTTTTGGAGTTAAGGGAAAGTTAGCCCTAAGATTTGTAGGACCGTATCGTGTTTTGGAACTGATGGGAGAAGTTTCCTACAAGTTGGAGTTACCTGAAGGACTGTCAGGAGTTCACGATGTGTTTCACGTTTCCCTGTTGAAGAAGTGCCATGCTGAGATGGCCGACATACCGCTAAGAGATACCGTACCCTTGGAGGCGATTCAGTTGGACCACATATGGCCCATGAATTTCGTTCGATGTTAACAGGCCGAAAATCACAACAGGCTGAAAGCGGCCCAAATCTATAGTGTGCCTCTAACAGGCCGAATGTCAGACATGGATGAATATGACCCAAATCCTTCACAGTCGTTTATGGGCCGAAAGTTTCAATGGCCTATAAATGGCCCCAAATGAAGCAGGACCTTTAATAGGCTGGAAACACACTAGGTCGTAATTCGACCCAAATACTTAGCGAACTGTTAACGGGACAGAAGTGACCATGGGCCATGATGATGACAAGTTTAGGACGGGCCATTGACGTGCCGATTTGACACTAGTCGTACGGGCCTTAACTGGGAATGTTGGGCCTTTAGCTGGGCTAGCCCATTATGGTCTGCAAAATCTTGTGGGCCTTTAGCTGGGTCGGCCCATTATGGTCCGCAAAATCTTGTGGGCCTTTAGTTGGCTGGCCCATTTAATCTTTATGGGCTACTTTTGGGCCAGTCCACGTGTCAACATATCATAGGCGCATCTCGCCCATTGGATGAATGACACCTGTGCCAACGCGGAGCTGGCACATGGTTCCGTCGGCCAATGAGAATTTTACACGTGGAAAATCGGCATTGGTCATGGCTGTTAGCGGGTTATCGGATCCAAAACCAGACTCGATAGCTTAACGGTGACCTGTTACAGTGGACTCCACGTGTCGGTTACCCTTGATGAAAGCACTTCCATGATGCACCATTTATCGTCATGGAAGTGGACACTTCCATGATGATAATTTTGGTAATGTCATGGAACACTTCTACAACAGCACAGGTATGACTATCTTGATTCTGTCATAAAATCGTCATGGATGTACATGCATGACAGAAAACGTGACCTACTATGACAAACACGTATAATCATGGAAGTATTTTTTTGTAGTGCATATCAACAAGCAACCATTTCTTTCAAAATATCAACGCTAAAGCAAGTTATCCCTAGCCCATTATGCTCAATCATTGAACCATTCATGAAACACACTCGAATATTAGCTGCAACCAATGCTCAAGTACGATCATAGTGTCCCTTAGTTGATGCTTTATAAGAGAAGATGGAAACTCAAGTAAAAATATAAATTGCATAAAGTAAATAAAAAGGCCCTTCACGGAGGGAAGTAGGGATTTATAGAGGTGCCAGACCTCAAAGCGAAAAAGATAGAGATAAAACATTTTGGGTGGCATGCTTTTCCTGTCAACGAAAATGATCGAGTAGTTCCCAATACTTTCCATTCTAGATATATCATAGGAGGTTCCTAAACAGAAAATAAAGTTTATTCCTTTTCCACCATACCTTCACTTTCCATAGCTAATCGTATCGACGGGTGCCCTCCATACCACCACTTCCCAAGGAATTTATTATTTGACAACATAAAGTAAATTCATTTTTCATTTTAGGAGGGCATCCCTAATACCTTTTCCATGCTCTCGTGCAATGACAAGTGAATAAATACTCATCTTGAGAATAACACATCTAGCATGGAAATATATCAGCCACCCCCTACAATTTCATGAGCGGTACAAGCACACAAAAGAGAAGTTTATTTTGCAAATTAGAGATGGCACATACAAATTTGCTTACAACGGCAAAAGAATACCACATATAGGTAGGTATAGTGGAATCATGTGGCAAAAAATGGTTTAAAGTGTTTTGGATGCACTAGTGATCATACTTAGTGCAAAATGAAGGCTAGCAAAAGATTGAGAAGCATCCAACCAAGAAACAAAAAATCTCATAAGAGAGCATTAAGCATAACAAGCACTGAATAATGCACCACAAGTAGGATGTAATTTCATTGCATAACTATTGACTTTCGTGCTTTCATAGGGAATCAAAAACCTTAATAGCAATATTCTTACTAAAGCATAATTACTCATCAACATGCCTCACATATTATATCAACATATCTCAAAACTATTACAAGGAATCAAGTTTGTTTTGTCCAATGATCTTCATGAAAGTTTTTATTATATCCTCCTTGGATATCTATCACCTTGGGACTAGTTTCATATGTTGCTTCTGATAGCTCAAACAAATCTAATTGAAGAACATGAGCATAAAAATTTACTCTCTCAAAATAATTTAAGTGAAGCAAGAGAGAATTTCTAAAAAAAATTACTAGCTCTCAAATAAATCTAAGGGAAGCATGATAGCGTTTCTCAAAAAAAAAACTAAAGCACACCATGCTCAAAAAGATATAAGTGAAGCACTAGAGCAATTCCATATCTCATAAAGATTTAAGTGAAGCATAATGAGCAATTCTAATAAGTCATGGCATAATTTTGGCTCTCTCAAATAGGTGTGTCCAGCAAGGATCCATGACTAAAAATACAAAGCAAAACAAGCAAAGACTCATATCATACAAGACGCTCCAAGGAAAACTCATAATATGTGACGAATAAAAATATAGTTTCAAGTAAAATACCGATGGTTGTTAGAAGAAATAGGGGATGCCACTCGGAGATTTACTTGCCACAAACACTAATTAAACACAAAAAACACAACCATAACAGTATCATAATTGTGCAAACACTCAAGAACAGAAAGAAAAAGACAAAATAAATTTTATTCATTGGGTTGCCTCCCAACAAGCGCTATCATTTTATGCCCCTAGCTAAGCATAATGCAAAGGATCTAAGTATTGTCATTTTTGTTTCTATTTTCCTTAGAGGTGTCCTTGTCAGGAGGTTTTGTAGAGATAACATAGAATACCTTATCCATATAGACCTTAGCACTATCAAGTTGCTTATCATCATATCCTTTTTGATTTCCAGCAACAATCCAAGAATAGTGTTGATTAACATCATTGAAAACTTGTTGGATTATATCTAAACCAAGGACTTCCTTTTTAAGATTCTCATCAAAGATTTGATTATGCCCAAGCAAATGTCTTAGCACATAATCA
This sequence comes from Triticum dicoccoides, assembly GCF_002162155.2. Classification (NCBI taxonomy): domain Eukaryota; kingdom Viridiplantae; phylum Streptophyta; class Magnoliopsida; order Poales; family Poaceae; genus Triticum; species Triticum dicoccoides. Next base: position 216,089,502 of record NC_041380.1, read on the forward strand.
CTATTATAAAGAATTTCATCTATCACCGCTTTTTCACGATTCATACCATAGAAATCAAAATTTTCTCTAGCTACCCGTATTATGTAATCAAATTCATTCATAAGAACAAGGGTGGCTAACTTTTTAGCTTTAGGATTCTTTATAACGGGTAGCTCGAAAAACAATATCTGCAAGGTAGGATGGGTACGGATAAATTTATTTTCAAGTTTTAGAACTAGTGCTGAAATAGCTTCCGCATAAGAATAGGAGCATCATCAAGACTTAGATTTCCAACACAATTGAAAAATTCTTGGATACGTTCTTTTCCTATAATATTCCCTTGCCCCAAAATAAAAGTTTTAGCATTCAGATTGCCAGATCGTCCAATCTTAGGAGTTAGGCCATCATCTGTTTCTGCCATACCGAAATCACTCATGACTGCAAGCAAAAAGATAGATCTGACGAGAAAATGGCAAATGGAAAAAGGGCAAATAAAACGGAAAATTATTGTGAGGTGGGGGAACCTGGTAGATGCAAATGGAAAATAATGTAAATTACAAGGAGATGATATTTGTGATTAGGAACCTGGTAGATGCTGATGATGTCTCCTCGGCAATGGCGCCAGAATATCCTTTTGATGCGGCTTGAACTACATCGGTATTTCCCCAAAGAGGAAGGGATGATGCAGCACAGCTACGATAGGTATTTCCCTTAGTGATGAGACCAAGGTTATCGAACCAGTAGGAGAACCACGCAACACCACTTAAACAGCTCCCTCACACAAAGAACAAATACGTGCAACCCGACGTAAGAGAGGGGTTGTCAATCCCTCACGGGTAAAAAGATAAGTAAAATTACAGTAGATTGGATAAATAGATCTCACGGGAATGCGAGATAAAGTAAATAAATAAAAATTGCAGCAAGGTATTTTCGTCTTTTTGGATTAATAGATCTAAAAATAAAAGCAAATAAAAATAGATCGCGAAGGCAAATATAATAAAGAAGAGACCCGGGGCCGTAGTTTTCACTAGTGGCTTCTCTCAAGAAAATAGCATATGGTGGGTAAACAAATTACTGTTGGGCAATTGATAGAACTTCAAATAATCATGACGATATCCAGGCAACGATCATTACATAGGAATAATGTCCAAGATTAGTAGACCGACTCCTGCCTGCATCTACTAGTATTACTCCACACATCGACCGCTATCCAGCATGGATCTAGTGTATTAAGTTCATGGAGAAACGGAGTAATGCAATAAGAACGATGACATGATGTAGACAAGATCTATTTATGTAGAAATAGACCCCATCTTGTTATCCTTAATAGCAACGATACATACGTGTCGGTTCCCTTTCTTTCACTGGGATCAAGCACCGTCAGATCGAACCCATCACAAAGCACCTCTTCGCATGGCAAGAAAAATCGATCTAGTTGGCCTAACTAAACCAAAGATTCGAAGAAGAAATACGAGGCTATAACTAAGCATGCATATAAGAGATCAAAACACTCAAATAACATTCAAGGATAAAAATATAGATCTGATCATAAACTCAAAGTTCATCGGATCCCAACAAACACACTGCAAGAAGAGTTACCTAAAATAGATCTCCAAGAGACCATTGTATTGAGAATCAAGAGAGAGAGAGAGAGGAGACCATCCAGCTACTAACTACGGACCCGTAGGTCTACAAAGGACTACTCACGCATCATCGGAGAGGCACCAATGAGGATGATGAACCCCTCCGTGATGGTGTTTAGATTGGATCTGGTGGTTCTGGAACTTGCGGCGGCTGGAATTAATTTTCGTTGACTCCCCTAGGGTTTCTGGAATATTGAGATATTTATAGAGCAAAGAGGTGGTGCGGGAGGCCACTTAGGTGGGCACAACCCACCTAGGCGCGCCTGGGGGCCCAGGCATGCCCTGGTGGGTTGTGCCCCCCTCTAGGCACCCCCAGGTGCTTCTCCGGCCCATTGAGTGTCTTTTGGTCCATAAAAATTCCACAAGAAGTTTCGCTGCATTTGGACTCCGTTTGATATTGATTTCCTGCGATGTAAAAAGTAAGCAAAAAATAGCAACTAACGTTGGGCACTATGTCAATAGGTTAGTCCCAAAAAATGATATAAAATGATTATAAAATGATTGTAAAACATCCAAGAATGATAGTATAACAGCATGGAACAATCAAAAATTATAGATACATTGGAGGAGTATCATTACCCGCTGGAAATACTGTCATGCGGACACGCCGAGAATCCAGGCTGCCCAGCCCCCATTTATTCCTGCGGCCATTTACATTCATCTCTTGGGCCACATGACACAATAAGCACACCCATGACGACACATACAGGGAGAACATCCAACGGTTTCAATGGCACTCTTAGTGGGCAATGGGGTCAGTTCACCACACATCACATAGTGGACACCCACGTGAGGGGGAAGGCCCTCTTGGTGCTGTACAAGAACAAGCCGATCTCGATGGAAGCTCCATCCAAACTATGGAGCAGTTGCTTGCTGAGGACAAGTACCAAGTGGTCGTTTTCGACCTCGAGTTCACCAGTGGTCGTGTCAGGCACGATCAGAAGGTTGTCGTCGCCCAGTTGTACGTCCTCGTCTACCACTACCACCTGGCCACAAGGCCTTGCGAGCATTTCTCCAGGTTTATCAACAGCTCTGGCTACAGTTTCGCTACGATGGACACCACCAATGATCTAAAAGCGCTCAAGGTTTCGGGCTTGAAATGCCAGAATTTTGTCAACATCCAGGACCACTACAATGTCTAGGGCAGCGGCAGCAACAAACAGAACACCCTGGTTGACCTCGGCTCAGCCATCATCTACCCCTACTAAATGAAGTTGAAGGATGAGAGCCAGAAAGACAAGAACGCCTGGTACAGTGTCTGGCACTAGAGACTGGATTAAGAACACGTCAAGTACGCAACCAAGGATGCGCACACAAGCTATGAGATGTACAGGTGGATAGTTGACATGAGGAAGTGTCTTCTTCCTTCCCCAGACGAGGGATCGAGCCACAGAGCACTAGCGGGAGCGTCATAAGAAGTAGATAACTAGACGATCATTTCTCCTAGTTTTGAATGCATGCAATTATTTATTGAGGTGTGTGTGAATGATTTGTATAGTCACTTATGTAATTGGATGTTTATTTCAGTTATATATATATATATATATATATATATATATATATATATATATATATATTATTCTTTTGTAGACAAAGCAAATCAATCGGCTTATTAGTAGCAATTGTCTGTGTTATTATTGGTTTTCGCACACATTTCTGATTATAGACATGTTTGTCGCGTATCACACACATCTTATCCAGTTGAACTATTGTCTTGGCTCAACGCAAATAGATAATCCGAGTGAAATGTATGCCCTCCATCGCACACACCTTGATCTGGCTGACCGTTTTTATTCTGTTGCCTAATCACATATAGTTCATCCTAGTGAACTATATGTCGTATATCGCACACACCCTCATCTGGCTACCCGTTTCTATTGTTCTGCCTCATCGCAAACTGTTCTGCTGGATTAACCGTTTGCCACGCATCACACACGCAACTATAATATGAATCATGTTTGGTGTCACCGCCATCGCAAACATTTTGCATCTTTTTTGGTGGATTTTTTACATCATCGTTTGCGATTAATGCATCACACACAGTTTTGTCGAATGGTCTCTAATTGGATTGTTGCGTTTGGACCAACCTGCAGTAGTGATGACCTTCCCCTTTTTTCCAGCAATGCTCCTGAACAATGAAGCAAATTTCTGATAGTCTGATTTCAAAACAATTCATATCTTGACGATATTTGTCAACCACTATTGTTGTTTCAGAAACAACCTCCATTAGGGATTGGAATTGTGTCAAGAGCACAATTATATCACTTTGTCTAGTCGGAAGATATTGTTTTGTAGGATATTTGGACGCGATTATCTTGACAACCAACCAGAATTATGCAGGAAGGTCCTTTTTGCACTGTTAGTGGAGAGATACTGACGCACTGCAGCAAGAGGTGACATTGTGCTTGTGGTAGCCTCGTCACCTTCAGGTGGTTGTGACTGTTCAATCATTTGTTCCATAGCTTGCTGAAAGTTTGAATTTGTAGATTAGTGTACTAGATAAGTTACTAATGAGACAAGAACAAACAAAATAGATTTCAAGTTTATACATAACTTATTTTGGTAAACTACTGTAATACATTGGCATATATTTTAGTGCTGACTACATAATAAAATCACTTTCGGGACATATGTCCATGTAGCATGCCTATTGTATTGTCTATTTTCTCACATTTATTGACATATAAGGATAAAGAGACATGGTTTCAAATAGGACGAATGTAGTATGACATGATTCATATCACGGGCAAAGAGATATCAAACTTATACACTATTGTGTCATTGTGTGGGCACGTGAACATCACAACTAGATAATAGATCAAGACCAAAAGAATATCCTTCCTCTCTTTTAAATCGTGTAAGGTGAAACGATACGTTAAGACAACTATGTACAAAAGTGAATAGAGTAACTGACATTGGCTGCAAACCAAGCAGTTCAAAGGCATGAGAATTAAGGACTTACAACAGCAGCTTGAACTATTGTAGCATCATGTGGCCTTTTTAAACCTGCCACAAAATGGATCTCCATTCTTCCTCATTTAGATTATGTTAACATGTCAAGCATTATCCCTAATGTATGTTTCCTATTATGCCCTGGTGCTAGTTCAACAAGGAATATGGAAAGTAGTAGTTCACATCAAACTATGAGAGTACATATAAAGGAGCATGCAACTGCAACTTGACTCGGTCAAGTACCGTCTTGGTGTTGATCCTCATGAGGTTCATCTGATCTTGCTAAGTCCTATAGTGTCAGCAGTGCTTCGGAAGTAGTGGTAGGTGTGAAGGAAGCTTGGGAACATGCCACTTTGCAGAGCATTTGAATGAGTAACTCATTGAGATGTATGTACGGTTGAAGGAGGTGCTGCAGCTGGTGGAGCAGGGGATGCTGTGTTTGTAGATTTAGCCGGTGGACTTGGACCTTCTACTACACTATAAGTACCAGCAGAATCTCGAGGGAAGCTCATTTTCCATTGCACCCGACGAGAAACACCATCCCCTATTATATTCTTTTCCTTGCTCTTTTATGACTTCTCCATGTGTCGTACCCACAACACAAAAGAATCAAATTCGCTCTTCAGAAATCATTGATGCGTGATACAGACAAGCAATACTTTGATGAAAGAAAAACATATGTGGGCGACGGAATATGTACGAAAAACAAGATGACATGACATATTCACACCTACGATGTGTAAACTAAGCAAAAGAATTTTCAAGAAATTAGAAGAAATGCAAGCTAGACACCATATGAAAGATGCAACCAATATGAGTCTACGAGTTCAAAGTGTCATGTCATAAGTGGCATTTCTAAAAATTAGAAGCAGTACAAGCTACAAATTAATGCAAGATGCAACCAATATCACACTTCCAAGTTAAAAGCATCCAATCATAAGTGATTGATTCAAGATCATTGTTGAGGAAATCGTTAACTGGTAGCTGCTCGGTTGGCTAGTGAGTAGGGGATTAATCGGCTAATCGGCCATTTAATCAATTAATCAGATAATTTGTCGGTTTATCGACTACTCGGTGACCCTATGAGTAGGGATTAATCGGCAAGTTAACTGGTTAATCGGATGAATTCTTCAACAAGGTGCAGGATACACAAGAACACCACTTTGATGTAAGAACATGGTGTGATAGATAGTGTTGGGGAACGTTGGGTGGAAAAGAAAAAAATTCTACGCACACGCAAGATCTGTCCATGGAAATGCTTAGCTACGAGAGGGAGGGAGCATCTACATACCCTTGTAGATTGTAACGCCCCGAGACCGATGTGCCAGGTGTCGTTCAGTTATTCGCTGTTGTTGCCTTGTCATTGCTTGCGTGTCATGCTTTGCATATCATGTCATCATGTGCATTGCATTTGCATACCTGTTCGTCTCATGCATCCGAGCATTTTCCCCGTTGTCCGTTTTGCAATCCGGCGCTTCGTTCTCCTCCGGTGATTATTTCTACCTTTCTTTCTTGTGTGGGGATTAAACATTTCCGGATTGGACCGAGACTTGTCAAGCGGCCTTGGTTTACTACCGGTAGCCCGCCTGTCAAGTTTCGTACCATTTGGACTTTGTTTGATACTCCAACGGTTAACCGAGGGACCGAGAAGGCCTCGTGTGTGTTGCAGCCCAACACCCTTCCATTTTGGCCCAAAACCCACGTAACTCTGTTCCATCATCTCGGTCGTTCGATCACGATCGCGTGGCCGAAAACCGCACCTCATTTGGAGCTTCCTAGCTCCCTCTACCTATAAAAGAGCACCCCTCCCCGAAATTTCGGGTCATTTCGCGGATGAAACCCTAACTTCAGCCTCTCCGCGCCGCCGGACACTTCTCCCCCGCAGCCCGGACACGTCCGCCCCCGCGCGCCACCTCACTCCAGCCAATCAGAAGCCGCCACGTCTCCCCGCTGCCGCTTCCCCTCCACTCACCGCGCGCCACATGGCACCGCGCTGCCCCACTTCGCCGCCGGGCCTGGAGAGCCCGCGACCGGCCCCCGCGGCCCATTCAGCGCCGCCGCCCGAGCCACGGGGAGACCAGATCCGTGCCGCCCGGTCCTCCCTTGCGCCGCCGCACGCCGTCTCGACGCCGGCCGCCCGCCGACGCCGCTAGCCGCCTCGTGCCCTGCCCGGCCCCGGCCACCGTTGAGCTCGCCGGATGCCGCCCCCGTCACCTTTCGCGAC
>NC_041380.1:216096882-216207220 GCF_002162155.2 Triticum dicoccoides
TGCCGCCCCCGCCTTCGGCCCAGATCCGCGGCCAGCATTGCCGTCCCAGCTCCCCGCGGTCCAGCGCGAGCGCCCCAAGGCCCAGCTCCAGCCGGCCTCGCCTTGGCCTGCCTCCTCCTCCAGCCGGGCCGAAGCCCACTAGGTGAGCCGACCCCAGCGCCCCCTCCTCTTGTTTTTTTTTTCACTCTTGTTGGGCTTGCCCCAGATCCGGCCCGCGTCATTTTTTTTCCAGATCGGCGATTTGTCTATTATCCTGAGACAGCAGTTTTGCAGTTTAGTCCCCCTAGTTCATGCATTTAATAACTCACAAACCGTGCATCGGATTAAAATGTTTTATATATGAAACTTGCTCAGAATTTTGTGTAGATTAATAATATCCAACTTTCATCTATGTTTAAAATGTTAAAAATGCTGTTTGCATTAATTTGCTCCTATGCCATGCTAAAATGCTTTAATTCATAACTAAATAACCGTAGCTCCGATTTAAATAAACTTTATATGTAAATGGGGTAGAATTTTGCCTAGTTTATCATGGTGACCTTTATTTGCATATTAAACAACTCTAAAATTGTGTTTAGGGCAGAACAGTACCAAACCTAATTTATGCTCATGAGGAGTTTCCGGAATTGTTGTTCGTTGCTTCCGGCCTCATTTAAACTTGACTAGATAGGTAGTTTTACTTTGCTTCACCCTCTTGCCATGTTAACCAACATTTAATATTGTTGAGTACATAAACGAGAGGGAACTAAATAATTGATGTGGTGTTTTGTCAATATGCATCCCGATGCATATTGAGCTCCACCTAATCTGTAGGATTGTTTGTGCATTTAGCCATGCCATGTTTCATTAAACCGGACATGCATCATACTCGTTTGTGCTTCATGCCATGTTGATGTGTTTGTTGTTTACTATGTTGTGTGCTTCTTTTCCGGTGATTGCTTCTTCGGGTTGGTTCCGATAATGTCGCGTTTGTGAGGATCCGTTCAACTACGTCTGTTTGTCTTCTTCGTGGACTCGTTCTTCTTCCTTGCGGGATTTCAGGCAAGATGATCATACCCTCGAAATCACCACTATCTTTGCTATGCTAGTTTGCTCGCTCTTTTGCTATGCCAATGCTACGATGCCTACCATTTGCTTGTCAGCCTCCCAAATTGCCATGTCAAACCTCTAACCCACCATGTCCTAGCAAACCGTTGATTGGCTATGTTACCGCTTTGCTCAGCCCCTCTTATAGCGTTGTTAGTTGCAGGTGAAGATTGAAGTTTGTTCCTTGTTGGAACATGGAGATGTTGTTCCTTATTGGAACATGTTTACTTGTTGGGATATCACAATATATCTTACTTAATTAATGCATCTATATACTTGGTAAAGGGTGGAAGGCTCGGCCTTATGCCTGGTGTTTTGTTCCACTCTTGCCGCCCTAGTTTCCGTCATATCGGTGTTATGTTCCCGGATTTTGCGTTCCTTACACGGTTGGGCTATTATGGGAACCCCTTGACAGTTCGTCTTAAGTAAAGCTCTTCCAGCAATGCCCAACCTTGGTTTTACCATTTGCCACCTAGCCTTTTCTTTCCCTTGGGTTCTGCAGACTCAAGGGTCATCATTATTTTACCCCCCGGGCCAGTGCTCCTCTGAGTGTTGGTCCACCTGTCAGCTACCGGTGGCTACCAGGGGCAACTCTGGGCTGGCCTACCCGTACCTAGGACAATCTGAGTGTGCCCTGAGAAAGAGATATGTGCAGCTCCTATCGGGATTTGTCGGCACATTCGGGCGGTGTTGCTGGTTTAGTTTTACCCTGTCGAAATGTCTTGTTGTACCGGGATACCGAGTCTGATCGGAATGTCTCGGGTGGAGGTCTATTCCTTCGTTGACCGTGAGAGCTTGTCATGGGCTAAGTTGGGACTCCCCTGCAGGGATTTGAACTTCCGAAAGCCGTGCCCGCGGTTATGGGCAGATGGGAATTTGTTAACGTCCGGTTGTAGAAAACCCGAAGTTGACCTTAATTAAAATACATCAACCGTGTGTGTAACCGTGATGGTCTCTTTCCGGCGGAGTCCGGGAAGTGAACACGGTGTTGGAGTTATGCTTGACGTAGGTTGCTATAGGATCACTTCTTGATCATACTTTTATCGACCGTGCTTTGCCTTCTCTTCTCGCTCTCATTTGCGTACATTAGCCACGATATATGCTAGTCACTTGCTGCAGCTCCACCTCATACCTTTACCTTACCCATAAGCTTAAATAGTCTTGATCGCGAGGGTGCGAGATTGTTGAGTCCCCGTGACTCACAGATACTTCCAAAACCAGCTTGCAGGTGTCGATGAGTCCATGCTGACGACGCAACCAATCTCAGGAGGAGCTCGATGAAGACCTTGTCCTTTATGTTGTTTTGTTCTAGTCGATCAGTAGTGGAGCCCAGTTGGGGTCGATCGGGGACCTTGTCGCATATGGGGTTCTTCTTTTGTTTGGTTCCATAGTCGGACCTTGATTGTATTTGGGTGTTGTAATGCTTTACTCATGTAATTGTGTGAAGTGGCGATTGTAAGCCAGCTATGTATCTCTTTCCCTTATGTATTACATGGGTTGTATGAAGATTACCTCACTTGCGACATTGCTTTCAATGCGGTTATGCCTCTAAGTCGTGCTTCGACACGTGGGAGATATAGCCGCATCGAGGCTCCACCTCATTACTCCATCCTTCCTATAAGCTTACGACCGTTGCGTTGCTTCTCTTCTCGCTCTCATTTGCGTATGTTAGCCACCATATATGCTAGTCGCTTGCTGCAGCTCCACCTCATTACTCCATCCTTCCTATAAGCTTAAATAGTCTTGATCTCGCGGGTGCGAGATTGCTGAGTCCCCGTGGCTCACAGTTACTTCCAAAACCAGTTTGCAGGTGCCTATGTTTCCGAACAGGTGACGCAACCAAGCTCAAGGAGAAGCTCGATGAAGATCTTGCCCTTTGTGTTGTTTCGTTCTAGTTGATCAGTAGTGGAGCCCAGTTGGGGTCGATCAGGGACCTTTGTCGCATTTGGGGTTCTTCTTTTATTTTGGTTCCGTAGTCGAACCTTGATTGTATCTGGATGATGTAATGCTTTATTCATGTAATTGTGTGAAGTGGCGATTGTAAGCCAACTATGTATCTCTTTCCCTTATGTATTACATGGGTTGTGTGAAGATTACCTCACTTGCGACATTGCTTTCAATGCGGTTATGCCTCTAAGTCATGCTTCGACACGTGGGAGATATAGCCGCATCGAGGGCGTTACATAGATCGCTAAGCGGAAGCATTTATCAACGCGGTTGATGTAGTCGTACACCTTCACGATCCGTGCCGATCAAGTACCGAATGTACGACACCCCCGTGCTCAGCACACGTTCAGCTCGATGACATCCTCGCCTTCTCGATCCAGCAAGAGAGGCGAAGTAGTAGATGAATTCCGACAGCATGATGACACGGTGACGGTGGTGGTGAAACTATCCGCAGGGCTTCGCCAACCACAACAGACGTGGACGGAGGAGGAACTAGAACTAGAGGGAGACGGGGTGCGCACACGGCTTGGGGATCATGGTGTGTCTTGCGCCTCTCCCTCCTCTCATATATAAAGGTGGGGGAGAAGAGGCAGCCCTAGGGCATGCCCCAAGTGGCCGGCTGCTGTCCTAGGCGCCTGCCTAGCCACGCCCCCCTTCCATATATGGACATGGGGGGAAGGAAAGGGGGGTTGGCTGCCTTAGGGTGCCTCCCCCTTCCTTCCCTCCTTCCTTGGCGCGTGGGCAGGGGTGTTGGGGTGCGGCAGCTCCCTATGTGGGCTGGTGTGCTCCCCCTTTTGGCCCATAAGGCCCTTACCGGTGGCCTTCCGAAACCCCTTCTGGCACTCCGATAAATACCCGGTACTTCCCGAAACCTTTCCGGTGACCAAATACTATCACCCTATATATCAATATTTACCTCCGGACCATTCCGGAGCTCCTCGCCATGTACATGATCTCATCCGAGACTCCGAACAATGTACGGTCACTATTTCTATGACACCCTGGTTTTTGCCAAAAAAAATTCTGGAGTTTATTGCAATTTGGTTAGAATTTGAGTTTTTGAATTAACTCATTTCGACTTAACACTTGGGCATTGTTTTGATTTTCAGCCAAGTGACTCCACTTACTCTCAAAATCATCTCTTTCCCTTTGACATCTCATAATATTGTCATTAGAATATTTTTCTCAAAAGAAAAATATTCATTTTCCCTCTGAAAATGACCTATTTCCACTTCTGCTCCAATGCAACCCTCATTTTTATTGATCCTAAAAATATTAGAAAATTTTTCAAATATACTTTGGACTATCCCTCATCACCCCATGCAAAAATATCCTATGGTCATATGAAATATTTTTGTTAAATCATTTTCATTCTGGTCAGAAATGTCAAATTGTGAAGCAAGTACATATTTGACAATTCCTCTTGAGCTGAAATTTTTATGGATTGATGACCCTCCTAAGTAACCCTTATCCACCAAGTTTCAGCTCCTAGCTCGCTCTAGAAATCTCTCAAATATCCTCACAAGTTTCTTTCCAGAAACTTGCAGTGAAGCTCAAGTATCATCTGGTCGGCCTGGCTTTGATCCATCAGCTCAAAGAGACCCAACACTGCAGGGACAAGCTTCTGAACATGATCTAGCCTCTCGGGCGGACCGCATTGTGCCAGCGCACGAGGTGACCGCGTGTGGACACGGCGTTTGGCATGCACGCAACATGTTCGGCGCATCGGTTTGGCCTCGGCCTCGCCCGTGCATCTGCCCAAAGCCAACCCCGCTAGTCTATAACCCTCACGAGCCTCGACTCGTTGCCCTTGACCTCTCGCTAGAGCTTCTCGATGACATCGCCCTCCTTCGCCTTGTGCTTGGCCCGTTGCCTCCTCTGTGTGCACGTGAACCCCCTCGACCTCTCCCATCCGTCTGAGCACCTTTCGTCACTGTCGCCGCACTAGAGCCTTCTCCGGAGACCTTGAACCCCTCCTCATTCGCGCCTATAAATAGACCCCTCCCCGAGCTCATTTGGCCGCACCACCCACCTCCACTGACCACAAGCAAACTCGTAGAAGACCGCGGCCACAACAGATGATCACCTCTGGCCGCCGTTCCGCACAGGAGATCTCCGCCGATCCCCCTCGGTGCCCTACTTCCTCCGGCGCTCCTCGAGATCTTCCTCCTCCTCCAGCGTGTTCGTGGTGCCCACATAATCGTGCTGGTTCTGCTTGAGCTGCTTGAACGTCCCTGCCTCATCGGAATCGTCTTCAGGGGCGGCCCTATGTTTCGGAGGGCCCTAGGGCGAACTCGACGACGTGGGCCCATAAGTCGTAACACTATATGATTGATACGTAAACAAATATATGTATGTATGTATGTGTGCTTGATACCTAATATATATGATTGATACCTAATATATATATATATATATATATATATATATAACTTCATTTGCAATATATTAAAAATAAACTTTTGATCATGCATCTTTAATTTGAGATGTCTAATAATAATTGTTGGACAATGACTAAAATTATGGAGAAAATAGAATGCAAAGAATTAGAAATTTATACACCAGGACACTAAAAATTGAGGATGCATGAATACATACTTGTGAAACACTGGATAGTAAACTCACGGTCGCGGTCTCGAGGATGGCGGGGCGGGACGTCAGGGCCATGGCAGTGCAAGGGCGCCATGAATAGATTGCAGTACCACACATTCCCCCCTCCAAAGCAGTGACTCCCAATCCCAAATCCTAGGTCTAACAAAACATGATGACATCGATAAATCTTTGAACACACACATTCCAGTTTGTCATCCAAAGAAGACTACTCCCTCCGTTCCTAAATATAAGTCTTTTTAGATATTCCAACAAATGACTACATACAAAGCAAAATGAGTGAATCTACACTGTAAAATATGTCTACATACATCCGTATGTTGTAATCCATTTGAATCTCTAAAAAGACTTATATTTAGGAATGGATGGAGTATCATTTTCCTTCTGAACCACGGACTTTATGGCGGCATGTTAACGTCCAACAGTTTGCAATTTAGGGAAACAGGCTTCTAGTAGAAGACAGACATCGAAAACCTAGAAGTTAATCCAAACGTGAACGTGAAGGAGGTTGGTGCTTACTTGAAGTTGAGGTACTGGCCGAAGGGTCGCTGGCAAGGCCACATGGTGGCGGCACAAGAGCAGGCTGACGAAGGATCCCTAGCGACGACCGATGCTTGACGAAGAGAAGAAAGCAGGAAGCGATGCGATTGATGTGGGCGGCAGGCTGGCGGTCCGACGCTTCATCTAGCGCTAGTAATAATCAGCCAAGGCAATTGGGCCTTAACCCATCTCTTTCATTTTCTCCCTTGGTTTTAACAATCTAGTATTTGTTTGCTGGGCTATATATGCAATACCAGATCATGGGCCCCCTCCAGGCCTGGGCCCTAGGCGGTCGCCCCTCTGGCCATACCCCAGGGCCGGCCCTGATTGTCTTCTCCGACGAGCTCCCTCCGTCGATGCCTCTGGAGAAGAGCACCACGATGTTGTCTGTCCACCTCTGACTAAGCCACTGGTACCTGTTAGTTCGTCGTAGAGTGCGACGTCTAGTAATCCACTCGTCGGCGGCCATCGTGGTCTCCTCGTCGAAGAACCACTGGCGACAGCGTCGCCGTCCCCTGCCTCTCTCTCTCTCTCTCTCTCTCTCTCTCTCTCTCTCTTCTAACCCTGCCAGTGAGGCCCATGTGTCAGCCTCACTGTTCGCCCACTGAAGCAGTATAAGTGGACCCGTATTTCTGAAATACGTCTTCGACGTCACCCCTCGCTGGTTATTTTCAAAAATAATTTTTGTTCAACATATTGACCAAACTTTTACCAGCTCTAACTTTTTTTCTATAAGTCCAAATCAGTTGATTCTTTTTGCATTGGTTTTGTCTTGAAATCCTCTTTCCGCATGCAAAAGAGGAGATTTTTGCTTGCTGTAAATATTTTCTTTGTGCTATTTTAATTATTTTCTGAAGGAACTTGCTACCTTGAGGAGAACCGGGAGGATTGTGACCCTTCTCTGCACTAAGGCAAGCCATCACAAATATTTGCAAGAGTGACATTACAATGATTATGATTTTCACTTGAATATGGTCCCATTTAATGCATAAAGAAATTTAAATAACATCACTTGAACTAGTTTCACCTCATGCTATGCTTGCTATGTTATCAGTGGTAAATAAGTTGAATGACTAGGTTATGGAGTAGGGTAACATGACAATGAGCTTGAGTAAGTGCACACCGGCATTATGTTGAAATGGTGTGTATCAATATTGTTGCATTTTCATGGCATACTATGACTCGGGAATGTTTCTTTGCAAATTGAAACCTGATAATAATCCAACTTGAACATGTTGTTGATCGATTCATGGTGCCACCAAATCGAGCTTTCCCAGTGCAACCATATTTTCCTTTATGGGGAGGCCCTTTCTCGATCTGTTGTTATTCCTCTCGTCTGTGTCTCCAACTAGGGAAGGTTATCCGCTTGCACTACCCTAGCCCGGTAGGCAGGCATAGCCTTGTGTGCCCGTAGTTGTTTTGGTACCACGTCCATGTTTGGGACCGTTTTGTTTTGCCACGATGGTGGGTGTTGGATGTCCGGAGTGGCATCGGGGCCACCCATGACTTAGCTCAAAGGGGAGTTGGTCGAAGTGGCAGGGAGAATGTCATGGCAATGGATTGGTTCTGTCGGAATGTCGTTGGTCCACCTGAATGGGAGTTCGAGGCCATGGGTTGTGTGGTGTGGGTACATTGTGCTAACCTATGTAGAGTGTGTTTAAATCTATCGATAGCCGCATCCTCGGTCATGGACACAGTTCGTAGTAGGTCACACCGTGGATCAACAGAAGTACTAAAGCTGCACACTAAAGATATAGTTGTGGCATTTGTTATGTTGAAGTTGTTGAGGCCATCGAGATGGTTTCTTTTGTGATCCGGAGGTGATCACCATGGTAAGATGATGATTATGGTTACGAGGTAACCAAGATGGTAAGCGGGTCCAAGAGGCCCTGAGTGTGAGTACTTTCACTTCGTGAGTTGTATGCTAAGTTCTTGCATTTAACCTGCTTAAATACCATGTTATTGTTTTCCATTGTTGCTTTATTTGTGTGAGCTTGCGAGTACATTCAATGTACTCACCTAGTGTGTTATGCCAGTTTCAGGAGAAGTTGTACCGGAGTTGGAGTTGCATCGTTGCATCGCAGTATAGGCCGTGTCCACATTAGTGTCCCCGTGAGATGGAGTCCTACATCGTCTTTCCACTGCCGCATAGTTGTATCATGATGTCGAGGCCCCCGTTTATGTTCACTGAATAATGTACATATGTGCAGCAGCACCGTGTGTGCCACTTGGCCTTGCTACCTGATGTACTATCGAACCTATGTATCAATAAAGCGGCATATTTCTGTACCAATTTGTTGTGTGTTGCCAGAAGACTTGATCTTTGGGTTGGCAATGCAAGGTAAACCAGTTGCTCTAAGCCGGGGTGCCACAACACTTGGTATCAGAGCCGCACTGACTGTAGGACGCCCTAGACAGCCAACACACTAGTTAAATGGTAGTTAGTAGTCCTAAGAGTCAGTAATGTGTGTTTGCATTTGATTGTTGCATTGCATGCACATAGTTTATTTTATTACTAACCGACTAATGATTGTGAGTGTAGATGGCTCCAGTGTCATACCCGTACCAGTCTGAGCTAGCACCGTACGCTTCTCCACATCTTCTTTGGAACGTGTGGTGGCCACTCTACCCTAATGGCAATGACTAGTGTACCAAGTGTATCGGGAGCGACTGGCAGACTCAGTGTACGAGTACCGCTCTATATCCGGAGCCTCTACTCGTTCTTCTAGGAGTGGTAACGCTTCCACCCTAGGTTAGGCAGTTCAGTTCGTTGCGTTTAGGCTCTCGTTGATCTGCATTACAACGATGTCCAGATGCAGCATCATCCAGGTTTCTACTACTACCTGTCCATTCATACGTCTCCAGCGTATCTATAATTTTTGATTGTTCCATGCTATTATGTTATCTATCTTGGATGTTTTATATGTATTTATATGCTATTTTATATTTTTTTGGGACTAACCTGTTAACCTAGAGCCTGGTGCCAGTTTCTATTTTTTCTTGTTTTTGAGTTTCGCAAAAGAGGAATATCAAATGGAGTTCAATTGACCTAAAAATTTACGGAGAATATTTTTAGAAAATATAAAAAATACTGGAACGAAAAGATATCGGAGAGGAGTCCCAAGGCCACCACATGGGTGGAGGGCGCCCCCCTAGGGCTCACCCCCGTCCTTGTCATTGCCTTGTGGGCCCCCCTGACTTGTTCTCGACGCCAACGCCTCTTATAAATCCCAAAAGCCCAGAACAGAACCGAGATTTGGAGTTCCGCCACCGCAAGCTTCTGTACCCATGAAAAACCAATCGGGAGCCTGTTCACGCACTCTGCCGGAGCGGAAAACCATCACCGGTGGCCATCTTCATCATCCCGGCGCTCTCCATGACAAGGAGGGAGTAGTTCACCTCAGAGATGTGGGTATGTACCAGTAGCTATGTGTTTGATTTCTCTCTCTCTCTCTCTGTCTCGTGTTCTTGATTTGGCACGATCTTGATGTACCGCGAGCTTTGTTACTATAGTTGAATCATATGGTGTTTCTCCCCCTCTATCTTCTTGTGATGAATTGAGTTTTACCTTTGAGGTTTCGCTGTTATCGGATTGAATACTATTATGGATTTGAGAACACTTGATGTATGTCTTGCGTGGGATACCTGTGGTGACAATGGGGTATTCTATTGATTCACTTGATGTATGTTTTGGCACTCAACTCACATATTCCCGAGGTGACATTGGGGTAATCTATGCATAGGGGTTGATGCAATTTTTCGTCCTTGTTTCTCCGGTAGAAATCTTGGGGAACTCTTTGAAGTTCTTTATGTTGGATTGAATATTATGAATCTGAAGTTGTTTGATGCATATCGTATAATTGACCCACGGATACTTGTGGTGACATTAGAGTATCTAGGTGACATTAGGGTTGATTGATGTGTGTCATATGGTGTTATTTTACTATGAACTCTAGGCATGTTTGTGACACTTATAGGAATAGCTCAATGGATTGATCGGAAAAAATAACTTTGAGGTAGTTTCGTACCCTACAAACACTTTCGTCTTATGTTCTCCATGATAGGAACTTTGTAGTGACTTTTGTCGCACGTTGAGCGATTGCCATATGATCTAATTATGTTATCATTGTTGAGAGAACTTTCACTAGTGAAAGTATGAACCCTAGGCCTTGTCTCCAAGCATTGCAGTACCGTTTTCGCTCACTTTTGTTACTAGTTACCTTGCTGTTTTTTATTTGTTTCAGATTACAAAAACCTATATCTACCATCCATATTGCACTTGTATCACCATCTCTTCACCGAACTAGTGCACCTATACAATTTACCATTGTATTGGGTGTGTTGGGGACACAAGAGACTCTTTGTTATTTGGTTGTAGGGTTGTTTGAGATAGACCATCTTCATCCTACGCCTCCCACGGATTGATAAACCTTAGGTCATCCACTTGAGAGAAATTTTCTACTTTCCTACAAAACTCTGCTCTTGGAGGCCCAACAAATATACAAGAAGAAGGTTGTGTAGTAGACATCAAGCTCTTCTCTGGCACCGTTGCCAGGGAGGCTAGGTAAGCGGCACTCACATTCCATCAACGAAGCTCTTTTCTGGCGCCGTTGGCGCGGAGGTGAGTGCTTGAAGGTATATCTTTAGATCCTACAATTGAATCTTTTAGTTTCTTGTTTATCACTAGTTTAGTCTATAAAATAAAACTACAAAAAATGGAATTGAGGTTGCCTCATATGCTTCATCTTTTTAATATCTTTCGTGAAAATGATGGAAAGGAAAATTGTGCTCGAGTGTTACAAGAAGAAGTCTATAAAATGTTCGGGCACTAAATTTTTGAATGATGAGCAGCAATGTTGTTAGTATGAATTCTTTGAATATTGATGATGCTATTGATATGCAAAGCTACAAGCTTGGGGATGCTATGTTTGATGAAGATGATATTTTTAGTCCCCCAAGTTTTGATGAGAAAATTTATTATGATGATAGCATGCCTCCTATTTATGATGATTACTAGATCAATGAAGGCGCGTGTTGCCGCGCCCGTCTATTTTGACAATAAATTGATATTAAATTTGTACATAAATTATGATACAAAACATGAAAATTAAATACCACAGTCTTCTATATCGATGAGTGGACCCAAAAAATATTCAAACCAATTTGTGCAAGAGCATCATACGTCTAGCTAGTGATAGTACATTTAGGTTTTCAAAAAGTGGGAAAAACCTCATGAAGAGCAGGAAGAACCTTGTGTAGGATCGAAAGTATGTCTAGAGGGGGGGTGATTAGAATACTTGACCAAATAAAAACTTATCCTTTTCCCAATTTTAGTTCTTGGCACATTTTAGCAACTTTGGACAAGTCAAGCAATCTTAACACAATTCAAGCAAGCATGCAAAGAGTATATGAGCAGCGGAAAGTAAAGCATGCAACTAGCAAGAATGTAAAGGGAAGGGTTTGGAGGATTCAAACGCAATAGGAGACACAGATGTTTTTGTCATGGTTCCGATAGGTGGTGCTATCGTACATCCATGTTGATGGAGACTTCAACCCAGGAAGGGTAACGGCTGCGCGAGTCCACGGAGGGCTCCACCCATGAAGGGTCCATGAAGAAGCAACCTTGTCTATCCCACCATGGCCGTCGCCCACGAAGGACTTGCCTCACTAGCGGTAGATCTTCACAAAGTAGGCGATCTCCTTGCCCTTACAAACTCCTTGGTTCAACTCCACAATCTTGTCAGAGGCTCCCAAGTGACACCTAGCCAATCTAGGAGACACCACTCTCCAAGAAGTAACAAATGGTGTGTTGATGATGAACTCCTTGCTCTTGTGCTTCAAATGACAGTCTCCCCAACACTCAACTCTCTCTCACAGGATATGGATTTGGTGGAAAGAATATTTGAGTGGAAAGCAACTTGGGGAAGGCTAGAGATCAAGGTTCATATGGTAAGAATGGAATATCTTGGCCTCAACACAAGTGTAGGTCGTTCTCTCTCAGAAAAAACAAGTTGGAAGTGTAGGTTTGTTCTGATGGCTCTCTCCACGAATGAAGAGGAGGTGGAGGGGTATATATAGCCTCCACACAAATTCTAACCGTTACACACAACTTGCCAATCTCGGTGGGACCGAATTGATAAACTCGGTCAGACTGATTCAACAAAGCTAGTGACCGTTAGGAGTTTCGGTGGGATCAACATGCAACTCGGTAGAATCGATATGGTTAGGGTTAAAGCATAACGTAATCTCGGTGAGACCGATTACACAAACTCGGTGAGACCGATTTTGGTAATAAGCTAACCAGGGAGTTGGTCAGCTAGACTCGCTGGGACCGATTCGCTCATTTTGGTGAGACCGAAATGTTACAAAAGAGAAACAAAGAGTTTACATTGCAATCTCGCTGGGACCAATCGCTCATCTCGGCGGGGCCGGAACGTTATGAAGGGAAACAGAGAGATTACAATCCCTTCTCGGTGAGACCGAGATCCCTATCGGTGAGACTGATTTGCCTAGGGTTCATGGAAGTGGCTATGACATTTGAACTCGGTGGCGCCAGATAGAAAGAATCGGTGGGGCCGAGTTTGACTTTTGGTTTAGGTCATATGTGGATGTGAGAAAGTAGTTGAGGGCTTTGGAGCATATCACTAAGCATTTTGAGAAAGAGCCTCATTAAGCAACACCTCATCCCTCCTTAATAGTATTGGCTTTTCCTATAGACTCAATGTGATCTTGGATCACTAAAATAGAAAATGTAGAGTCTTGAGCTTTGAGCTTGAGCCAATCCTTTTGTCCTTAGCATTTTGAGGGGTCCACTTTTCTCATCCATGCCATGCCAATCATTGAGCTTTCCTGAGATATTAATCTTGAAATAGCATTAGCTCAATGAGCTATATGTTGTTAGGAATTACCAAAACCACCTAGGGATAGTTGCACTTTAAATACCCCCCTTTTTTGTAATTGATGACAACATATAGATCAAAGCTTCGACAAATGATAATAAGAATGAAAAACATTGTCGCTTTGAGAAGTATGTGAAAAGCAAGAGCTCCCCCTAAATTTGTGCATAGTTTAAGATTTACTTTGGACTGCAAATGCACAATGAGTTAGGAATATGGGTTATTCTTTCACGTCACATACATCTTGGTGGATCCCTCAAAATCATAATAATGAAATACATGCACTCATCACCAAGCAAAGTGAATGATCATATGGGGATATAAAAAGATAATGTCATCCAACAAGCATTAAGGTAGCATATGATCAAACACATGATCATCCAAGTATCTCACAAAAGCATAAAGTATCTCAAACAAGCAAATAACAAAGTTCAACCACCAAATAATAAGAGAGAGCAAAAAGTAACACTCTCTCTCGAAGCCTATGATCTATACATTTTCTCCCCCTTTGGCAACAAGTTACCAAAAAGTTCATAAAAATGCATAGTGCTAGATCGACTCTCAGGCTTGGTCTTCATGTGGTAGTGTTGATAAAATGCCAAGGACGAAGGCATCAGTTGATGTAGATGGAGCTGGTGGAGTGGGTGCTGGAGCTGGTGGCACTGAAGCTATAGCTGGTGCAGATGATGTTGCTCTGGTGTCTGTAACAGGCACTGCAGCAGATCTCTATCCTCTGGGCACTCTAGTAAAAGCATCAGTGGTAGACTTGCCCTTCTTCTCCTGCACTTCATCCTGAAGCTACTCAACAACTGACTGGATCCCAGTGACCTTCACATCTAAATCATAGAACTTCTGCTCCATGATCCTCTCCAAGCTCTCCTAGTTTTGAGTCAGTGTGGCCAATCCCTTCTCAATCCTCAGAGTGGAGGCAATCAAGTAGCCAAGCTGATCTTGCTTGCTCTCCAGAAGATACTGAGATGACTCATCAATAGTTGGCATATTTGCAGCCTTTTCAGTCCTTGCCTTCTCCCTCTTTGCTTGTGCGTGCATAGAAGATGGTTCATTTTCATCCATCACCACAGTGTTGTCCTCAAAGTCTGGGTAGATGGGATGTGTTCCTTGTCCAAGAGATATGTGCCAGTTCCCATCTTGGAGTTGATTAGCTCCTGGATCTGTGGGGCATACCCACAACTTATCTTCTGATCTGCAGCTATTCTCTTTATGGTTTCCACAATTAGGTTCATGACTTTGAACTTTTGAGGCACATCAAATATGTGAAGTAGGTTAATTGCATGGCCTCTGGTCATCTTGTGGTCACCTAACTTTGGTAGAAGAGTGTTCCTGAGGATCCAGTTGATTGTTGGCAAACCTGACAGAAGGTAATGTACTGATCCAAACTTGTGTGTCTCAAGAGCAACATTTGGGATCTCTTTGTACATATGTGCCATGGTGTTGTGATCCTTCTTCTTCTTCTTGGCATAGAAATTCAAGTCATCTTCATTCTCCTCAGGAGAATTGATCAATTTTGCCCATTCTTCAACTGTTGACTGGTACCTAGTACCTTTAGACATCCATACAATCCTTCCATCTGGGTAGAAATGAGCTGTGGAGTAGAACTGCATAATAAGCTCATCATTCCACTTTGTGAGCTTCTGAGCCTCAAACTCATCGACTCCACATGCCTTGAAGCTGTCATATACACCAGGGAAGTGATCTTCATTTTCCTCAATGAATTTCCAATCAACCCACCTCATGTCACACACTATGGGCTTCTTGTCAAGCAAGATGGTCTCATAGAAGTCCTATTGTTCCTTTGTATGGAACCTGTAGTCCACAATAGTCCTTCTCCTGGTGGCATATGTATCCGACTCTCTCCATAGCCTTAAACCTGAATCCTTTCTGATTCTCATGTTCTCTGCAACTGGGTGAGCATCATTGTGATCTGGAATTTTGGGCTTCAACTTCCTCAACACAACAGAATCATCTTCTTCTTCGGTAGCTTGAGGCACTTAAGCCTTGTTCTTCTCCTTAGTAGGGATGTTCCCGGTGCTCCTCTTGGGTTTTGGCTTTGGAGCTGGGGCAGCAGTCTTAGGAGATGTTTTGGGCTTAGTTGGAGCAGCCCCTGCCCTTATAGCATCTCCCATAAGCTTGTGAGCTTTGGGTGCTGGTGCTGCGTCCTCTTCCTCTTCCTCTTCTTCAGAATCTCTCATTATTGAAGATCTGCCAAGCAATCTGGCAGTGGTCTTCTTGACCCTTTCCCTCCTTTTCTTTTCTGCCACAACCTGTTCTTTGGGTGCAGATCTCAAAGTCTCTTGAGTGGATGTTCTGGCTTTTGACATGGGAACTCTCTTGGCAGGAATCTTTTGCTTCATTCCTGGCTTAGTGGCAGCAGCTGTGCCATATTCATTTTTCAGGACTTTCCTCTTTGAGGTGGCCTCTTCCTCAACAGCCACATAGTCCTCATCCTCAGAATCTGAGGTTTTCTTCTTTCTGGTCCTAGTGTTGCCTTAGGCATGTTGCTGGGTGTACTCCTGCTTCCCTCATCAAAGCTGCTAGAGGGGCTAGTGCCCTCACTCATGTTAACTTGCTCTTCAGACTTGTTCCGACTATCACTCTGATCTGACATGATGCAAACACTAACAGCAGACCGTGTGAATAGATTATAGATGAGGTAGATTGGATAAGCATCACAAAGTACAGAGGTTTTTGCAAAAGAATGATTTAAAAACTTAGTTTTAGTTTTCCACAGAAAGCATTTTAGATCTATCTATTTGAAAACTCGGTGATATCGAAGCAACTTTTGGAACCTAAACTAGTGAACTCGGTCAGACCGAGTCACAGTTCGGTGGCACCGAGACTGCTAGGGTTTCACAAAGTATTGAACTCGGTCACACCGATTTGCAATTCTCGGTCAGACCGAGAATCACATGTGCAATGGCCTTAGCAAAATTGGTGGGACCGATTTCAACAACTCGGTCGGTCCGAGATGATTTCGGCGGAAACCTAACCCTAAATTTTCAATCCACAACTAAACTACGGAGTGATTTCGCTGGATAGAGTGATCTCAATCGTGGCAAGATACATGGAAAAACATTGTTCTAGGGATCAGAGTGAGATTAGCATAAGGATCAAGTCCATACCCTAAGTACAGCGATGGACTTGCTACAGCGGCAACGGCGGAGACGATTCCCATTGACGGCAGCGGAGACCAGTTGCGGGAGGCAGCTGGCGATGAGGAGGACGATTCAGAGACCTAGGGAGGCAGAGCAGGATGAGCGCGGGCAAAGGGGTTCGGAAATTTTTCCAAATTTTGGCCCAGGGATATATATAGCCTGACCCTGTCGGTGTGACCAAGTGGAACAACTCGGTGGCACCGAGATTCATAACTGCAAGCAGTTACTAAAACTCGGTGTGACCGAAAAGTTCAAATCGGTTGCACTGAGATTGAAATCCTAGATCAACTTAGTGATCTCGGTATGACCGAAATGGATGAATCGGTCAGACCGAAATGCACAAAGAAGTTTTGGAAGTTTAACTCTATGACGAATCGGGGACTCCGAGTGCTCCTCACACAGAGTGGTTTGAATCTGACTTGATCAAACTTTGTGATGTAGCATGAATAGAGTTTGAGACGAGAAAAAGCATAGATAGCTAGAGAAGGTTCTCAGTCATTCTTGTCCATCCACTTGGCAAAAGAAAAAGGAACCAAACAATCAAAACAACAAGTGGATGTCCTCGAATGAGTAAATTATGCAACCAACATGCTCACACAATAAAATGGCAAATGAAATATGTGGCAAAGCATGCACAACCAATTCTAACATCTATCAAGCAATTAGCGATGACTAGGTCATCTATATATGAGTATATTGACTTAGGAGTCAAATGAGAACATTTGATCATAGGTCATACCCATCGTTTAAGCACAAGTGGGGTTCCCACTTTTACATAAAGCATTGTTGTGTTCACACCATTAGAGTTGCTTTAGCTCAATTCTTGGAGTAAATCCCCCCCTAGATGTGAGATCCCCCCTAAGAGGGATGAACTAACCTTGGGTTTTGTCGATGATGACTTCATGTAGGTGTTGAAGATGTGGATGCTCAATGTTGATGTAGATCACAAGCAATCCTTTGGAGTGAGTTGCACTTTCAATACCTACACGGGTTAGTCCCACAAGGAACAAACAAGGATATCCATAGACATAGAGTGATGCACACACAAGATGATGTCTATGAAAGCATTAGGTTACCTTGTCCCTTGTCTTAACAACAAGAGGGTTTGTGACTCCTTGAACTAGTGCAAGATGTGGAAGTTGATTGCACTTGTTCTTGCCAAAATGATAAGAGTGAAGTATGTTGGCGGAGTCACCCTCAAGAACTCTCTAGTTCTTCTTCTTCAGGATCCACATCATCTTGATGGGAATCCTTGGAGTTGTAGTCATACTTGATGAAGTAGAACTTGATGTAGTCTTGGGAACCCACTTGACCAAGGCCTTGGGTGCTTCTTCAAATGCATCAATTTCCTCTTGAAGCTCATCCTTGCCTTTTTGCTTGTGGTCTTGTGGTGGAAGATCATCCTGAGCTTGTGTCCCTTTGAAGGAAGTAGGATCATACTTCTCTTGTTGAGGAACAAACTTCATCTTGGGGTATTAATCTTCTTCCCACTCAACTCCATTGGCATTGACCTTTCGTTCAAAACCAACACCTTGGTTCTTCCGGTGCATTCCTTGCTTGCGTACAACTTCCTCAAATTGCTTACTCCCGGCAAGGCTCTTGTAAACACCTTTCTCTATAATTCCCTTCAATAAGCTATTTTCTTTCTCAAGTGTAACTTGGCTAAGAGAATCATTAGTGGAATCAAGAGAACTACTAGAAGCAACAACATTAGATTTAGCATGATTATTGTTACTACTAGAGGAATAACATTTCTTGTTCTTGTTACTAGACTTGACTTGAGGCATGTAAGTGGATAAGAGTAAATGCTTGGCAATGTAAGAAGAACTTTTCTTGCGAAGATCATCATTGATTGCCTTTAAGAACTCATGCTCTTGCTCAAGGTTGAGCTTTTCAAAACGTAATTTCTCATGAGTCCTTAAAAGTTCTCGATGATATCCCAAGATAGTTTCATGAGCTAACTTAAGAGTGTTTAGTTCTTTAGTTAGAAACTCAATCTTCTCCTTATCATTGTCATTCGTTTTATCTTGATTAGCATGATTAATTGATGTGTCATCATAGTATTCATCACTAGAGTTGCCAACAAGTAAATCATCATCACCTAACAAGTCATCTTCATCACTATTCAAATCAACATACTCAGGGTGTGATACCTTTGGGCCTTTAGCCATGAAGCATCTTCCAAGTCCTTCATTTGGTGAATCAAATATGTCGTAGGAGTTGGTTGACACAAGTGCTAGACCGGCAACACCTTCATCTTGAGTATATTCGGAGTCGCAGTGATAGCTTCTCTCGTAGTGATTGTCGTAGTCGAAGCCGGATACCCATTCACCAACATGAGCTTGATGTCTTCGTTTTGTTTAGCTCCGTGATGACTTGTCCTTCCTTTCCGAATCCTTGCTTCTCCGGGATGTTCTTCGTTCGTAACGATCATCTCTACTCCTTCTCTCTCTTGATGGTGATTCTTCTCTTCTACTTCTTCTTTTTGGAGAATCTTCTCTTCTTTTGTAGGGTGTCGTACACTCATTGGAATAGTGTCCGGGTCTTCCACAATTTTAGCAATTTCGCTCTCGACTAGATCTTTTGTCATTGTAGGACCTTGACTTGGAACTTGTCTCTTTGCTTCTACTCTTGTAGAACTTGTTGAAGTTCTTCATCATTAGGCTCAATTCTTCATTGAAGGTTTGTTTCTCACTTGATGATGTGGGAGCTTCACATGAGGCTTTGTAAGCACCACTTCACTTGTTATGGAGCTCCTCCTTATCCTTGAGTGACATCTCATGAGCAACAATTCTTCCAATGACTTCCGTTGGCTTGAGATCTTTGTAATTGGGCATCATTTGGATCAATGTGCATACGATATCATATTTTCCGTCCAAAGCTCTTAGGATCTTCTTGATGATGAATTTGTCGGTCATCTCTTCACTTCCTAAGCCGGCGATCTCATTTGTGATAAGAGCAAGCCTAGAGTACATTTCAGTGACACCTTCACCATCCTTCATTTTGAAATAGTCAAGCTGACTTTGAAGCACATCCAACTTGGATTCCTTGACGGATTCGGTAACTTCGTGCATATCAATCAAAGTATCCCAAATTTCCTTTGCATTCTCAAGACGGCTTGTTGAATTTTTCGGGGCACAATCCGTTGAAGAGGATATCACAAGCTTGAGCATTGTATTGCAGCATCTTCAACTCCTCCGCGGTAGCTTCATGGTTCATTTTTCTCCCACCAAAGAATTCACCTTGCAAGCCAATACACACAATAGCCCATACGGCGGGGTTCTGTCCAAGAATATGCATTTTCATCTTATGCTTCCAACTAGCAAAATTAGTACCATCAAAGTAAGGACCTCTACGGTGGTAGTTTCCCTCGCTAGACGCCATACTCTCCTAGGTTGTGAAACCAAGGCTATGACTTCCAAAATCTATGGAAATCAAAGCAAATGGAGACCAAAGCTCTGATACCACTTGTAGGATCGAAAGTATGTCTAGAGGGGGGGTGATTAGACTACTTAACCAAATAAAAACTTATCATTTTCCCAATTTTAGTTCTTGGCAGATTTAAGCAACTTTGGACAAGTCAAGCAATCTTAACACAATTCAAGCAAGCATGCAAAGAGTATATGAGCAGCGGAAAGTAAAGCAGGCAACTTGCAAGAATGTAAAGGGAAGGGTTTGGAGGATTCAAACGCAATAGGAGACACGGATGTTTTTGTCGTGGTTCCGATATGTGGTGCTATTGTACATCCACGTTGATGGATACTTCAACCCACGAAGGGTAATGGCTGTGCGAGTCCACAGAGGGCTCCACCCACGAAGGGTCCATGAAGAAGCAACCTTGTCTATCCCACAATGTCCGTCACCCATGAAGGACTTGCCTCACTTGTGGTAGATCTTCACGAAGTAGGCGATCTCCTTGCCCTTACAAACTCCTTGGTTCAACTCCATAATCTTGTTGGAGGCTCCCAAGTGACACCTAGCCAATCTAGGAGACACCACTCTCCAAGAAGTAACAAATGGTGTGTTGATGATGAACTCCTTGCTCTTGTGCTTCAAATGATAGTCTCCCCAACACTCAACTCTCTCTCACAGGATATGGATTTGGTGGAAAGAAGATTTGATGGAAAGCAACTTGGGGAAGGCTAGAGATCAAGATTCATATCGTAAGAATGGAATATCTTGGCCTCAACACAAGTGTAGGTAGTTCTCTCTCAGAAAAAACAAATTGGAAGTGTAGGTTTGATCTGATGGCTCTCTCCATGAATGAAGAGGAGGTGGAGGGGTATATATAGCCTCCACACAAATTCTAACCGTTACACACAACTTGCCAATCTCGGTGGGACCAAATTGATAAACTCGGTCGGACCAATTCAACAAAGCTAGTGACTGTTAGGAGTTTCGGTGGGACAAACATGCAACTCGGTAGGACTGATATGGTTAGGTTTAAGGCATAACATAATCTCGGTGAGACCGATTACACAAACTCGGTGAGACCTAATTTGGTAATAAGCTAACCAGAGAGTTGGTCAGGTAAACTCGGTGGGACCGATTCGCTCATTTCGGTGAGACCGAAATGTTACAAAAGAGAAATAGAGAGTTTAAATTGCAATCTCGATGGGACCGACCGCTCATGTCGGTGGGACCGAAACATTACGAAGGGAAACAGAGAGATTACAATCCCATCTCAATGAGACTGAGATCCCTATCAGTGAGAACGATTTGCCAAGGGTTTGTGGTAGTGGCTATGACATATGAACTCGGTGGCGCGGGATAGAAAGAATCGGTGGGGCCGAGTTTGACTTTTGGTTTAGGTCATATGTGGATGTGAGAAAGTAGTTGAGGGCTTTGGAGCATATCACTAAGCATTTTGAGAAAGAGCCTCATTAAGCAACACCTCATCCCTCCTTAATAGTATTGGTTTTTCCTCTAGACTCAATGTGATCTTGGATCACTAAAATAGAAAATGTAGACTCTTGAGATTTGAGCTTGAGCCAATCCTTTTGTCCTTAGCATTTTGAGGGTTCCACTTTTCTCATCCGTGCCATGCCAATCATTGAGCTTTCCTGAGATATTAATCTTGAAATAGCATTAGATCAATGAGCTATATGTTGTTAGGAATTACCAAAACCACCTAGGGATAGTTGCACTTTCACCTTGATATTCCTAACAGGTGCAATTTCTTCTTCCAGGAAGATAAGCATTTGTTCATGCCCAGAAATCTATCTCTAGCCCAAATATGGAATCTGATCGCATCCATTTAATATAGTCTAAACAATTCAAATTACAATGTCTCAAGTGTAAAAGCATAGAGAAAGATAGCATCCGTTTTCCAAACCAGAAACACACCAACTGTATTTCCAAGTGGAAATCTGGTATATGTAGTGAACCTGCAGATGAGCTCTAAAATTATTTTTCATGTATGTCATGATGCTAAAGAAATGATGCAGCACTTTCCAAAACATACATGAAAAATACTTATTCTTTGACTTACCTCACATTATGGAGCAATGTTATTATTTAATATTATCTCTAACCTAAGGGAGCCTCATAGTGGTGAGAAATTACAAAAGACACATAATCTTCCATAAGTTGTATTGTTACAATCTTGAATCAAATTTCAAGATTACAAACAACAACACAAAAAATTAGTATTAGGTCGACTGGAACATGGAATAGTTGGAGACCAATTACTCAACTATAGTCCTATATTTGCATGGATAGTCAAATCAAATCAACAGTTCAACCAATTTCATATGTTGATTCCAAAACATTGCGTACTCTTCACCAGGGCATGCAGGTAGAGAGATATCAGGGAGCATCAATCATGGAGACCTCTAGTGGCTGGAGTGTATGGACGAAGATGCACCCAGGGAACTGTAATTTGAGAGACTACTCAAAAACTGCGTCGTGATGGAAAAGGTGTTGGGAAACGTAGTAATTTCAAATAAATTCCTACGCACACGCAAGATCATGGTGATGCATAGCAACGAGAGGGGAGAGTATCGTCCACGTACCCTCCTAGACCGTAAGCAGAAGCGTTATGAGAACGCGGTTGATGTAGTCGTACGTCTTCACAATCCGACCGATCCAAGTACCGAACGCACAGCACCTCCGAGTTCAGCACACGTTCAGCTCGATGACGTTCCACAAACTCTGATCCATTAGAGCTTTGCGAGAGAGTTCTGTCAGCACGACGACGTGATGACGGTGATGATGTTGCTACCGATGAAGGGCTTCGCCTAAGCACTGCTACGATATGATCGAGGTGGATTTTGGTGGAGGGGGGCACCGCACACGGCTTGGAACAATCAACTTGTGTGTCTTTGGGAGCCCCCCTGCCCCCGTATATAAAGGAGCAAGGGGGAGGTCGGCCATCCTTGGTGCGCCCCAAGGAGAGGAGGAATCCTCTTCCTACTAGGAAGAGGATTCATCCTTTCCTAGTCCAACTAGGAAGAGGGAAGGGGGAAGGAAAGAGAAGGAGAGGGAGAGGGAAAGAGGGGCGGCCCCCCTCCCCTAGTCCAATTCGGACTCCTCATGGGAGGGGGCGCGCCACCTCCTGGGCTGCAGCCCTCTCTCTCCCATCAGGCCCACTAAGGCCCAATACTTCCCCGGAGGGTTCCGGTAACCCCTCCGGCACTCTAGTTTTCTCCGAAACCACCCGGAACACTTCCGGTGTCCGAATATAGCCGTCCAATATATCAATTTACATCTCGACCATTTCTAGACTCCTCGTCATGTCTGTGATCACGTCCGGGACTCCGAACTACCTTCGGTACATCAAAACACATAAACTCATAATACCGATCGTCACCGAACTTTAAGCGTGCGGACCCTACGAGGTCGATAACTATGTAGACATGACCGAGACTCATCTCCGGTTAATAACCAATAGCAAAACCTGGAGGCTCATATTGGTTCCTACATATTCTACGAAGATCTTTATCGGTCAACCGCATAACATGCATACATTGTTCCCTTTGTCATCGGTATGTTACTTGCCCGAGATTCGATCGTCGGTATCCTCATACCTAGTTCAATCTCGTTACCGGCAAGTCTCTTTACTTGTTCCGTAATACATCATCCCGCAACTAACTCATTAGTCACAATGCTTGCGAGGCTTATAGTGATGTGCATTACCGAGAGACCCCAGAGATACCTCTCCGACAATCGGAGTGACATATCCTAATCTCGATCTATGCCAACTCAACAAGCACCATCAGATACACCTGTAGAGCACCTTTATAATCACCCAGTTACATTGTGACATTTGGTAGCACATAAAGTGTCCCTCTGGTACTTGGGAGTTGCATATTCTCATAGTCATAGGAACATGTATAAGTCATGAAGAAAGCAATAGCAACAAACTAAATGATCATCGTGCTAAGGTAACGGATGGGTCAAGTCAATCACATCATTCTCTAATGATGTGATCCCGTTAATCAAATGACAACTCATGTCTATGGTTAGGAAACATAACCATCATTGATTCAATGAGTTAGTCAAGTAGAGGCAAACTATTGACACTCTGTTTGTCTATATATTCACACGTGTACTAAGTTTCCGGTTAATACAATTCTAGCATGAATAATAAACATTTATCATGATATAAGGAAATATAAATAACAACTTTATTATTGCCTCTAGGGCATATTTCCTTCAGTCTCACACTTGCACTAGAGTCAATAATCTATATTACACAGTAATGATTCTAAAACCCATGGAGTCTAGGTGTTGATCATGTTTTGCTTGTGAGAGAGGCTTAGTCAATGGGTCTGCAACATTCAGATCCGTATGTATCTTGCAAATCTCTATGTCTCCCTCCTTGACTTGATTGCGGATGGAATTGAAGCATCTCTTGATGTGCTTGGTTCTTTTATGAAATCTAGATTCCTTTGCCAAGGCAATTGCACCAGTATTGTCACAAAAGATTTTCATTGGACCCGATGCACTAGGTATGACACTTAGATCGGATATGAACTCCTTCATCAAGACTCCTTCATTTGCTGTTTCCGAAGCAGCTATGTACTCCACTTCACACGTAGATCCCGCCACGACGCTTTGCTTATAACTGCACCAATCGACAGCTCCACCGTTCAATAAAAACACGTATCCAGTTTGTGACTTAGAGTCATCCGGATCAGTGTCAAAGCTTGCACCGACGTAACAATTTACGACGAGCTCTTTGTCGCCTTCATAAATGAGAAACATATCCTTAGTCCTTTTCAGGTATTTCAGGATGTTCTTGAATGTTGTCCAGTGATCCACTCCTGGATTATTTTGGTACCTCCCTGCTAAGCTAATAGCAAGGCACACATTAGGTCTGGTACACAACATTGCATACATGATAGAGCCTATGGCTGAAGCATAGGGAACATCTTTCATTTTCTCTCCATCTTCTGTAGTGGTCGGGCATTAACTCTGACTCAACTTCACACCTTGTAATACATGCAAGAACCCTTTCTTTGCTTGATCCATTTTGAACTTCTTCTAAACTTTATCAAGGTATGTGCTTTGTGCAAGTCCAATTAAACATCTTGATCTATCTCTATAGATCTTGATGCCCAATATATAACAGCTTCACCGAGGTCTTTCATTGAATAACTTTTATTCAAGTATCCCTTTATGCTATCCAGAAATTCTATACCATTTCCAATCAACAATATGTCATCCACATATAATATTAGAAATGCTACGGAGATCCCACTCACTTTCTTTTAAATACAGGCTTCTCCAAAAGTCTGTATAAAACCATATGCTTTGATCACACTATCAAAATGTTTATTCCAACTCCGAGATGCTTGCACCAGTCCATAGATGGATTGCTGGAGCTTGCACACTTTGTTAGCACCCTTTGGATCGATAAAACCTTCATGTTGCATCATATACAACTCTTCTTCCAGAATTCCATTCAGGAATGCAGTCTTTACATCCATTTGCCAAATTTCATAATCATAAAATGCGGCAATTGCTAACATGATTCGGATGGACTTAAGAATCGCTACGGGTGAGAAAGTCTCATCATAGTCAACTCCTTGAACTTGTCAAAAACCTTTTGCAACAAGTCGAGCTTTGTAGACAGTGACATTACCGTTAGTGTCAGTCTTCTTCTTGAAGATCCATTTATTCTCGATGGCCTGCCGATCATCGGGCAAGTCAACCAAAGTCCACACTTTGTTCTCATACATGGATCCCATCTCAGATTTCATGGCCTCAAGCCATTTTGTGAAATTTGGCTCATCATCGCTTCCTCATAGTTTGTAGGTTCGTCATGGTCAAGTAACATGACTTCCAGAACAGGATTACGGTACCACTCTGGTGCAGATCTTACTCTGGTTGACCTACGAGGTTTGGTAGTAACTTGATCTGAAGTTACATGATCTTCATCATTAGCTTCCTCACTAATTGGTGTAGAAGTCACATGAACTGATTTCTGTGATGAACTACTTTCCAATAAGGGAGCAGGTACAGTTACCTCATCAAGTTCTACTTTCCTCCCACTCACTTCTTTTGAGAGAAACTCCTTCTCTATAAAGGATCCATTCTTAGCAACGAATGTCTTGCCTTCGGATCTGTGATAGAAGGTGTACCCAACAGTCTCCTTTGGGTATCCTATGAAGACACATTTCTTCGATTTGGGTTCGAGCTTATAAGGTTGAAGTTTTTCACATAAGCATCACAGCCCCAAACT
This sequence comes from Triticum dicoccoides, assembly GCF_002162155.2. Taxonomy (NCBI): domain Eukaryota; kingdom Viridiplantae; phylum Streptophyta; class Magnoliopsida; order Poales; family Poaceae; genus Triticum; species Triticum dicoccoides. The sequence continues at coordinate 216,122,823 of NC_041380.1, forward strand.
TTCAGAAATGACAACTTTGGTTTCTTGCCAAACCACAGTTCATAAGGCGTCATCTCAACGGGTTTAGATGGTGCCCTATTTAACGTGAATGCAGCCATCTCTAAAGCATAACCCCAAAACGATAGCGGTAAATCAGTAAGAGACATCATAGATCACACCATATCTAGTAAAGTATGATTACGACGTTCGGACACACCATTACGATGTGGTGTTCCGGGTGGTGTGAGTTGCGAAACTATTCCACATTGTTTCAAATGAAGACCAAACTCATAACTCAAATATTCACCTCCACGATCAGATCATATAAACTTTATTTTCTTGTTACGATGATTTTCAACTTTAGTCTGAAATTCTTTGAACTTTTCAAATGTTTCAGAGTTATGTTTCATCAAGTAGATATACCCATATCTACTCAAATCATCTGTGAAGGTGAGAAAATAACGATACCCACTGCGAGCCTCAATATTCATCGGACCACATACATCAGTATGTATGATTTCAAACAAATCTGTTGCTCGCTCCATAGTTCTGGAGAACGGCGTTTTAGTCATCTTGCCCATGAGGCATGGTTCGCAAGTACCAAGTGATTCCAAAAGTCCATCGGAATGGAGTTTCTTCATGCGCTTTACACCAATATGACCTAAATGGCAGTGCCACAAACAAGTTGCACTATCATTATCAACTGTGCATCTTTTACCTTCAATATTATGAATATGTGCATCACTACTATCGAGATTCATCAAAAATAGACCAGTCTTCATGGATGCATGACCATAAAAGATATTACTCATATAAATAGAACAACCATTATTCTCGGATTTAAATGAATAACCGTCTCGCATCAAACAAGATCCACATATAATGTTCATGCTCAACGCTAGCACCAAATAACAATTATTTAGGTCTAAAACTAATCCCGAAGGTGATGTAGAGGTAGCATGCCGACCGTGATCACATCGAATTTGGAACCATTTCCCACGCGCATCGGCACCTCGTTCTTAGCCAATCTTCGCTTAATCCGTAGCCCCTGTTTCAAGTTGCAAATATTAGCAACAGAACCAGTATCAAATACCCAGGTGCTACTACGAGCATTAGTAAGGTACACATCAATAACATGTATATCCCATATACCTTTATTCACGTTGCCATCCTTCTTATCCGCCAAATACTTGGGGCAGTTCCACTTCTAGTGACCAGTCCCTTTGCAGTAGAAGCACTCAGTCTCAGGCTTAGGTCCGGACTTGGGCTTCTTCACTTGAGCAACAACTTGCTTGCCGTTCTTCTTGAAGTTCCCCTTCTTCCCTCTACCCTTTTTCTTGAAACTGGTGGTCTTGTTAACCATCAACACTTGATGCTCCTTCTTGATTTCTACCTCCGCATCCTTTAGCATTGCGAAGAGCTCGGGAATCGTCTTATCCATCCCTTGCATATTATAGTTCATCACGAAGCTCTTGTAGCTTGGTGGCAGTGATTGAAGAACTCTGTCAATGACACTATCAACAGGAAGATTAACTCCCAGCTGAGTCAAGTGGTTGTGGTACCCAAACATTCTGAGTATATGTTCACTGACAGAACTATTCTCCTCCATTTTGCAGCTGTAGAACTTATTGGAGACTTCATATCTCTCAATCTGGGCATTTTCTTGAAATATTAACTTCAACTCCTGGAACATCTCATATGCTCCATGACGTTCAAAACGTCATTGAAGTCCCGGTTCTAAGCCGTAAAGCGTGGCACACTAAACTATCGAGTAGTCATCAGCTTTGCTCTGCCAGACATTCATAACATCTAGCGTTGCTCCTGCAACGGGTTTGGCACCTAGCGGTGCTTCCAGGACGTAATTCTTCTGCGCAGCAATGAGGATAATCCTCAAGTTACGGACCCAATCCTTGTAATTGCTACCATCATCTTTCAACTTTGTTTTCTCAAGAAACGCATTCAAATTCAACGAAACAACAACACGGGCCATCTATCTACAACAACATAGACATGCAAAATACTATCTGGTACTAAGTTCATGATAAATTAAAGTTCAGTTAATCATATTACTTAAGAACTCCCACTTAGACAGACATCCCTCTAATCATCTAAGTGATCACGTGATCCATATCAACTAAACCATGTCCGATCATCACGTGAGATGGAGTAGTTTTCAATGGTGAACATCACTATGTTGATCATATCTACTATATGATTCACACTCGACCTTTCGGTCTCAGTGTTCCGAGGCCATATCTGCATATGCTAGGCACGTCAAGTTTAACCCGAGTATTTTGCGTGTGCAAAATTGGCTTGCTCCCGTTGTATGTGAATGTAGAGCTTATCACACCCGATCATCACGTGGTGTCTCGGCACGATGAACTTTCGCAATGGTGCATGCTCAGGGAGAACACTTATACCTTGAAATTTAGTGAGAGATCAACTTATAATACTACCGTCGATCTAAGCAAAATAAGATGCATAAAAGATAAACACCACATGCAATCAATATAAGTGAACTAATATGGCCATCATCATCTTGTGCCTGTGATCTCCATCTCCAAAGCACCGTCATGATCACCATCGTCACTGGCTTGACACCTTGATTTCCATCGAAGCATCGTTGTTGTCACGCCAACTATTGCCTCCATGACTATCGCTACATCTTAGTGATAAAGTAAGCAATTACATGGCGACTGCATTTCATACAATAAAGCGACAACCATATGGCTCCTGCCAGTTGCCGATAACTGTGTTACAAAACATGATCATCTCATACAATAAAATTTAGCATCATGTCTTGACCATATCACATCACAACATGCCCTGCAAAAACAAGTTAGACATCCTCTACTTTGTTGTTGCAAGTTTTACGTGGCTGCTATGGGCTGAGCAAGAACCGTTCTTACCTACGCATCAAAAACAACAACGCGATATAGTGATTGCTTTTTGATCTTCAGAAAGAACCCTGTTCTTTGAATCTGATTCAACTAAAGTTGGAGAAATTGACACCCACCAGCCACCTGTGTGGGAAGCACGTCGGTAGAACCAGTCTCGCGTAAGCGTACGCATAATGTCGGTCTGGGCCGCTTCATCCAACAATACCGCCAAATCAAGAATCAACTAGTGATGGGAAGCAATATGTATATACCCAAGCCCACAACTCCTTTGTGTTCTACTCGTGCATATAACATCTACGCATAAACCTGGCTCCGATGCCACTGTTGGGAAACGTAGTAATTTCAAAAAATTCCTACGCACACGCAAGATCATGGTGATGCATAGCAACGAGAGGGGAGACTACCGTCCAGGTACCCTCATAGACCGTAAGCGGAAGAATTATGAGAACGCGGTTGATATAGTCGTACGTCTTCACGATCCGAGCGATCCAAGTACCGAACACACTGCATCTCCGAGTTCAGCACACGTTCAGCTCGGTGACGTCCCACGAACTCCGATCCAGCATAGCTTTGGGGGAGAGTTCTGTCAGCACGATGGCGTGATGATGGTGATGATGTTGCTTCCGACGCAGGGCTTCGCCTAAGCACTGCTATGATATGATCGAGGTGGATTATGGTGGAGGGGGGCACCGCACACAACTTGGAACAATCAACTTGTGTGTATTTGGGTGCCCCCCACCACCGTATATAAAGGAGCAAGGGGGGAGGCCATCCAGCCTTGGTGCGCCCCAAGGAGAGGAGGAATCCTCTTCCTACTAGGAAGAGGATTCATCCTTTCCTTGTCCAACTAGGAAGAGGGAAGGGGGAAGGAAAGAGAGGGAGAGGGAGAGGGAAAGAGGGGTCGCTCCCCACTTGTCCAATTCGGACTCCTCATGGGAGGGGGCACGACACCTCGTGGGCTGTAGCCCTCTCTCTCCCCTCAGGCCCACTAAGGCCCAATACTTCCCCAGGGGGTTCTGGTAACCCCTCCGGCACTCCGGTTTTCTCCGAAACCATCTGGAACACTTCCGGTGTCCCAACACTAAGGCCCAATACGCAAGCAGGAGGGAGATGCCAACGATGGGCAACACGACTGAGAACTATGCCTACTTAGCTTCTTCTGCAGGAGGAAGAAGGGTTCCGGTGATGAAGTATATACAGGCGCTTGTATGCATATTGGAAAAACAGAAACGCACACCTCTAGTAATGGCTGCTAGCGAGTGGCACAATTCAGCCATGATGAATTCTTCGAGAAACTGATGATTGATTGCTTTCTTCAATCGCGCGATTGAATTTCATCCCCATGTCTGCTTCACCGAACGCACGGTCGCTTCGCCTTTCTCTGGATCGTCGTGCGGTTCGGGAGGCCCGAGCTGTACGATCTCGCTCAGGTTGTGGCGTTGTGCGACCACATCGCCCTCCCCTCTTTGCCTGCACGTAACCTAGCCACAGGCGACGACATCGACCAGCGAGTCGTTCTGGTCTTGCACAACAACCGGGTAATGGGCTCTCTACCGTGAAATAGACTCAGGTAGCCATCGAGCTTGTTTTTTGAGGATCCGGTAGCTATCGAACTGCTACATGTCATTAGGCCCAGTTTAACACAAGAGGCCCAAAAATGTCAGCAGAGCAGTGGCCCAACAAAGGTGAGCGCTCATTGATAGCGATCGAAGGGAGAGAATGTGGGACTGGGGGACAATCGAAAGTCCAAAAAAATGCCTCGAGTATTGATCGGATGGCTACAGATGCTAATGGTCTGGGAGGGCTGGAAAGTTGTGCGGTTATAATGTTTCTAAATTGTGATGACATGTATGCTATAAAGAATAATGATAACCGTGAAACTTGTCATCATGATTTTAATTTCCAAATCGATTATGCCTCACATGATAGTTATTTTGTTGAGTTTGCTCCCACTACTATGAATGAGAAGAATTTTGCTTATGTGGAGAGTAGTAAAATTTCTATGCTTATGAATCATGAAAATAATGCTTTGTGTGATAGCTATATTGTTGAATTCATTCATGATTCTACTTAAAATTATTATGAGGGGGGAATATATGCTTGTAGGAGTAGCAATAATATCAAGTTCCCTCTCTATGTGTTGAAAATCTTGAAGTTTTGCTTGTTTTGCCTTCCTATGATAGTTGATTCTTGCTCCCATAAATTATTTGCTCACAAAATCCCTATGCATAGGAAGTGGGTTAGACTTAAATATGCTAGTCATATGCTTCATGATGCTCCCATCATGTTTCAATTCTTATCTTTTATGTGAGCATCATTGAAATTATATCATGCTTAGCTAGAAAGGCATTAAAGAAAAGCGCTTGTTGGGAGACAACCCAACACCATTACCTACTGTTTTTGTGTGTTCACATGATTAAGCAACTTTAGTAATCATGTTTTATAGCTTTTTTCAATAAAGTGCCAAGTAAGACCTTTGGGATGGTCTACGGTGATAGTTGATTTGTTCTTGCTGAAAATAGGAAACTTTTGCGCCCAGTAAAATAATTTTCATTTTTTACATAAGAGTGATAAAATCCTGATTCTCTTTGCACAAGATTAACATACAAATTTCCCAGGTTATCCTAATTTTTCAGAATTTGTGGAGTGAAAGTAGTATACTAAGTTTCCAGATTACTACAGACTGTTCTGTTTTTGACAGATTCTATTTTCATTGTGTTGTTTGCTTATTTTGATGAATCTATGAGTAGTATCGGAGGGTATGAACCATGGAAAAGTTGGAATACAATATATATAACACCAATATAAATTTAGAATGAGTTCACAACAGTACCTAAGTGGTGATTTGCTTTATTATACTAACGGAGCTTACTAGTTTTCTGTTGAGTTTTGTGTTGTGAAGTTTTCATGTTTTGGGTGAAGTTTCGATGGACTACTGAATAAAGAGTGGCAAGAGCTTAAGCTTGGGGATGCCCAAGGCACCCAAAGGTAATATTCAAGGAATACCCAAGCAACTAAGCTTGGGGATGCCCCGGATGGCATCCCCTCTTTTGTCTTCAATCCATCGGTAAAATTACTTGAGGATATATTTAGAGTAATGTTGTGCATCTTTTGGTTCAATAAAAAGGTCAAGTATAGCCTTTACCATGCTTTTACAAGTCTATGTGTTGTTGTTTGAAAACAGAAAGTTTGTTGTTATGTTTTGAATATTGGTGAATAGTTAGAACATGATAAAATCTTGAAATTTTTACAGAATGAGTAACAAAAAATATCTACAGTGTGGTAATTTTTTAGAATTTCTGGAGTTAAAGAAGTATGATTCCTCCTGCATTCTTTAGAGACTGTCCTGTTTTGACAGATTGCTGTTATGTTTGCATTGTTTGCATATGTTTGCTTGTTTAATGATTCTATTTGAGGATAGGAGTGTTAAATATGCAGGGGAATTTAGTAGGCAATATAAAATAATAATTTTAGTGATTTACTATTGTATAGAATGATAAGTTTTATGCATTGATTTATACTAACTTATCTCACGAGTTCTTGTTGAGTTTTGCGTGGATCAAGTTTTTAAGATTTAGGGAAACCGCGATATGAAAGGAATTAAGGAGACACAAAGCTCAAGCTTGGGTATTCCCAAGGCATCCAAAGTTAATATTTCAAGAAGTCTCAAACATCTAAGCTTGGGGATGCCACGGTTGGCATCCCACCATTCTTCTTCAACAATGATCGGTCAGTTTTGGTTGAGCCAAAGTTTTTGCTTCTTCACATGATATGTGTTATCCTTGCAATGTCATTTTATTTTGTTTTGCTTGCTGTTTGAATAAAGTACTTAAGATCTGAAATTTTATATATGAGAAGGAGTCTTCATATAGTTACATAATTATTCAACTACTCATTGATCTTCACTTATATCTTTTGTAGTAGTTTGTCATTTGCTCTAGTGCTTCACTTATATCTTTTTAGAGCACAAATGTAGTTTTATTTTGAAGAAATTGATGAACTATCATGATTCACTTATATTACATTGAGAGTCCTTAAACAACATGGTAATTTTCTTAGGTTATGAATTTAGTCCTAATATGATAGACATCCAAGAGGGGTATAATAAAAACATTCATATAAAGTGCATTGAATACTATGATAAATTTGATTCCTTATGATTTTTTTGAGATATAAAGATGGTGATATTAGAGTCATGCTAGTGAGTAATTGTTGATTGAGAAATACTTGTGTTAAAGTTTGTGATTCCCGTAGCATGCACGTATGGTGAACTGTTTTGTGATGAAGTCGGAGCACGATTTATTTATTGATATTCTTCCTTATGAGTGGCGGTTGGGGACGAGCGATGGTCTTTTCCAACCAATATATCCCCCTAGGAGCATGCGCGTAGTACTTTGTTTTGATAACTAATATATTTTTGCAATAAGTATGTGAGTTCTTTATGACTAATGTTGAATCCATGGATTATACACACTCTCACCCTTCCACCATTGCTAGCCTCTCTAGTGACGGGCAACTTTCGCCGGTACCATACACCCACCATATACCTTCCTCAAAACAGCCACCATGCCTACCTATTATGGCATTTCCATAGTCATTCCGAGATATATTGCCATGCAACTTTCCACCGTTCCGTTTTATTATGACACACTCCATCATTGTCATACTGCTTTGCATGATCATGTAGTTGACATTGTATTTGTGGCAAAGCCACCTTTCATAATTCTTTCATACATGTCACTCTTGATTCATTGCACATCCCGGTACACCACCGGAGGCATTCATATAGAGTCATATTTTGTTCTAAGAATTGACTTGTAAGTAAATAATGGTGTGATGATCTTCATTATTAGAGCATTGTCCCATGTGAGGAAAGGATGAGGGAGACTATGATTCCCCCACAAGTTGGGATGAGACTCCGGACAAAAAAATAAAAAAAAGAGAGGCCAAAAAAAGAGAGAGCCCAAAAAAACAAAAAAATGAGAGAAAAGAGAGAAGGGGCAATGTTACTATCCTTTACCACACTTGTGCTTCAAAGTAGCACCATGATCTTCATGATAGAGAGTCTCCTATGTTGTCACTTTCATATACTAGTGGGAAATTATCGTTATAGAACTTGGCTTGTATATTCCAATGATGGGCTTCCTCAAATTTCCTAGGTGTTCATGAGCAAGCAAGTTGGATGCACACCCACTTAGTTTCTTTTTGAGCTTTCATACACTTATAGCTCTATTGCATCTGTTGCATGGCAATCCCTACTCACTCACATTGATATCTATTGATGGGCATCTCCATAGCCTGTTGATATGCCTAGTTGATGTGAAACTATCCCCTCCTTTTTGTCTTCTCCACAACCACCTTATATTCCACCTATAGTGCTATGTCCATGGCTCATGCTCATGTATTGCATGAAAGTTGAAAAAGTTTGAGAACATCAAAAGTATGAAACAATTGCTTGGATTGTCATCGGGGTTGTGCATGATTGGAATATTTTGTGTGATGAAGATGGAGCATAGCCAGGCTATATGATTTTGTAGGGATAACTTTCTTTGGCCACGTTATTTTGAGAAGACATGATTGCTTTATTAGTATGCTTGAAGTATTATTGTTTTTATGTCAATATTAAACTTTTGTTTTGAATCTTATGGATCTGAACATTCATGCCACAATAGAGAAGATTACATTGGTAAATATGTTAGGTAGCATTCCACATCAAGAAAATTGTTTTTATCATTTACCTACTCAAGGACGAGCAGGAATTAAGCTTGGGGATGCTTGATACGTCTCCAACGTATCTATAATTTTTTATTGTTCCATGCTATTATATTATCCATCTTGGATGTTTTATATGCATTTATATGCCATTTTATATGATTTTTGGGACTAACATATTAACCTAGAGCCTAGTGCCAGTTTCTGTTTTTTCCTTGTTTTTGAGTTTCGCGGAAAAAGAATATCAAATGAAGTCCAATTGACCTAAAAATTTAGAGAGAATATTTTTGGAAAATATAAAAAATACTGGAACGAAAAGATATCGGAGAGGAGTCCCGAGGCCACCACAAAGGTGGAGGGCGCACCCCCCGTCCTTGTCGTCGCCTTGTGGGCCCCACTAACTTGTTCTCGACGCCAACGCCTCTTATATATGCCAAAAACCCCAGAACAGAACCTCGATCGGGAGTTCCGCCACCGGAAGCCTCTGTAGCCACGAAAAACCAATCGGGAGCCTGTTCCGACACTATGCCGGAGGGGAAAACCATCACCGGTGGCCATCTTCATCATCCCAGTGCTCTCCATGACGAGGAGGGAGTAGTTCACCCTCGGAGCTGAGGGTATGTACCGGTAGCTATGTGTTTGATCTCTCTCTCTCTCTCTCTCTCTATATATATATATATATGTATATCTTGTGTTCTTGATTTGGCACGATCTTGATGTACCGCGAGCTTTGTTACTATAGTTAAATCATGTCGGTGCAACAGACCACGGGTATGTTGCCCAACTATGCACATGCACAAGATCAAGATTGAAGCACCAGCTCAAGATGGAGATTGAAGAACCAAGAGACATCAAAATCAACATGCAGCTCAGAGAGATCAAGATCAAGCCAAGGGGACAGGATATCGGCAAGAGAAGGACCTCCCTTGCTGGGCCGGCGAGCCCGGCAAGGGGCCAGACTACCACCAGAAGCAAGCAACCAAGACTCCCCGGCAGCACCTGCCGGGGCTTGCGGGGCCTAAACCACCCTGCCAACCACGCAAGTGCGACTCACGTCGTCAATCAGTGCGGTGTCAAGCCACAAGATGATTAAGTGGCAGCATTTGCCACATGCCAGCCAACTCCTACAGACGAAACCTAAAGATGACACCCGTCCAGCGATGTGTCAAGAGAACAGGTGCGAAGCTGGCAAGATAAGCCCGACAGGCCTTGCCGGGCAGATAGTGATGTGACACTAAGCAGTGCATTTAATGCACCCTACCAGACCGCAGAGTTAGGTATGATAGCACTGTTTGCTATCATGTCAGTGGGTAATGACTGTTTTGCCACTATGGTGATCCCTTAATCTATAAAAGGAGGCCCATGGCAATCGTAGGAGGGGGTTAGAGGGTTGGAAACTAGACAAAACCCAAGCCATCATACGCTTGTGGTCACCGTAGCCTTGAGGCAGACCTTGCCGGGCAAGTGTACCACACACCACTTCATTTCCACCATCAATCCACCAAAGCAGGAGTAGGGTTTTACACCTCACGGCGGCCCGAACCTAGCTAAATTTCTTGTGTGCTCTCTGCCGTGCTGCCGCGCGCTGGTCTGCTCTTTGTGCAATGCGACATCCCCCGCCGAACCAGCAAGGGGCCGCCCGTTCCCATAGGTGGCCGTGGATATCCGGCGACATCTTTGGCGCGCTAGGTAGGGGACTCGCTTGTGCGAACCTGAAAGCATGCGCTGCGCGTCATCTTCATCGTCATCTTCATCTTCGTCTTCGATGACGCCATCAACCATGGCACCCAAGAAGAAGAGGTTCGGCCTAGCCATCTACCTCGAAGGCTCCGACGCCCGTGACCCCAGATGCCGTCATGGGTGCGAGGATGAGTGAGGATGTGAGAACCACTGGAGGCGTGGCAGGAGTAGGTGGCGCCATCGCCACTCCCCCTACGGCAGACACGGGGGCTGAAGGAGTTGGAGGAGAACAGCTTTAGCAGCATGTCGATGGTCAAGCTACGCAAGGTGTCGATAGGAGGGTGACTCTATTTACATCCCCTCCTCCCACCAGCGGAGCCATGGACCCTCGAGTCCCATCGTTGCATGACCCCGCTGCCCAGGTGGCTGCCCCATCGCAGTGCGGGCGCGCCACCGCTGCCACCGCCACGAGCACCGTCAGGAGCCCGGGGACGATGCGATCGAGGTCATCAACTTCCATGCCAAGCACAGCCATGGAGGCTATGGTGTGGGCCCAGCTTCTACTAAGGTTCCTGCCAGCAGGCAAGCAAAATAGATGAATGGCGTGCCACCATCCAGAGTCTGCTCGGTTTCACTGAAGCTGGGGGCTCGCGGCGCGCCGGCCCGCCACGGCCTCCCCAAGTGAGGACGACTACTCTTACTATTGGCCAAACGGACGGGGCTGTCCCTACCGTGCAGTCCCCACCATGGCAGCATGCACGGACGTAGCAAGAACAAGATCCCGATGACGTCTCGATGGCCTCTTTCTACTCTCGAGCACGTTCGTGCCAATGGTGGACCCCGAACAATAGGCGGCGGGGAGACGCGCGCGTCATTGTGGGACGACCTCTCGACGATCCCCGCCAGACCGACGGGTGCGGCGGCCTCAATGTCGATGAGCCTGCGCTTGGTGTTGATGGGTGCCTACCTTCCGAGGTCGGCTGCCTTGCCTTTACACGCGAGCTGCGGCAAGTCCGTTGGCTGTCCATCCGCATGTTCAAGTCGGAGATACCCAAGAAGTATGACGGGAGACTAAACCCGGCAGGATTCCTGAGCATCTACACCATCGTTGTTCAGGCTGCCGGGGGAAGAGACGAGAAGGTGTTCGCCAACTACTTCCCGTTGGCTCTCAAGTCCAATGTGAGATCTTGGCTCATACACCTGCCAGAGAACTCCATTTCTTCCTGGGCAGACCTGTGCCATAAGTTCATCGGTGCCTTCACCAGTGGCCACCAAGAGCCCGGTAGGCCCAATGACCTACAGCTTCTCCAGCATAGGGATGGAGAAACTCTCCATAAGTACTTAGAAACATTCAGTAAAGTCCATAGGAATATTCCGAATATCCATCCTATAGTTGTTATAATAGCCTTCAAGTCCAATGTGCGCAACCGCCGCATTCATTCCAAGATGAATGTGCGGTTGCCCAAGACTGTGAAGGAGTTGTACACACTAGTGGATAAGTGTGCTTGGATTGACGAAGGATGGAAGTTGCCCGGAGAGGAGGACTACATCAATGTTGATTCAGAGGAAGAAGATGAATCAACCAGTCAAAGAAAGGGCAAGAAGCGCAACAAGAAGCCAAGAGATAAGACAGTGATGACTGTGGAAGGTTCTGGCACGCCTAGTACTGGCAAGAAGGCCAAGGCTGAGGCCCTGGCAAGGAAGTTGCCACGTGCACTGCCTGCCGGGAAGCCGCTGCCGTGGAGAAAGCCGAGAAAGGTGAAGGACCATACTGCAAGATCCACCGGACCAAGGGCCACAACCTCCATGAATGTTATCAAGTTGAGCAGCTGGTTAAGAGACAGAGAGCATAGTATGATAAGCGTGATCAGGAGAAAGGTTAGAATGCTGCTGGCAGAAAGGGCCGATGCAGTGAAGCAAACCGCCCCGGCAAACCCTTTCAGAACCTAGGAAAACCTGCCAAGGGCCAAGAGAAGGAAGCCTATGATGATTTGAGTGATGGAGGGAATGAAGAGGAAACCAGTGAGTAGGAATTTCAGAAGGCCACTGACGCCCTATGCATTGATGGGGGTGCGTCCTTGCACTCCTCCCATCGCCAGCTCAAGCGATGGGCAAGAGAGGTCAATGTTGTGGAGCCAGCGCCAGAGGCCCGGAAGCCACTCAAATGGTCCCGCACGCCCATCATCTTTGATGAGGAGGACCACCCTCACCGCATCATTGCGGTAGGGTGTTTGCCGCTGTTGGTCTCCCCAAAAATTCGCAACCTCAAGGTCACAAAGATGTTAGCGGATGGCGGGGCCGGGTTGAATCTGATTTCCCCAGCAGTTCTTAACAAGCTTCAGATAGGAGAAGAAGAGCTGGAGGTTATCGGTACGTTTCGAGGAGTCAATCCCAACAGGAGCAGTACCAAGGGAAAGATTACGTTGTCGGTGACGTTTGGGGGATAGTTGAACTATAGGACCGAGAATGTCATGTTTGATGTGGTTGAGCTCCCCCTGCAGTATAATGGGATTCTGTGACGACTAGCCTTGGCCAAGTTTATGGGAGCATCCCATTATGCATACAACACCTTGAAGATGCCTGGGCCGTTGGGAATCATCACCATCCCATCAGATGAGAAGGATGCAATCGTGTGTGTGGAGAGGATGAATCGGGATGCCATCGCAGCAAAGGCTGCGGAAGCAGTGGTCCCCGCCAAGGAAAGCAAAGGAAAGAAGATGGATTATAGGACCTCCAGCAAGGAGTCCGAGAAGCGTGCCCCCTCCGAGTGCACGACACCCGTTGATGATGTGTCGAAGTGTTCTAACAGCAAGAGATTCAAGGTTGCAGCACCCCAAGTGAAGAAGGTCCCGGCATGGCTGGCTAGTGTTGATGGTACTTTCACCATCAGCGCCACCCTTGACGACAAATAGGAAAGCACGTCATTGCCTTCCTGCGGGCGAATATCGATGTGTTTGCCTAGCAACCATCTGATATCCCCGGTGTTCCGAGGGAGGTAATCAAGCACCACCTTGCTGTCTACCCACATGCCCGACCTGTCAAGCAGAGAGTTAGGAAGCAAGCCTTGGAGCGGCAGCAGTTCATTGCTGAGGAAATCAAGAAGTTAGAGGCAGCTGGATTGGTCAGAGTAGTACTGCACCCTACATGGTTAGCAAGCCCAGTGGTAGTTCGGAAGGCGAATGGGAAATGGAGGCTTTGCATTGATTTCATAGATCTCAATAAGGCTTGCCCGAAGGACCCATTCCCCTCACCGCACATCAATCAGATTGTCGATTCTACTTCAGGGTGTGATCTACTCTCCTTTTTGGATGCATACACCGGGTATCACCAGATCATCATGTCCAAAGAAGATGAAGATAAAACATCATTCATCACTCCATGTGGTACATAATGTTTTGTCTGCATGCCCTTCGTATTGAAGAGCGCCGGGTTTACTTTTGCAAGAGCAGTCTAGATTGGTTTTGAGCCACAACTACAGAGAAACATAAAAGCCTATATGTATAACATTGTGGTCAACACCAAGGATAAGTCCACCCTTATCCAGGATTTGGCAGACACATTTGCTAATTTGCTCAAGATCAACTTGAAGCTTAACCCGGAGAAGTGTGTCTTTGGTGTTCCCTCCAGCAAGCTACTTGGATTCTTCGTGTCCCATCGGGGGATTGAAGCCAACGCCAACAAGATTAAGGCCATTGAGAAGATCGAAGCACCAAGGACAGTTAAGGATGTGAGGCGCTTGACGAGATGCATTGCCGCGCTAAGCAGATTCATTTCCATGTTTGCCGAGCGTGCCTTGCCGTTCTTCAAAATTTTGAAGAAGGTAGGGCCTATGAAGTGGACCCCGGAAGCAGATACATCCTTGCAAGAGTTGAAGACTTACCTATCATCTGTGCCTACCTTGATTGCACCCAAATCTCAAGAGCCATTGCTGCTTTACTTGGCAGCAACCAGCCAAGTGGTCAGTGCAGCCTTGGTAGCGCAGCAAGAAGTGGATGAAGTAGAGAGCGGCCAGACCGCGGCAGAGTCAGAAAAGGATCAGAACAGCAGTAAGCACGACAACGAGTTCAACCCCAAGGATGCGGCAAGGAAGAAAGTGGTGCAATGCCCAGTATACTTCGTCAACTCCTTATGGCAAGGGGCTAGATCGAGGTACTCTGGTGTGCAAAAATTGATCTTTGGCCTCGTTATGGCCTCAAGGAAACCACGCCACTACTTCCAAGGCCATGAGATCACGGTTGTTACTCGTTTTCCGTTGCAAACGATACTCCGAAACCTTGACGCTACTGGTAGAATAGTGGAGTGGGCTTTGGAGTTATCCAACTTTGGTTTGAAGTTTGAGAGAACTTTAACCATTCAAAGCAGGGCATTGGCAGAGTTTATTGCAGAATGGACGCCAACCCCTGATGAGGAAACAATGGAAACAGCTCTCCCCGTCACGGAATCACCCCAAGAATGGATTATGTATTTTGATGGTGCTTTTTCCCTACAAGGTGTAGGAGCTGGCGTGCTATTTGTTACCCCCACCGCACTTTGCCCGGGAAGAAGCCACCAACAATACAACTAAGTATGAAGGGCTCCTTGCCGGGCTTAGGATTGCAGCAGAATTGGGAATCAAGAAGTTGATCATTCGAGGAGATTCGCAGTTGGTGTTGAGACAAGTCAACAAGGATTATCAAATCGTATTGATGGAAGAATACGTTGAGGAAGTAAGGAGGTTGGAGGAGCGCTTTGATGGGTTGCAAACAGAGCACGTACCCCATGCGGAAAACAGCATAGCTGATCACCTGTCAAAGTGTGCTGCGCAGAAGCTTCCTGTGGAACCAGGAACTTTTGTTCTCCACCTCTCTCAACCCACCGTATCACCATCCACAATGGCCCGAAAAAGGAGAAAGTTGGACTACGGTAAGCCTCCCCCGATCGAGCCATCCGCTCCTGGAAGAGACCCTGTCCGAAACAACTCCTCACATCATGCCGAACCATCCCCTCCAGCCGGGCCTATGGACCCCATGAACGAGGATGGTGCTACTGCAGCCGAGGAGGTGCCGCTAGTCCTAGTTGTCGAGCCTCAGACTCCAACTTGGGCAAGGCACATCGTCCACTTCCTCCAAACCGAAGAACTCCCCAGCAACCCAGATGAAGCTGAGGAAGTAGCCCGGAGGGCTAGTATGTATCATTTTGTCGATGACACTCTGTATAGAAGGAGGCCCAACAGTGTGAAATTGAAGTGTGTCTGCCGAGAGGACGGACAGGAACTGCTGGCTGAGATTCACAGAGGAATGTGTGGCTCACACATTGGATCAAGGGCATTAGTTGGGAAAGCATTCCGGCAAGGATTCTATTGCCCCGCAGCCCTCCAAGACGCAGTTGAGCTCATCACGACATGTGAAGCCTGTCAGTTCCATTCAAGAAAACACACTTGCCTACCCAAGCTCTTCAGACAATCCCTCTTTCATGGCTAGTTTTTCGTCTGGGGGCTCGATATCCTCAGCCCTTTCCCCCGAGCAATCAGGGGCTTTGAATTCTTGTTCGTTGCCATCGACAAGTTTACAAAGTGGCCGGAAGTGACTACTGTGCGGAAGGTGACTGCTCAGTCAGCTATCAAGTTTTGGAAAGAATTTGTGTGTCATTTTGGAGTTCCGGCAAGGATCATCATTGACAATGGCACCCAATTCACTAGCCACGCCTTCATTCAATATGTTCAAACCCTCAGATGCCAGATCTCATTTGCCTCTGTGGCACACCCCCGGAGCAATGGACAAGCTGAGAGGGCGAACGCTGAATTGCTTCATGGACTCAAGACAAGGACTTTTGATACGCTACAGAAGTACGGTAGGTGGTGGATCGAGGGGCTGCCGGTAGTTCTCTGGTCCCTCAGAATGACACTTAATCGAGCTACTGGGTAGACTCCCTTCTCCCTGGTCTATGGGGCAGAAGCAGTTATCCCCACGAAACACATTTATGGGTCTCCTCGAGTGCTTGCCTATGACGAAGTAGCGCTAGATCAGCACCGGCGTGAGGACGCTGTGCTACTTGAGGAAAACTGTCTTCGGGCTGCTACGCGTGTTGCATGCTATCAGCAAGCCCTGCATCGCTATCATAGCCGTAGGGTTCGTGCCCGGTGTCTTGAGGAAGGTGACCTGGTCCTTAGGTGCGTTCAGTCCACCAAGGGTACACACTAGTTATCACAGAAGTGGGAAGGCCCTTACCGGGTAGTACAAGTCTCCAGACCCGGTGCAGTCCACCTGGAGACTGGAGATGGCATGCCGTTGCAAAACTCATGGAACATTGAGCATCTCTGTAAGTTCTACTCGTAAGGTGCAGAGGTTTCCGGGACCTGCCCGGCAGCCACCCATTGTACATGGCATTGCCGAAGTTGCATGTAACCCCTTGTACAAGCCGGGGCGATGACCCTGTGCAAGAGAAAATAAAGAAGCGTCATAGGGGGCAACTAAGATTGCATGCATGCACGCGCACAGCCAGATCATTGCATAAGCATTTCATGAGCATTTGCATATACATATAGATAGGATTGCATCTTGCATTCATTCTCATCTACATGGAGTTGCAGGTTCTTGCCGTGAACCTGGCTTCGACAAGAGACGAGAAGATTGCGCGGCGTGGCGATCCCTGGCAAGCCAAGCAGATACATTCACCTCTTATCCATAGTATTCTGTAAAGCTACTTTGCACAAGAAAACCTTGCCTCCCTCTTTGAAACTTAGGTGCTCCCATCCATGACTCGAACACTGCTTCAGTCAGGGTGGTCGCAGTTGCCTTTGAGAAGAAGGGGTTGGCGGGGCGTTGGCCCCTTTGTGTGTTCCCCGACAGAAGAAGTTCTCCGGCAGATAATGAGGGTGTCAGCAGGATATCCTGCCGGGGAAAACTCGTTTATTCTACTAAAGAGGCACTTTACCTCTGCATGGACATCCACATGCACGAGTTCCCGACAAGATTCATCTTTTTCATTCGTATGCAGTTACAAGTACAAGCCTTACAAAATACAAAGATGGACTTGAGAGATTACATTATTTGAATTAAAATTTGGCAATTCCCGGCTAATTTAAAATTGAAAAAAGACAAGTGCTCCGTGATGCCCTTTCTTGTCCCTCTCCTCCTAGGTGTAGCTGTTGAAGGTGAGGAGGGCAGAAGGAGCGTCAAGGCGAAGGCCTAGCCCGCTCTCATCAGGCTCTAGGAGAGGTAGCCCGGGGGAAGCGGAAGCGCGATGGAACGCCTCGATGGAGAGCACGACGGAAGTTGACCTCGTAAACATTGACTCCAAGGCCTCCGGGAGGGGAAATACTGGGATTACCAATGATCTCCAGCTCCTCCTCCCAGACAAGCATCGAAGAGACCGAAAGATTCGCCACGACAAGGACCAAGCTCACTCCCCAAGCGTCAGCACTAACATAAGGCAGCAATTTCCCCGAGCAGAATCCCGGGGACTAGCCCCAGGCTCTTCTCTCCAGCATGACCAGCAGAGAACCAGGAAAGAAGGAAGAGACGGTTGCAGAGGTGGATGACTTTGCCCTCCTCCGCTCCTCCTTTTATAAGCCGGGCAGGGAAGGGCAGCTGCTCCATCAATAAGCGACCACCGCCATCCCCCGCCAATTCAAGACAGGCGGGCCCTCTTCAAGATGCCCTTATGCACCATGCGCCTCCGTTACCTACCCCGCGCTATGCATGCAACATACATGGCTGATGATAAGAGCACGCCATGGGAAGAGTAATTTGGCGGTTTCCACCCCATGTGTTAAAGTCATTCACGTGCCATCACTGCCACAGCCCCACCACTGCCGGCTTTACACCACGCGCGAGGAAATCGGAAACCGCCCCAAGATCAAGACTAATGAAGCAGCAACGAAAAATTTCAAAAGGGGCCAACCCCTTCTGCAGTCCTGCATGTGTACTTATTAGGCCCTACCCTGCCGATGCTCAGCAGCACGATCGGGGCAGGCCCGGGGGCTTCTGTCAGTGCAACAGACCCCGGGTATGTTGCCCAACTATGCATAGGCACAAGATCAAGATTGAAGCACCAGCTCAAGACGGAGATTGAAGAACCAAGAGACTTGAAGAATCAACATGCAGCTTGGAGAGATCAAGATCGATCCAAAGGGACAGGATACCGAAAAGAGAAGGGCCTCCCTCGTCGGGCGGGCCAGGCCACCACCAGAAGCAAGCAGCCAAGACTCCTCGGCAGCACCTGTCGGGGCTTGCGGGGCCTAACCCACCCCGCCAACTATGCAAGTGCGACTCACATTGTCAATCAGTGCGGTGTGAAGCCGCAAGATGATTAAGTGGCAGCATTTGCCACATGGCAGCCAACTCCTATAAAAGAAACCCATAGGTGACACCCGTCCAGCAACGTGTCAAGAGAACAGGTGCGAAGCTGGAAAGATAAGCCCGGAAGGCCTTGCCGGGAAGATAGTGATGTGACACTAAGCGATGCATTTAATGCACCCTGCCAGACCACAGAGTTAGGTATGATAGCACTGTTTGCTATCATATCAGTGGGTAATGAATGTTTTGACACTCTGGTGACCCCTTAATCTATAAAAAGGAGGCCCAAGGCAATCATTGGAGGAGATTAGAGGGTTGGAAACTTGACAAAACCCAAGCCATCATACGCTTGTGGTCACCGTAGCCTTGAGGCAGACCTTGCCAGGCAAGTGTACCACACACCACCATGTTCATTTCCACCATCATTTCCACCATCAATCCATCTGCCGTGCTGCCGTGTGCTGGTCTGCTCTTTGTGCAACGCGACGTCCCTCGCCGAACCAGCAAGGGGCCGCCCGGTCCCATAGGTGGCCACGGATATCCCGCGACAAATCATATGGTGTTTCTCCCCCTCTATCTTCTTGTGATGAATTGAGTTTTACCTTTGAGGTTTCGCTGTTATCGGATTGAATACTATTATGGATTTGAGAACACTTGATGTATGTCTTGCGTGGGATACCCATGGTGACAATGGGGTATTCTATTGATTCACTTGATGTATGTTTTGGCACTCAACTCATAGATTCCTGAGGTGACATTGGGGTAATCTATGCATAGCGGTTGATGCATGTTTTCGTCCTTGTTTCTCTGGTAGAAATCTTGGGAACTCTTTGAAGTTCTTTATGTTGGATTGAATATTATGAATCTGAAGTTGTTTGATGCATATTGTATAATTGACCCACGATACTTGTGGTGACATTGGAGTATATAGGTGACATTAGGGTTGATTGATGTGTGTCATATGGTGTTATTTTACTATGAACTCTAGGGTTGTTTGTGACACTTGTAGGAATAACTCAATGGATCGATCGAAAAGAATAACTTTGAGGTGATTTCGTACCCTACAAACAATTTCGTTTGATGTTCTCCGTGATAGGAACTTTGGTGTGACTTTTGTCGCATGTTGAGGGATTTCCATATGATGTTATTATGTTATCATTGTTGAGAGAACTTGCACTAGTGAAAGTATGAACCCTAGGCCTTGTTTCCAAGCATTGCAATACCGTTTTCGCTCACTTTTGTTACTAGTTACCTTGTTGTTTTTATATTTTTAGATTACAAAAACCTATATCTATCATCCATATTGCACTTGTATCACCATCTCTTCGCTGAACTAGTGCACCTATTCAATTTACCATTGTATTGGGTGTGTTACGGACACAAGAGACTCTTTGTTATTTGGTTGCAAGGTTGTTTGAGAGAGACCATCTTCATCCTATGCCTCGGACAGATTGATAAACCTTAGGTCATCCACTTGAGGGAAATTTGCTACTGTCCTACAAAACTCTGCGCTTGGAGGCCCAGCACGAGTCTACAAGAAGAAGGTTGCACAGTAGACATCATCCATGTTCGATAATGGACGTATTCGTTTCCCTACCATTGATTCGGAGTGCGACCGTTCATCTAGCTACCTCTCTCACTACATCACTTCTAGTTATCTTCTTCTCTTTGAGTTGGCCCGAGAGTTGACTTGTACTCGTACAACTCTGGTTGCCACCTTCCATTGGGTTTACCCCATATGTTCCTCCAGCTATTTTTCTTCCAGCTACTCCGGTTACCCCTCAGAGTAACTCGGACACCTTGACAGTGACTCCTCACAATTCTCCTGCCGATTGCACTTTACTTCTCGCTAATCCCGTCGCTCCTATGCTTCACCCAACACCTGCCCCTGAGGGAGAGCCCTCGAGGCAGCGTCATCATGTTTCCTTTAACCCGGAGGTTTCCATTAACATCATCAATTCAGGGTCCGAGACCGAGTCCGAGAAGATCCCAGCAGGATCAGTGGAGCACTAGTTCTTTAGTAGTAGCCGAGGTTGTCATGATGATGGGTTGTATGAGTGTAGTTGTACTTGTCATGCTATTTATTTTCATGTATGAGTCTATGTATAGTTATGTTGGAACTCTTTTTATTATTTGCCTTGGTTTCTCATTGCTTTCTTTTTCGAACTTTGTCGCTTGCTTTTCTTCCCCATTTATGGATGTTGCTCATCTCGATGCTTCATATTGGGAAACATAAATAGGATGACAAGAGGAGGTAGCAGCAGTCATGCGGGTGACGATACTCCCGTTCGTCGCTCAGCCAGACAAGTGGGGCATTCCCACGAACCATATCAACCACCACCACCTCCTCCACCGCATTCACCTACCACAGAGGAAATTATGCAAATGTTCGTGGAAAGAAGGAACCAAGATTTAATTGAATTGCTAAAGAGCGTACATGCTATGGTGGGTCAGAATGGAAATCAGTATGGTAATCACTCCAAGCTGTCAGATTTTTAGAGGACTAAGCCTCCCAGTTTTAGTCAAGTTGTTAATCCTTTGGTAGTTGACGATTGGCTGCGGACTATTGAGAAGAAGCTAGAGATTGCTTGCACTGAAGAATTTGACAAGGTTCCGTTTGCTACCCACTATCTTGAAGGAGTTGCTTCTATATGGTGGGACGATACTAAAACCATGTGGCCTGCGGACGATGAAATCACTTGGGATAAATTCAAGGACAAGTTCCGCAAGTAGCACATTCCCGCCGGTATCATGAAGGTCAAGCAGCATGAATTTCTCACTCTCACCCAAGGAAACCTGTCAGTGAGTGAATATTTTAACAAGTTCAATCATTTGGCTCGTTGTTACCTTTATGATGTGGCCACTGAAGAAAGGAAGACCGATCGATTCCTTGGAGGACTCAATTAGCACCTCTGATGCACCCTCAGCGTGCTCGACTTCACCGACTTCTAGACTTTGGTGAACAAGGCTCTTATCGCAGAAAGGGAGCACAAGATCATCCATGACAACAAGCCAGCCTATGACGACCGCAAATGCAAGTTCGAGCCCAAGAAGGACAAACAGCTAGTTCAGAAAGCTCGTACTTGGCAGCAGCCTCAGTTTGAGTTCAAGCCAACATGGCAACAGAATACCAACAAGACCAGCAACCAAGTCAAGAATATTGTAACCAACCCTGTACGAGAGGACTGCCAGCGTAGCAACACATACTTCTCTTGTGGGTAGACCGGAAACTATGCAAGGCAGTGTCCCAAGAACGGCAAGCCAGGTGCACCTCTCAAGCTCAAGTCAACCACATGGAATCTTTCCCCAAGCAGGATCTTATACAAGGCCAAGTTCATCATCTCTTCACCGAAGAAGCCCAATAAAACCCCAAAGTGGTCATTGGTACGTTTCCTGTTAATAACATACCTGTAGCAATTTTATTTGACTCTCGGGCTTCCCATTCTTTTATTTCGTGGAGTTTTGTTGCCCAAAACAAGTTTTCTTGCTCTCTTCTTGAGAAATGCATGATGGTGCAATCCTCGGGATCCATGCTCAAAACAAATGTGGTATGTCGTGACTTGGAGATAAATGTTCATGGAGTTATTTTCCCTGTTACCCTGGTAGCCATTGAATCCGCAAGGTTAGATGTCATACTGGGAATGGATTGGCTGACAAAGCATCACGTCTGTGTCAACTGTGCACAAAGAGAAGTCAACATAATAAACCCAGCAAGACAAGCAACAAAGTTTGTGGCTTGCAGAACCATGCCAAAAAAGGAGATGATTTTCACAGCTATAACCATCGGCATGGAATTAATCCCAATGGTCAGTGAGTTTCCAGATGTATTCCCTGAAGAGTTGCCAGGAATGCCACCAGATCGTGAGCTCGAGTTTTCTATTGATCTTGTGCCAGGGACAACACCGGTATACATGAAGTATTACCAGATGCCTTCATCCGGGTTAGTTGACGAGATGCTCAAGAAATGGTACATCCGCCCCAGTTCCTCACCATGGGGATTGCCTGCCATATTTGTGGACAAGAAAGATGGTAGTCTTCGGATGTGTGTAGACCACTGCCAGCTCAACAATGTCACTATCAAGAATAAGTACCCGCTCCCCAGAATTGATGATTTGTTCGATCAACTAAATGGAGCCCAAATATTTTCCAAGATTGATTTAAGGACTGGGTACCATCAACTCAAAATCAAGAAGGATGATATTCCTAAGACCGCATTCACCACTCGGTACGGTCTGTATGAGTATACCATCATGTCATTTGGTCTGACCAATGCCCCTGCCTTATTTATGCATATGATGAACATGGTGTTCATGGACATCTTGGACAAGTTCATGGTGGTCTTTATCGATGATATTCTCATATACTCTAAAGGTGAAGAGGAGCATAAACGACACCTCTGAGCAGTATTGCAAAGGCTCCGTGACCACCAGTTATATGCAAAGTTCAGCAAGTGCGAGGTCTGGCTTAACCAAGTAGGATTCTTGGGGCATATACTCTCTGCTGAAGGAATATCAGTGGATCCAAGTAAAGTCAAGGATGTGCTTAATTGGACAACACCCATGACGGTGATCGGGATCAGGAGTTTTCTTGGACTTGCCGGTTATTACCATCGATTCATTGAAGGCCTTTCCATGATTGCCAAACCAATGACAGAAGTCCTCAAAAAGGACCAAAAGTTCATATGGTTTGAAGATTATGATAAGAGTTTTAATGAGTTGAAGACTCGTTTAACGTCATCACTTGTGCTAACGCTTCCAGACATCTACTGAAGCTTTGACGTGTACTATGATGCGTCTCGAAGGGGCCTAGGATGCATGATCATGCAAGACGGAATGGTTGTGGCTTATGCATCCAGACAGCTACCAACACATGAAGGAAACTATCCTACTCATGACTTGGAGCTAGCAGCAGTTGTGCATGCCTTAAAAATTTGGAGGCATTATCTCATCGGCAAGCGGTGCCAAATTTTCACCGACCACAAAAGTCTCAAATACATATTCACTCAACCCGATTTGAATATCCGACAAAGAAGATGGCTTGAGTTAGTCAAGGATTATGACCTCGGTATAAATTACCACCCGGGTAAAGCCAATGTAGTTGTCGATGCCCTCAGTTGCAAACCATCCACATTAAATGCATTAATGGAATCTTTGCCTCCTGAGCTTCAAGAAGAAATGGCCCACCTCAACTTGACCATCGTTCAGGCTGATTTCACTAATATGTTGGAAGTCACTCCCACTCTAGAGGAAGTAATTCGCAAGGCTCAGGCAAAGGATCCATTCCTGCAACATCATGTCACACAGATGCATGACGACAAAACTCAAGATTTCCAGATGGATGAGCAAGGTACCCTAAGGTTTCGAGGACGAATCTGCATACCTGAAGTAGAAGAGCTAAGAAATAAGATATTAACGGAAGCACATGAATAATCGTACTCGATCCATCTAGGCAGAACCAACATGTATGAAACCTCAGGCAAATATTTTGGTAGGATGGAATGAAGAAGGATATTGCATATTTTGTTGTCTGTTGTGATATATGCAATAGAGTGAAGGCGGAACATCAAAAACCCGCCAGGCTGCTTCAACCATTACCCGTCCCGCAATGGAAATGGGACAATGTCTGCATGGACTTCGTCACCGGTCTTCCTGAAACCCCTCGAGGTAACAATGTCGTATGGGTCGTGGTGGACATGCTGACCAAGGTGGCCCACTTCATTCCAATCCGAACCACATACCGTGTAGACCAGTTAGCCCATCTCTATGTGTCCAGAATCACCGGTCTGCATGGAGTACCAAGAACTATCACCTCAGACCGAGGGTCTCTTTTTACTTTAGCATTCTGGTACCGTCTTCATCAAGGATTGGGAACAACACTGAAGTACAACTTTTCACCCGCAGACAGACGAACATACAGAGCGAGTGAACCAAATACTCGAGGACATGCTTCGAGCATCTGCCCTTGCTCAAGGATCCAAATGGGAAGACAGTTTGCCTTACGCGGAGTTTTCCTACAACAAAAGTTATCAGACCAGTCTAAAGATCTCACCCTATGAAGCCCTGTATGGCCGCAAGTGCCATACTCCGTTAAACTGGGCCCAGACCAGAGACAGTTGCATTTTCGGGACTGACTTAATGATGGAAGTTTAGAAGCAAGTAAGGGAGATCCAAGACAGACTGCAGTTGCCCAAGTCTCGACAAAAGAGCTATTATGATTCCAAACACCGACCGATCAGTTTTGAACCTGGTCAATATGTCTACCTCTGAGTCACACCAATGAAAGGAGTTAAGAGATTCCAGACCTGAGGAAAGCTTGCACCAAGGTTTATTGGCCCATTCCCTGTCATGTCCAAGGTTGTTACTGTGGCATATCAACTGAAACTTCCTCCCGAATTGTCAGAAATACATGATGTCTTCCACGTATCTCAGTTGGGAAGGTGTATCTGACTTATGAAGAGAAACATACTAACATGGCTGGAATAGAGCTTGCTAAGGATCTAACTTATGAAGAGAAACCATTCTGAATATTGGATGAGATGGAAAGAGTCAACCGTAGCAAGTCAATTAAGTTTTATTACGTGCAGTGGGAACACCATACCGAGAGTGAAGCTACCTAGGAAAGAGAGAACTTTCTAAGGACAACATACCCTAAATTGTTTCCTGAGTGACCGAATCTCTAGGACGAGATTCATCCTAAGGGGGAGGTTTTTGACACCCTGGTTTTTGCCATTTTTATTTTTCTGGAGTTTATTGCAATTTGGTTCGAATTTGAGTTTTTGAATTAACTCATTTGGACTTAACACTTGGGCATTGTTTTGATTTTCACCCAAGTGACTCCACTCACTCTCAAAATCATCTCTTGCCCTCTGACATCTCATAATATTGTCATTAGAATATTTTTCTCAAAAGAAAAATATTCATTTTCCCTCTGAAAATGACATATTTTCACTTCTGTTCCAAAGCAACCCTTATTTTTATTGATCCTAAAAATCTGAGAAAATTCCCAAATATTATTTGGACTATGCCTCATCACCCCATGCAAAAAATATCCTATGGTCATGCGGAATATTTTCTCTGTAGAAAATCATTTTCATTCTGGTTAGAAATGTCACTTTGTGAAGCAAGTACATTTTTGACAATTCCTCTTGAGCTGAAATTATTATGGCTTGATGACCCTCCTATGTAACACTTAACCACAAAGATTCAGCTCCTAAATCTCTCTAGAACTCTCCCAAATATCCTCACAAGTTTCTATCCAGAAACTTGCAGTGAAGCTCAAGTCTCATTTGGTCGGCCTGGCTTTGATCCATCAGCTCAGAGAGACCCAACACTGTAGGGACAAGCTCCCAGGCATGATCTAACCTCTCAGGCACGCCGCATTGTGCCAGCGCACGTGATGACCGCGTGTGGACACGGCATTTGGCAGGCACACATCATGTTCTGTGCGTTGGTTTGGCCTTGGCCTCGCCCATGCGTCCACTACAAGCCAACCCCGCTTGTCTCTAACCCTCACGAGCCTCGACTCGGCGCCCTTGACCTCTCGCAAGAGCTTATCGATGCCGGCGACAGCTCCTGCAGAATTGGCCACGGTGGAGCAGAGAGCATAGTGCCCCCGTGAGCTCGTGCCATCGCCCCCGTTCGCCTCCTGCTTGACCTCTCCCATCCGTTTGAGCACCATTCGTTGCTGTCCACCGCTCTAGAGCCTTCTCTGGCGACCTCGAACCCCTCCTCAGCCGCGCCTATAAATAGATCCCTCCCCGAGCTCATTTGGCCGCACCACCCACCTCCACTGACCACAAGAAAACTCGTAGAAGACTGCAGCCAGGCCAGGAGGGCCTTTGGATGCCATTTCAAACCGGAGATCGCCATAGATTACCCTTGGTGACATGCTTCCTCCTATGCTCCTCGACGTCTTCCTCCTCCTTCGGCGTGTTCATGGTGCCCTCCTGATCATGCCGGTGCTACTGGAGCTGCTGGAACGTCCCTGCCTTGCCGGAATCATCTTCTCCGATGAGCTCCATCCACCAATGCCTCTAGAGATGACCACCACGACACCGTCCGTCCACCTCTGACTGAGCCACTAGTACGCGTGAGTTCGCTGTAGAGTGCCACGTCCAGCCATCCACTCGCTGGCGGTCGCCGTGGACTCCTCGCCGGAGACCCACCGACGACAGCGCCACCGTCCCCTTCCTCTCTCTCTCTCTCTCCCTTCTAACCTTGCCAGTGGGGCCCGCGTGTCAGCCTCACTGTTCGCCCGCCGAAGCTTTAAGTGGAGGCATATTTCTGAAATACGTATTTGATGTCACCCCTTTCTGATTATTTTCAAAATCATTTTAATTCAAAATATTGACCAAAGTTTGACTAGCTCTAACTTTTATTCTACAAGTCCAAATCAGTTGATTCTTTTTGCATTGGTTTTGTCTTGAATTCCTCCTTCAGCATGCAAAATATGATATTTTTGCTTGTTGTAAATATTTTCTAGTGCATTTAAATGTGTTATGTGACATTTTCTTTTTGCTATTTTAATTATTTTCAGACGGAACTTGCTGCCTTGAGGAGAACCAGGAGAATTGTGACCATCCACTGCACTAAGGCAAGCCATCACAAATATTCGCAAGATTTGCATTACAGTGATTATTATTTTCACTTGAATATGGTCCCAATTAATGCATATAGAAATTTAGATAACATCACTTGAACTAGTTTCATTTTCAGGCTATGCTTGCTATGTAATCAGTGATATTTAAGTTGAATGACTAGGTTATGCAGTAGGGTAACATGATAATGAGCTTGAGTAAGTGCATACCGACATTATTTTGAAATGGTGCATATGAATATTGTTGCATTTCCGTGGCATACTATGACTCGGAAATATTTCTTTGCAAGTTGAAACCTGATAACAATCCAACTTGAACATGTTGTTAATCCAGTCTTGGTGCCACCTAATCGAGCTTTCCCACTGCGACCACATTTGCCTTTATGGGGAGGCCCTATCTCGGTCTGTTGGTATGCCTCTCGCCTGTGCCTCCAACTAGGGAAGGTTATGTGCTTGCGCTACCCTGGCCCGGTAGGTAGGCATAGCCTTGTGTGCCCGTAGTTGTTTTGGCACCATGTCCACGTTTTGGACCATTTTGTTTTGCCACAACGGTGGCTGTTGGATGTACGGAGTGGCATCGGGGCCACCCATGACTTAGCCCAAAGGGGAGTTAGTCAGAGTGGCCAGGAGAGTGTCATGGCAATGGATTGGTTCTGTTGGAACATCATTGGTCCACCGGAATGGGTGTTCGAGGCCATGGATTTTGTGGTGTGGGTATGGTGTGCTAACCTCTGCAGAGTTTAAATCTATCGATAGCCGTGTCCTCGGTCATGGACACGACTTGTAGTAGGTCACACCGTGGATCAATAGAAGTATTAAACCTGAACACTAAAGATATACTTGTGGCATTTGTTATGTTGGTGAAGTTGTTGAGGCCATCGAGATGGTTTCTTTTGTGATCCGGAGGTGATCACCGTGGTAAGATGATGATTGTGGTTATGAGGTAACCAAGATGGTAAGCGATCCGAGAGGCCCTGAGTGTGAGCACTGTCACTTCATGAGTAGTATGCTAAGTTCTTGTATTTAACCTGCTTAAATATCATGTTATTGTCTTCCATTGTTGCTTTATTTGTGTGATCTTGCGAGTAATTCAAAGTACTCACCTGGCGTGTCATGCCAGTTTCAGGAGAAGCCGTACCGGAGTTGGAGTTGCATCGTTGCATCGCAGTCTAGGCCGTGTCCACATCAGTGTCCTGATACGTCTCCAACGTATCTATAATTTATGAAGTATTCATGCTATTATATTATCATTCTTGGATGTTTTACAAACATTTTATAGCAACTTTATATCATTTTTTGGGACTAACCTATTGACCCAGTGCTCAGTGCCAGTTGCTGTTTTTTGCTTGTTTTTTACATCGCAGGAAATCAATATCAAACGGAGTCCAAACACCGCGAAACTTTTTGTGGATTTTTTATGGACCAGAAGACCACCAGTGGGCCAGAGCAGCACCTAGGGGGTTCCCCGAGCAGGCTACAACCCACCAGGATGCGCCTGGGGGCCCAGGCATGCTTAGGTGGGTTCTGCCCACCTTTATAGGGGTTGATGCATGTTATTGTCTTTGTTTCTCCGGTAGAAATCTTGGGGCACTCTTTGAAGTTGTTTTTGGTGGATTGAATATTATGAATCTGAATTTGCTTTGATTTCATTTTAGTATGAACTCTTGGTTAGATCGATCGGAAAGAATAGCTTCATGTTATTTTAGTACGAACTCTAGGATAGATTGATCGGAAAGAATAGCTTTGAGGTGGTTTCGTACCCTACAAACAATTTCGTCTTATGTTCTCCGCTAGATAGGAACTTTGGAGTGATTCTTCGTTGCATGTTGAGGGGTGGTTATATGATCCAATTATATTGGCACTGTTGAGAGATTGCACTAGCGAAAGTACGGACCCTAGGCCTCATTTTCAAGCATTGCAATACCGTTTTTGTGCCCGTTTACTATATGCTACCTTGATTTTTTACTTATTCAGATTATAAAAATATTACACTTTTATCACCATCTCCTCACCGAACTAGTGCACCTATACAATTTGCCATTGTATTGGGTGTGTTGAGGACACAACAGATTTTTTGTATTTGGTTGCAGGGTTGTTTGAGAGAGACCATCTTTATCCTACCCCTCCCATGGATTGATAAACCTTAGGTCATCCACTTAAGGGAAAATAGCTACTATCCTACAAAACTCTACGCTTGGAGTCCCTGTAGTAGGCATCATGTCCCTGTAAGGTGGAGTCCTTCTACGTCGTCATTCCGCTGCCGCGTAGCTATATCGTGATGTCGAGGCCCACGTTTATGTTCACTAAATAATGTACATATGTGCAGCAGCACCGTGTTTGCCACTTGGCCTTGCTACCTGATGTACTATCAAACCTATGTCTCAATAAAGTGGCATATTTCTGTACCAAGTTGTTGTTTGTTGCTAGAAGACTTGATCTCTGACTGGCAATGCAAGGTAAACCGGTTGCTCTGAGCGGGGATGCCACAATGTCACACAACTCATAAAATAAGCATGCGGACCTCCCTACGGTTCGAGAATGATGTAGAGTTGACCGAGACGCCTCTCCGATCAATAACCAATAGGAGGACCTGGATGCCCATATCGGTTTCTACATATTCTATAAAGATCTTTATCGATTGAACCTTTATGACAACATACGTAGTTCCATTTGTCTATCAGTATGTTACTTGCCAGAGATTCGATCGTCGGCATCTCCATGCCTAGTTAGGTGGGTCCTTCCCACACGACCTAGAAACCGTCGGGATAGGCCCTCCTGGCACACATGCTCGGCAAAATGAGGTCATGTGCGACCAGAGAGCGCTCAAATACAGAAATACATACAATAGAGATAAAAAATACAATTATACAGGCGAAATTGTTTCCAGGGGCAAGTACATCCCACACAGTCAGTCCCCGCTAAACGTTTCCATTCGTATGTACATCCCACATAATCGCTCCAAGGAAAACGTTTCCGTTCACAAGTACATCATACACAATTTCCCTTATTAAATCGTTTGTGATAGCGTTGCCGTTGCACATGAAAAACAATTTTAGCGTTTGCGTTATTGAATGCATCACACACGGTTCCTAGAAGAAACTGTGTGGCAAAGGCTGTCCGTCACACACAGTTTTTATGTGGTAAACGTTTGCGCAAGGTGGCCTAACATAAACAGTTTTCAATAGAAATTCATGTGTGATTGTTCATTGATCCAACACGGTTTATTCCTAGAAACTGTGTGCGTTGCCTGAGGTCATCGCCCACGGTAATTGTTTCAATAACTGTTTGCAATAGCAAAACCCAATTAGCAGGCTAATTCGCCATTAGCAGGCTAATTGCCCTATTATTAATAATCCATTTATTAATCTAATTGACATTCATATTAACCACATAATATATTTCATTTCCATCTCAAGGAAGAAGAATTTCATAATTGAAATACATCAGAGTACAACATGATATAGCTTCAGCACTCAGCTACCCCATTACACAACTGCACCAGCACCAAGTTTCACATGCAACATGTAGAACCTTTCGAAATTAGCATCATAGACGGTAGATAGACAGATGCATCTCATCTGGAAAACTACTGAAGCAGAAGGCGAATATTGATCCTTCATTCATGTTGAAGGTCCTTGCAACTTTAGGCCAGTGCCTGTGGATGATTGACGATTAGTCCTTCGTCCTCTTCAGAAACACTTCAATATTGAACCGTGGGTGTTGTATGAAAACCTTCCTCGCCTCCTGACCATAGAGGTGGTTTGAGAGGTAATCATCAGTGAACTGCTTTGGAAAGGCCTGAAAAAAAGTATGTGCATAAATATCTTCTCTATATTGGAAATGGGGCAAAGAAATAAAAAAAGGCAAGGTATAATAATTAGTACCATCTCGTAGTGAACTGATGTCTTCTCCATTGTGTAGAAAAAGATCTTGTTGTTTTTTGTCACCAATTTCTTTATCCTAACAATCTTTCTGAGTTTCTTGATTTGATTGATATTCATGGACAACTCATTTCCCCATATGCAAAAAGGGTCCAACAGTGGGTCAAAACCTCTGACATCAGGACCTACATGTGCAAGACCAAATTGTTAAAAACCTAAATATTAAAATGGTTCCTGCAATTGCACAATAATGTGCTATTAGACAACGGACCATGCACGTGCTAGCCTCGATTATAAACCTCAATGTTTCCCATTGTTTCCCTACAACACATATAAGGTAGTTAGTCATTAGGTTAAGTAAGGGTTCGCATGCTATCAGTAAAATATGTTGATGAAAATTAAGCACATTACAGATTCTTCAGATTAATTCAAGCCACATGGAAAACCCATCTATCCAAACCAAGCATGATTAAGAACTAGGAAATATAGCACTTGTATATGTTTCTCATGTATTAAGTGGTACAGCCAAATTCAACTTATTCCTCACATGGTATACCATAACAGAATGCACCCACAACTATTGAACATCGCATTGTATAATTGAACCAAACAGTTGACTAAACACCACAACACAAATGAACCAAACGTTAACTGAGTACCACATTGCACAATGTATAACCAAACCAAGCGTGCTTGACAACTTGGAAATATAGCAATTGTATTCGTTTCTGATGTATTTTGTAAAGATAAATTCGATGTATTTCTCACACAGAAGACAATAAAAAATTGCAGCCTGAAGAATTGAACATCACATTTGTAGAATTGAACCAAACAGTTAGCTGAAGACGACAACTAATTAACAAAACAATTAATAAGTGAGCACCACACTGCACGACATATAGAACATATACACTAGAGCAACAGATTGCATGGTAAAATTAGGTAGCACGATTCACTGGAATTTTTGAAGGAAAGGCAGGAGCGGCACACACAACGGGTAAACCGAGCATGCTTAATCGGCGTAGCTAGCAAATGGCAAGGTGCTCCTCCAAAATCTGGGGGTTGGCATGAATAGCAGCCATTGCGACCTCATCCGCGCGTACGTCCGTGATTTGCTTCTCGCTGGCAAATGCTCCTTGAGATCCTAGATATATTGCATGAACCATGGCCTAGGGTGGCACTTATTTGGTGGAGGGGTCGGTGATTTGGATGGAAGGTATCGCGCTCGCACCGGCGGTCGAGGCATGTGGGATTTGGAAGGAGGAGGAGGATGGGCATCGGGTGTGGATTACCTGCCTGGATAGACGAGGCCGAGTAGCATGAAGGAGGGTCGTCGGCGAGGAGGCGGCGCTGCAAGCAAGGAGTGAAGGTTTCAACTTGGAAAGGAAGGGGGAGACAGGGGAAATGTGACTTTTGGTAAGGGGGAGGGGGCGGGGAGGTAGATATTTCCGTGGAAGCCAAAAATTTGGAATCGCTTCAGCGAAAAAACTAGCGCACAAAGTGTCATCAGACATGGTCCCTTATTCAGAACTGTGTACGATATGTGAACATCACAAACGATTCAGATAGCTTAACCCATGTGTGATGAGTTTGAACGTCAAAAATTTTGGTTTGAATTTCCCTGGTTACAGTGGTCATTCACGTCATTGCATAATTTGGGTACACAAAGGAGACTACAGCACACCCACACTTCTTAATTGAGCAAGTTCAGCAATTAAACAGAGCTATCTCACCTAAACATTACTCTAACAAATTAAAGACCGGCGCTCTTAATAAACAAAACAAAGGGTACTAGTACTATGGCTGGTGCTCGTCGATCTCTGCCGTCGCCTCCATGTCCAGCTCGCGCCCGATGTTCTCCTGGGGAAGGGGCTCCATGGCATCCATCACACCATACTCGGCAAGCATCTTGCCATCCGCATCCGCCATCTCCTTGGAAAAGGCCGCCACGAACTAGGCATGGGCGGCAGCGATCTGGGCTTGGACGGGCTCCGTCATTACAAGGTATGCGGTGGAGGAGTGGACGGCTGCTCGAACGCTCGCGGCGATTGCCAGCTCTTCGGCCATGGGTTACCAACCGTTGTTGGAGATGCTTCGTTCGATTTGTGCGGTTACCGCGTGGAGCTGGGTGTGGGCGGCCTCGACATGGTCGTGGGTGGCCTCCATCGGGGCTAAGGTCACCGCTTCGGAACGGACAACTGTTGTACCGCTCTCGCCAGTTGCTATCCCTAAGGTAGATGTTGCTACTGCCACATGAGAAGCAACATCGGCCGTTTGGGCTGCCTTTGCCACCCGATCATAGATTGCGGCCACGCTCATGCACCTTGTTAGCACACGCATGGCGGCTGCAGCCGCGCTCTCGCTGGATTGGGCCACCGAAGTTGCCCTCACGACGTGGGTCCACATGCCCATCTTTCACCGGCGATGATTGAACAATGAAATGATATTTGGGGAGCGATCTAGTGTGCTTTAGATGCCGACTGTGGACTGTAGCCGACGCACCTTCTCGTGTAAGCCATTGGCGTACTATACACCAATGGTGCTCCAGGATATTTTGTGCTGCATCTCACACGGTTGGTGATAATAAATTGTGTGTGATCTACTTGATTTTTCACCTTGATTTGAATTACATAATGGGGTCACAACGGCAATGGACGGTGTTTGAATTGCTAGACCTTTTATTTGCAGTGAACATGCAACTATATGTGTGTCGTAAAAGAATTGGAATTATTCAGGGTTCGTTTGAACATTTTATACACTAAATTGGTTTTCTAGCCATTTCAGGTGCACAATTCAAAATTAAACTACATGCACATGCTCCGGTGCACCAACATGGGTTGTAAAACCATATGTGTCCATGGGTTTATGCTTATGTCCCATGCAAGAAATGGGGATGAAATTCGAACACCATGGAACCGTAGGTGTCCGTCAAACATCGACATACTTGCTTTTGTAATTCTAGTAAACCCAAAATTCGTCCAAAATTCATGAAATTTGGCATGCTATCATGGAGCGGCATCAACATGTCGTGGTAAATTTTTTGTCCCATTTGGGGCAGGTTTGGGTATAAGCTTCTCACAATAAGTGTGATGGTTTCGGTAGGGAATGTTTCACCTTTCTGGACGAAACGATATCTATTGCCTCTTCTCGATTTCAAATTTTTTTCCTAGTGTCAACATAGAACAACAGGAGCGTTCTGTCAATTTTTGGGATTTTTTGGGGTTCGCTTGGACATTTTTATACATTTACTGAGTTTTTAATGCATTCATGTGCATAATTCAAATTTGAACTACATGTACATGCTCTAATGCATATAAATTGGTTGAAAATTGAAATATGCACTACTGCAAGATGCTACTAATGTGACACTACGATCAGAGACCCTTCGAGAAACTGTGTGCGATGCCATAATCGCAAACGGTGCTGTATGAAAACCGCCAGAAATGCGTAAAACTTTTGCGATGATGGATGCATCAAACACGGTTCAAGTTTTAGTTGTGTGTGCGATGAAGGGCATACGGTTCAGTTCAATGAACTGTTTGTGATGAGGAGGAACAAAGGAAATAGGCAGCCAGATGGAGGCGTGTGCGATACACAACATAGGGTTCACACGGATGAACTGTTTGTGATTAGGCAACACAAAAGAAACGGTCAGCTAGATCAAAGGTGTGTGCGATATATGGCACGCGGTTCACTTGGATGAACTGTTTGCGTTGAGACATGAGAATAGAAACGGTTCAACTTAACAAGATATGTGTGATATGTGGCAAACAGGTCTGTAATCAGAAATCTGTCTGTAGACCGATAAGAACACAGACAGTTGCTGCTAATAAGACGTGTGTGTTGTGCAATGGGATTGCATACAGAACAACATATATATACACACACACACTTATAAGGACATGCTTGCATAACCAAATTAAACATCCACTTACATAGGTGGCTACTACAACCATGGCATTTGCACACACCAAAGTAAACTATTACATGCATAATTACATAGGTGGCTACTACACACATGACATTTCCACACACCAATAAAGTAAATTATATATTACATGCATGATTAACTAGCATAAACGATCATCTAATCATCATCTACTTCTTGTGACGCTGCTTGCTCTGCTTGTGGCTCAATCCGGGCTCGTCGATTTGGGTAACGAGACACTTCCTCATGTCAACGATCCGCCTATGCATCTCGTAGCATGTGTACACGCTCTTGGCTGCAAACCTGAGGTGAGGTTCATCCAGTTGCCTCATCCAGGCCCCGTGCCAGGAAATGGGACTTGTTCTCTGGGCATCCTGCTTCATCTTTTCGTAGTAGGGGTCGATGATGGCCGAGGCGAGTTCGACCAGGGAGTCCTTCTTCGTGCTACCCCAGACTATGTAGTGGTCACAGATTTCAACAAGGTTCTTGCAGGCCAAGCCTGTAACACTGAGCGCTTTTACATCGTTGGTGGTATCCACCGTGGCGAACTTGTAGTCAGTGCTGTTGACAAACCTGTTGAAACGGTCACAAGGCTCTGTGGTCATGTAGTAGTGGTAGATGAGGACATGATGGCGCACGCACAACTAGGCGACGACAACCTTTTGATCTATGCCAGGACGACCGACGGTGTACTGGAGGTCGATGCCGACCACCTTGTACTTGTCTCCAGCAAGCACTGCTCAACGCTGTTGATGTAGTCATCTACCATGGCCAGGTCGATGGTGTACACCACCAAGAGATCTGTCTCCCTCGCATGGGTATCCACTCTATGCTCGCTGAACTCCATTGAAGTACCACCAGACATCCCCTCTCTATGTGTCTTCTTGGGTGTGCTTGTTGTGTTGTGGGGCACGATCGAAAGGTTGAAGAGACTAAGGTTATAATGGCCGCGGGAATTAAAGGGGAAGCCGGATGTCCAGGAATATCGGCAGGCCCTGATGGCAGTTCTAATTTGCAGTGCGTAACTCCAGCGTGCCGCACGTAACTGCATCGCGTGGCAACGTGCGCGGCCAAACCGCATGCATACAGGGCCCCCGACTTGATCGTGCGCATGCCCAACCGTTGGCAGAGCGCGCGTGGAGGTACGCGAGCAGAGCGCTCCACGGTCGCCTCAACGGCGAGCAACCATATATGTTGGACAACCATATATGTTGAGCAACCATATATATAGGACAACACTATTCTAATCCCAGGATTAGAATAGTTATTTGGATCACGGTGCAGTCTATATATAGGCGTGAGGAGATGCTGCCGAACTCCCGAACCGGAGCGACAGAAAAAACTGCGTACCCCCGCTCACGATCCCCGATCTACCGCCGCCCGAACATCCTAGCACGTCGCCGCCGGCTAGTCAACCCAGCGTGCCGCCGCCACCCGATCAACCCAGCGCGCCGCCGCCCCCGGACCTACTAGTGTTGGTTCCCTATGCGCCGCCCACCTTCTTTGCGCGCCACCAAGATCCTGCCGCCGAACTTCTACCCTGGCTGCGCGCGGCTCTACGCCCTAACCGCCGTCGCTGGGGATCACCGACCACCATCAACCATCGTGCATTCCTCATCCGCCTGCCCTCGCAGTCCCCCGCTTGTTGCTGGCGCGGATCCGGTTAAGCCCGCACCCATTCCCTCCGGTGAGCCTCCTCCCATCCTATGCCTTTCTCTTCTCCTTCTCTACCTCCAGCGAGCTTCTCTACATTGCTGTATCCTCCAGCTCGTCACCTTCCGTTGCCCCTGGCTCCTCATGTGCTGCTATCATACGACGACGATGCCGAGCTACGAGAAACCAACGATGACGTCTCCACACCCCATGCGCCACTGGCGCCGTCTCCCATTTGGTGCAAGAAGGACCTCCTCTGGGTAGATCCATCAGCGAGGATCCCCTGCCACCATGTCGCCTATTCCCGGTGGGGATCTGCTAGTACAGTGTCCGGTCGTTCGCCGATGCCACTACAGGCAGTTCATCTAAGCGCCACCCACTTGTAACCTGCAGCTGGCCTCCGCACACCTGGAGCACACCGACACTCGCCATGCACCTCAACATTGAATCCCCTGCGTGCTGTCGTCGGCTTACCCGAGCATGTCGCTACTGGCCTTCTGTGTGTTGTGTGCACTGACGCCCATGGACACAAGAGTTAACTGACGAACAGAAACAACACTTGATGGATACTGAGTTAACTAACAGAAAGGAGAGATGCATGATGTAAGTGAAGCTAAATAACGAAACATCTACACTTTTTTGCATGTGCAAAATGTGTGATCACTTGCTTCGTACTTGTGTTATTTTGATTTTTGAATAACCGATGTTTACTCCTTTGTGTGCGGAAAAAATATCAGTGCATGACATATGTTTTTGTGTTTATCCTCTGATGAAAAATGGCCATTGTTGCAGGCCAGCTTCACCTGATGTGTCCATTCAGCTACAAAAAGGAGAGCATTTTACGTAGTTTTCTAGTCTGCTCACTTGCTGAAATAAAAAAAGTGGCTGGATCTTGCTGCACACAAGGAAGAAGCGTTGAAGAGGTAAGAAGGAACATGTGGCTGAGAATTAAAGGATAGGCAAAAAGAGCTAAGCTACCATCCTGGTCTGTACAGAAGGTTTCTTCTTTCCGCTTGTGTGTCGCCGGCCATCCTCTTCCCGACCTTCGTCTTGGACCAAAGATGGCCTTCTCTCGACACGTGTGCTCCTCCCCTACCGGATGAAAAAACTGCATTACACGGTGGTGTAGAACCTCCAGTATTACTCATCCTTTTTTGCAGCAGTAGATCACACAGTTTGAATGAAGACTGAAGTTTCAGAGTTATGTGGATGGTAGGTTCAAAGATGTTTTTAAGTGCATTCAGACATGTTTTTTCCTCTTGTTTTTTGTTCCTAAACTTCTTCATAACTGTAATTTCTGATGCAACATGTTGTTATCTGGAAAGCTTATGGACTCTTGTGTGTACTTAAAACATTTTGATCGGTATACTCTTTAGTTTATGAATCAAACTTGGTGTTCATAAGAAAATATGGCGCACCTCCTGTTTTTAAGTCTGTGTGCCCACAATCTTGTGGTTAAATGACCTTTGTGAAGTGTGATAATTCTTCATACAGTAGTTTGTGCAAAAGGAAAACAATATGATTTTTCTTCTTCTTGCAATTTGATATTCTCAAGGTCCTCGTTGCAATGCCCGTGAGAACAAATTCTCTCTAGCAGTACTATTGCAAAAAATGAAAACTGTCCGAAGACAAAGAAAAGATCATTTTATTGGAAAAGATCAATTAAATACATATGCTGCAAAAAATGTTCAGTAACTATTCTAAGTTCACGTATTATTATTTGTTCAGCAAAAAAAGAAATGAGAAGCAGGGAGATTAGAAACAAAAGAACATACAATAAACAAAAAGTATGGAATTAAATAGGAGAAGATGATTAGTTCACAAAACAAGACATAAAATTAATGAAGTTCAAAGATTATGATCATCAAAGTTCGAAATGAGAAAAAGTAAACACATAAAAAATAATAGAGCAATCCAACAAGATTCTATAAAAAGGGATTTCCATGTTTCTAAAATAATCCTAGAAGTTCAGACATGTTGACAAGAGAAGTTTGGACAAAACGTTGGAAGAAAAAAGTTAACAAACATAACAAAAACATGGAACTAAGAAAAAACACATCATACTTGCTCGCACAAAAAAAGGTTGATATAATTTTGGTTGAAGCTCATTTGTTTTCGGATGAATTTGCAACATTTGGAGAGAAACATGAAAAGTTGTGATATTAAATTGCATTAAAAAAATAGGAAAAAGTAATAAGTTCTATTTAAAATAATGGAGAAGTTCGATCTTTATAAACCAAGAAGAAAAAAAAACCTCATCGATAAAATGTTAACTCTAGACGTTGAGATTTAAGTAAAATGAGTAGATCAAAGAAAATGTTGGGTCTTTTAAAATAATTCTCTCATTCCATTACAAATTTGAAACAAAAAATGCTCTATCTGAAAATAGTTCCTCCTACATGGAGTGTGTTTCATATATGACAAAAGGAATACAAATTTAAAGTCTAAAAAGATATGGAAGTTCAAATTTAAATAAGTGAGTGGTTCGATGTTTATAAAAATAAGTTGTTTGATGTTTATAAAAATCTTAGATTTTCCCCAATACTAAAGATTAAAACCATGAAGTTCAATTTTAAAAAACGGAGTAGTTCAATGGATACTAAAAACTCAGTTTTTTCTCTTTACTAAATAATAAAACCAAAGAAGTTCAACTTTTAAAAGCAGAGCGTTTGATATTTATTTGAAAAACACAGTTTTTTTGGTTACTAAATAATAAGACCAATAAGTTCTATTCAAAATAATGAAGAAGTTCTATTAAAAAAAACCTAGAAGTTCAAATTGAACAAAGCGGTTCGATGTCTATCAAAAAGTAGGATTTTATCCATTACTGAAATAAATAAAACCAGGAAGTCCAAATTAGAAAGATGGAGAAGTTCGATGATTATAGAAAACTCAGATTTCCCTCGTTATTCAAAGAATGGAAAACAAGAAGTTCGGAAATTAAATAACAAGAAGTTCATTTTTTTTAAATAGAGCGCTTCAAAATGTCATAAAAAGATTAAGAAAAAAACCAGGAAGTCCATATTAAAAAGATGGAGAAGTTCGA
Organism: Triticum dicoccoides; assembly: GCF_002162155.2. Taxonomy (NCBI): domain Eukaryota; kingdom Viridiplantae; phylum Streptophyta; class Magnoliopsida; order Poales; family Poaceae; genus Triticum; species Triticum dicoccoides. The sequence continues at coordinate 216,162,473 of NC_041380.1, forward strand.
TGATTATAAAAAACTCAGATTTTCCTCGTTATTTAAGAATGGAAACAAGAAGTTCAAAAATAAAATAGCAAGAAGTTCAACTTTTGAAAATAGAGCGCTTCAAAATTCATAAAAAAAGATTAATAAATAAAACCAGGAAGTCCATATTAAAAAGATGGAGAAGTTCGATGATTATAAAAAACTCAGATTTTCCTTGTTATTAAAGAATGGAAACAAGAAGTTCAAAAATAAAATATCAAGAAGGTCAACTTTTGAAAATAGCCCTGTTCAAGAATTCATCCGATTAACCAGTTAACTTGCCGATTAATCCCTACTCATAGGGTCCCTGAGTAGCCGATTACCCGATAAATCATCTGATTAATTGATAAAATGGCCGATTAACTTGCCGATTAGCCTATTAATCCCCTACTCACCAGCCGACCGAGCAGCTACCAGTTAACGATTTCCTCAACAATGGAAAATCGAGCGCTTCAAAATTCATAAAAAAGGATTAATAAAATAAGATTAAAAATTCGTAAAAAAACTCAAATATTTTCACGTAATCGAGAGAAGTTCAGATTGATAACTGCTAGAAGTTCACGTACTACATGGTGTGAATTTTCTATTAAAAAAAAAAAAGCAAAGACTAAAAGTTTGTTGATATAAGTTCAAGTCCTCCATCGAAGAAAGTATAAAAAAATTGTGAGATAGGTTTATACAAAAGAAATATCATTTATGTAACACTAACGAATGGATGAGAAAATTACAAACAAAAATACGTCACAGAACTTCAACGTGAAAACAATAGGAAGTTCAACTACTACGCTGAATGAATTTTAGATGAAAAACTTTTAAATCATCGCGAGTATGAAAAAACGATCAACACAGGAAACTTGCGTGCTTACAGCAGCTTTCCATCGGTATATCACCTTCTCAATTCCGGTGAATGGATGGAGAGTTACGAGCAGTGGATGGAGACCTACGAGCAAAAAAATCACATGAATAACAGAGTGAAGATCAGGTACACGTGCCGAGAAGTTCAGGTTCTTCACGCGGTGCATTTTTGAAGAATCTGTTTCGCGATAAAGGCAGAACACATGATCCCGCCATTTTCAAAATTACTTGAAAACAGCTAGGAATTAGAGAAAACCATCAACATGAAAAAGTTTCGCATTTTCCGTAGCTTTTCAGCGGTATATTATTTGCCCCATTCCGATAAAGTTTGTAGAAATTATGACGAAAATACGTTTTTCGCCATTTTTGAAACTGACTTAAAACAGTTAAGAATTGGGAGAAACAATACATACCAAAAAGTTTCGCATTTGTTCAAGCTTTCCAACGCCATATCATTTGCTGCATTCGGATGGACGGTTAAAAAATTAGCTCGAAAATACAAACTTGGTAGGACTTGGACCATTTTCTAAATTACTCTTAAACCATTCAAAATTAGAAAAAACATTCCAGATGAAAAAGTAGCGCATTTTCATAAGCTTTGCAATGCCGTATGATATGCCTCCATTGGATTAGCCATTTAGAAATGACATCTAAAAAACGAACTCAACTGTTCGGTTTACGAAATTTTATGTTTTTTCAAATTACTCTTTAACCATAGGGAATTAGAGAAAATTTTCAACATGTGGAAGGAGCGGTTTTGTAGCAGCTTACCAACGCCATATTATATGCCTCATTCCGATAAATGGTTTAGAAATGCGATCGAAAATACGATTCACGTTTTTTGTGCGAAGAAAAAACGGTTTTCAAAACTGCTCTTAAACCGCTTATATTTTGCCAAAAATTTAAGTTGGGTCATGATATTGGTGTCAATAGCTTTCTAACGGTATATCGCAAGCCCCATTTGGGCAACGTTGGCGGAAGTTCAACCTAATTCACAAGGAAGGTCAACATACTACTGCCGGGGAAGGTCAGGTTGTGATCAGAATATTATTCTGATCCCATGATCAGAATGGTGTTTATGTATATATATATATATATACATACGCATATAGCAGTTGAACACGCAAGGAAAAGTTGTCCACAAGCCGAGCACGCCGACGGACGCGAGCAGAGCACGCCAACAGACGCGGCTGCGATGCCTAATGACGAGCATAGCACGCTACGGTCCCTAACAGCGGGATAGACCTTCATTCAAGCCAATCAAAATAAGATTGGAACAGACATGTCTGTATTGAGCAAAGGGATCGCACATGTTTGTATTGACTGGAACGGGAATGCAATAGCAAAATAAGAATTAAGGCCACGATGATGCGATCGCAGTGGTGGTCACAGGACGCAAGAAGAAAGATGCATCCATCAACGTAAACTCAGTGCGCCAGCCAGGCCACCGATCAGCGGCTAAGGAGCGGTGGCTTGTGTGGAGAGGTCAAGGTGCTTCTCAACTAAGGCATCCAAGGCATCCAGACGGCTGAAGAAGGCCAACATCGTAGCGTCCTCACTGGCCTTGTTGATACCTATGTACACAATTCGTTCGTACACATGGATGTGTAGGTCGATGGTTTCTTGCAGGGCGAGGCGCCTTGGGGCGAGCGTGACCTCCAGGTGGACATTCTTCGTGGCGTCGGCGGGCATTTGCAGGGCCACCAATGCTTCAAAGAGGTTCCGACCATGGAGGCCGATTAGGGTGGCAGGCAATTAGGAGCCTAGGCGCGCGGGCTGGAGGAGTACGGCGATGTCATCCGCGAGATTCTTGACGATGGTGAACATGTTGGTGCTTCGAACGATCATCTGGTCCAACTGAGAGTCGTAGCAGGCGTCGACGGCGGCCATCCACCAGCCGGTCGCCAACACCATATGGAGACGATCGACTGTGCCATGCCGCAAGCCGGCATCGTGTACCATCTGGCACAGCCGCTGGCTGCTCGCGCGCATCGCCGCCATGGGTCTGGAGTGGTCACTTCTGTGCTTATTAGTGTAGGTGCTTACGCAAATGCTTAGGTGCGTACGATGTGGTAGATGCATTGGAATGGAGGGGCGCCTTTATATGAGTGCAAACTGCGTTGCATTCACATCGTGCTGCCTGTTTTCCCGGTCCTCCCATTACTTCCCTCATGCATTCAAACGATGCTAATTGAAGGAGGATGCATCATTGGTCGTTCAACATCTCGGGAACCGCTACCCTATCACTCATCTGCATTAAAGCCATATCGGGAACTGCGCCACCCGCTTTCAAATCGAATAGTGATGCGTCGCCCACTAGTGATTCACACGGGTCATCCAAAAGAACCGTTTGTGTTCAAGATATGCACAAATCCTGCTCTCACTTTGCATACCGGTGTTCTATCCGGAACCATCATGCTTGTTGTGAGAAGCTCTGGTTTGTGAGAAGCAAATGGGACAAAAACTTTACCACGCCATGTTGATGCCGCTCCATGATAGCATGCCAAGTTTCATGAATTTCAGACGAGTTTTGGATTTACTAGAATATAAAAACCAGGTATCTCAATGTTTGCGGCCGAGTGACGGTGGCACGGTGCTTGACATTCATTCCCATTTCTTGCATGGGACCTAAGCATGCACCCAAGGACCAAAGATTTGATTTTTTTCAACCAATTTATATGCACCAGAGCATGTGCATGTATTTCAAATTTGAATTATGCACATAAATTCATTGAAAACTCACCTAATGCATAAAAATGTCCAAACGAACCCCGAAATATCACAAAAAATAACACAACACTCCTGTTGTTCTATGTTGACACGAGAAAACTTTGAAAGCAATAAGAGGCAATGGATATCGTTTCGCCGCCAAAGTTGGGCCGTTCCCTACCAAAACAATCATGCTTGTTGTGAGAAGCTCTGGTTTGTGAGAAGCATATACCCTAACCTGCCCCAAATGGGACACAAATTTTACCACGGCATGTTGATGTCGCTCCATGATAGCATGCCAAGTTTCATGAATTTTAGACGAGTTTTGGATTTACTAGAATTTAAAAACCAGGTATCTCAATGTTTGCGACCAAGTGACGGTGGCACGGTGCTTGACATTCATTCCCATTTCCTGCATGGGACCTAAGCATGCACCCAAGGACCAAAGATTTGATTTTTCAACCAATTTATATACACCAGAGCATGTGCATGTAGTTAAAATTTGAATTATGCACATAAATGCATTGAAAACTCACTTAATGCATAAAATGTCCAACCGAACCCCGAAAAATCACAAAAAATAACACAACACTCCTGTTGTTCTATGTTGGCACGAGAAAAAATTTGAAAGCAATTAGAGGTAATGGATATAGTTTTGCCCCCAAAGTTTGGGCGTTTCCTACCGAAACCACCATGCTTCTTGTGAGAAGCTCATGTTTGTGAGAAGCATATACCCAAACATACCCGAAATGGGACGAAAACTTTACCACGGCATGTTGATGCCGCTCCATGATAGCATGCCAAGTTTCATGAATTTTAGATGAGTTTTGGATTTACTAGAATTTAAAAACAAGGTACCTTAATGTTTTGCAGCCGAATGACGGTGGCACGGTGCTTGACATTCATTCTCTTTTTTTTGCATGGGACCAAAGCATGCACCCAAGGACCAAAGATTTGATTTTTCAACCAATTTATATTCACCGGAGCAGTGCATGTAGTTCAAATTTGAATTATGCACATAAATGCATTGAAAACTCACCTAATGCATAAAAATATCCAAATGAACCCCGAAAAATCACAAAAAATAACACAACACTCCTGTTGTTCTATGTTGACATGAGAAAAATTTGAAAGCAATAAGAGGCAATGGATATTGTTTCGCCCCCAAAGTTGGGGCGTTCCCTACTGAAACCATCATGCTTGTTGTGAGAAGCTCTTGTTCGTGAGAAGCACATACCGAAACCTGCCCCAAATGGGACAAAAAGTTTACCACGTGATGTTGATGCCTCTCCATGATAGCATGCCAAGTTTCATGAATTTTAGAATAGTTTTGGATTTACTAGAATTTAAAATCCAGGTATCTCAATGTTTGCGGCCGAGTGATGGTGGCACGGTGCTTGACATTCATTCCCATTTCCTGCATGGGACCTAAGCATGCACCCAAGGACCAAAGATTTGATTTTTCAACCAATCTATATACACCGGAGCATGTGCATGTAGTTCAAATTTGAATTATGCACATAAATGCATTGAAAACTCACTTAATGCATAAAAATGTCCAACCGAACCCCGAAAAATAACAAAAAATAACACAACACTCCTGTTGTTCTATGTTGACACGAGAAAAAAAATTCAAAACAATAAGAGGCAATGGATATCGTTTCGCCCCCAAAGTTGGGGCGTTCCCTACCGAAACCATCATGCTTGTTGTGAGAAGGTCCGGTTTGTGAGAAGTATATACCCAAACCTACACCAAATGGGACAAAAACTTTACCATGGCATGTTGATGCCGCTCCATGATAGCATGCCAGGTTTCATTAATTTCAGACGAGTTTTGGATTTACTAGTATTGAAAATCCAGGTATCTCAATGTTTTGCGGCCGAATGATGGTGGCACGGTGGTTGACATCCATTCTCATTTCTTGCATTGTACCTAGGCATGCACCCAAGGACCAAAGATTTGATTTTTCAACCAATTTATATGCACCGGAGCATGTGCATGTAGTTCAAATTTGAATTATGCACATAAATGCATTGAAAACTCACTTAATGGATAAAAATGTCCAAACAAACCCTGAAAACTCACAAAAAATAACACAACACTCCTGTTGTTATTTGTTGACACGAGAAAGAATTTGAAAGCAATTAGAGCCAATGGATTCGCCCCCAAAGTTGGGGTGTTCCCTATCGAAAACAGCATGCTTGTTGTGAGAAGCTCTGGTTTGTCTGAAGCATATACCCAAACCTGACCCAAATGGGACAAAAACTTTACCACTGCATATTGATGCCGCTCCATGATAGCATGCCATGTTTTATGAATTTTAGACGAGTTTTGGACTTACTAGAATTTAAAAACCAGGTATCTCAATGTTTGCGGCCGAGTGACGGTGGCACAGTGCTTGACATTCATTCCCATTTCTTGCATGGGACCTAAGCATGCACCCAAGGACTAAAGATTTGAGTTTTCAACCAATTTATATGCACCGGAGCATGTGCATGTAGTTAAAATTTGAATTATGCACATAAATGCATTGAAAACTCACTTAATGCATTAAAATGTCCAAACAAACTCCAAAAATCACAAAAGATAACACAACACTCCTGTTTTTCTATGTTGACATGAGAAAAAATTTGAAAGCAATTAGAGGCAATGGATACGGTTTCATCCCCAAAGTTGGGGCGTTCCCTACCGAAACCATCATACTTGTTGTGAGAAGCTCTGGTTTGTGAGAGGCATGTACCCAAACCTGCCCGAAATAGGACAGAAACTTTACCACGGCATGTTGATGCCGCTCGATGATAGCATGCCAAGTTTCATGAATTTCAGAAGAGTTTTGGATTTACTTGAATTTAAATACAGGGTATCTCTATGTTTGCGGCCGAGTGACGGTGGCACGGTGCTTGACATTCATTCCCATTTCCTGCATGGGACCTAAGCATGCACCTAAGGACCAAAGCTTTGGTTTTTCAAGTAATTTATATGCAGCGGAGCATGTGCATGTAGTTCAAATTTGATTTATGCACATAAATGCATTGAACACCCACTTAGTGCATAAAAATGTCCAAACGAACCTGGAAAAATTACAAAAAAATACACAAGACTCCTGTTGTTCTATGTTGACACGAGAAAAAATTTGAAAGCAATTAGAGGTAATGGATATAGATTTGCCCCCAAAGTTGGGGCGTTCCCTACCGAAACCATCATGCTTGTTGTGAGAAGCTCTGGTTTGTGAGAAGCATCTACCTAAACCTGCCCCAAATGGGACAAAAACTTTACAACGCCATGTTGATGCCGCTCCATGATAGCATACCAAGTTTCATGAATTTAGGATGAGTTTTGGATTTACTAGAATTTAAAACCAGGTATCTCAATGTTTTGCGGCCGAATGACGGTTGCACGGTGCTTGACATTCATTCTCATTTCTTGCATGGGACCTAAGCATGCACCCAAGGACCAAATATTTGATTTTTGAACCAATTTATAAGCATTGGAGCATGTGCATGTAGTTCAAATTTGAATTATGCACATAAATGCATTGAAAACTCACTCAATGCATACAAATGTCCAAACGAACCCCGAAAATTCACAAAAAATAACACAACACTCCTGTTGTTCTTTGTGGACAGGAGAAAAAATTTGAAAGCAATTAGAGGCAATGGCTATCGTTTCGCCCCCAAAGTTGGGACGTTCCCTATCGAAACCATCATGCTCGTTGTGAGAAGCTCTGGTTTGTGAGAAGCATATAACCAAACTTGCCCCAAATGGGACAAAAACTTTACAACCGCATATTGATGGCGCTCCATGATTGCATGCCAAGTTTCATGAATTTCAGATGAGTTTTGGATTTACTAAAATTTAAAAACCAGGTATGTCAATGTTTGCGGCCGAGTGATGGTGGCACGGTGCTTGATATTCATTCCCATTTCTTGCATGGGACCTAAGCATGCACCCAAGGACTAAAGATTTTATTTTTAGACCAATTTATATGTAGCGGAGCATGTGCATGTAGTTCAAATTTGAATTATGCACATAAATGCATTGAAAACTCACTAAATGCATAAAAATGTCCAAATGAACCCCGAAAAATCACAAAAATAACACAACACTCCTGTTGTTCTTTGTAGACACAAGAAAACTTTTGAAAGTAATTAGAGGCAATGGATATCGTTTCGCACCCAAAGTTGGGGCGTTCCCTACCGAAACCATCATGCTTGTTGTGAGAAGCTCTAGTTTGTGAGATGCATGTACCCAAACCTGCCCCAAATGGGACAAAAACTTTACCATGGCATGTTGTTGCCGCTCCATGATAGCATGCCAAGTTTCATGAATTTCACACGAGTTTTGGATTTACTAGAATTTAAAAACCGGGTATCTCAATGTTTGCAGCCGAGTGACGGTGGCACCGTGCTTGACATTCATTCCCATTTCTTGCATGGCTCCTAAGCATGCACCCAAGGACCAAAGATTTGATTTTTCAACCAATTTATATGCAGCGGAGCATGTGCATGTAGTTCAAATTTGAATCATGCACATAAATGCATTGAAAACTCACTTAATGCATAAAATATCCAAATGAACCCCGAAAAATTACAAAAAATTACACACCACTCCTATGTTGACACGAGAAAAATTTGAAAGCAATTAGAGGAAATGGAGATAGTTTTGCCCCCAAAGTTGAGGCGTTTCCTACCGAAACCAGCATGCTTGTTGTGAGAAGCTCTGGTTTGTTAGAAGGATATACCCAAACCTGCCCAAAATGGGACAAAAACATTACCACAGCATGTTGATGCGGCTCCATGATAGCATGCCAAGTTTCATGAATTTTAGACGAGTTTTGGATTTACTAGAATTTAAAAACTAGGTATCTCAATGTTTTGCAGCCGAATGACGGTGGCACAGTGCTTGACATTCATTCTCATTTCTTGCATGGGACCTAAGCATGCATCCAAGGACCAAATATTTTATTTTTCAACCAATTTATATGCACCGGAGCATGTGCATGTAGTTCAAATTTGAATTATGCACATAAATGCATTGAAAACTCAACTAATGCATAAAAATGTCCAAACGAACCCTGAAAAATCACAAAGAATAACACAACACTCCAGTTGTTCTATGTTGACATGAGAAAAATTTGAAATCAATAAGAGGCAATCGATATCATTTCGCCCCCAAAGTTGGGGCATTCCGTACCGAAACCATCATGCTTGTTCTGAGAAGCTCTTGTTTGTGAGAAGCATATACCCACACCTGCCCCAAATGGGACAAAAACTTTACCACGGCATGTTGATGCCTCTCCATGATAGCATGCGAAGTTTCATGAATTTTAGAATAGTTTTGGATTTACTAGAATTTAAAAACCAGGTATCTCAATGTTTGCGGCGGAGTGACGGTGGCACGGTGCTTGTCATTCATTCCCATTTCCTGCATGGGACCTAAGCATGCACCCAAGGACCAAAGATTTGATTTTTCAACCAATCTATATACACCGGAGCATGTGCATGTAGTTCAAATTTGAATTATGCACATAAATGCATTGAAAACTCACTTAATGCATAAAAATGTCCAACCGAACCCCGAAAAATAACAAAAGATAACACAACACTCCAGTTGTTCTATGTTGACATGAGAAAAATTTTCAAAGCAATAAGAGGCAATGGATATCGTTTCGCCCCCAAAGTTGGGGCGTTCCCTACCGAAACCATCATGCTTGTTGTGAGAAGGTCTGGTTTGTGAGAAGCTTATACCCAAACCTACCCCAAATGGGATAAAAACTTTACCATGGCATGTTGATGCCGCTCCATGATAGCATGCCAAGTTTCATGAATTTTAGATGAGTTTTTGATTTACTTGAATTTAAAAACCAGGTATCTCAATGTTTGCGGCCGAGCGACGGTGGCCGGTGCTTGACATTCATTCCCATTTCTCGCATGGGACCTAGCATGCCCCCAAGGACGAAAGATTTGATTTTTCAACCCATTTATGTGCAGCAGAGCATGTGCATGTAGTTCAAATTTGAATTATGCACATAAATGCATTGAAAACTCACTTAATGCGTAAAAATGTCCAAACAAACCCTGAAAGATCACAAAAAATAACACAACACTCCTGTTGTTCTATGTTGACATGAGAAAAAATTTGAAAGCAATTAGAGGCAATGGATACCGTTTCGCCCCCAAAGTTGGGGCGTTCCCTACCGAAACCATCATGCTTGTTGTGAGAAGCTCTGGTTTGTGAAAAGCATATACCCAAACCTGCGCAAAATGGGACAAAAACTTTACCATGGCATGTTGATGCCGCTCCATGATAGCATGCCAAGTTTCATGAATTTCAGACGAGTTTTGGATTTACAAGAGTTTGAAAACCAGATACCTCAATGTTTTGTGGCCGAATTACGGTGGCACGGTGCTTGACATTCATTCTCATTTCTTGCATGGGACCTAAGCATGCACCCAAGGATCAAAGATTTGATTTTTCAACCAATTTATATGCACCGGAGCATGTGCATGTTGTTCAAATTTGAATTATGCACATAAATGCATTGAAAACTCACCTAATGCATAAAAATGTCCAAACGAACCCCGAAAAATCACAAAAAAATAACATAACACTCCTGTTGTTCTGTGTTGACACGAGAAGTAATTTGAAAGCAATAAGAGGCAATGGATATTGTTTCGCCCCCAAAGTTGGGGCGTTCCTAACCGAAACCATCATGCTTGTTGTGAGAAGGTCTGGTTCGTGAGAAGCATATCCCCAAACCTACTCCAAATGGGATAAAGACTTTACCATGGCATGTTGATGCCGCTCCATGATAGCATGCCAAGTGACGGTGGCACGGTGCTTGACATTCATTCCCATTTCCTGCATGGGACCTAAGCATGCACCCAAGGACCAAATTTTTGATTTTTCAACCAATCTATATACACCAGAGCATGTGGATGTATTCAAATTTGAATTATGCACATAAATGCATTGAAAACTCACTTAATGTATAAAAATTTCCAACCGAACCCTGAAAAATAACAAAAAATAACACAACACTCCTGTTGTTCTATGTTGACATGAGAAAATTTTCAAAGCAATATGAGGCAATGGATATCGTTTCGCCCCCAAAGTTGGGGCGTTCCCTACCGAAGCCATCATGCTTGTTGTGAGAAGGTCTGGTTTGTGAGAAGCATATACCCAAACCTACACCAAATGGGACAAAAACTTTACCACGGCATGTTGATGCCACTCCATGATAGCATGCCAAGTTTCATGAATTTCAGACCAGTTTTGGATTTACTAGAATTTAAAAACCAGGTATAGCAATGTTTGCGGCCGAGTGACGGTGGCAAGGTGCTTGACATTCATTCCCATTCCTAGCATGGGACCTAAGCATGCACCCAAGGACTAAAGATTTGACTTTTCAACCAATTTATATGCAGCGAAGCATGTGCATGTAGTTCAAATTTGAATTATGCACATAAATGCATTGAAAAATCACTTAATGCATAAAAATGTCCAAACAAACCTCAAAAAATCACAAAAAATAACACAACACTCCTGTTGTTCTTTGTTGACATGTGAAAAAAATTAAAAGCAATTAGAGGCAATGGATATCGTTTCGCCCCCAAAGTTGGGGCGTTCCCTACCAAAACCATCATGCTTGTTGTGAAAAGCTCTAGTTTGTGAGAAGCATAAACCCAAACCCACCCCAAATGGGACAAAAACTTTACCACGGCATGTTGCTGCCGCTCCATGATAGCATGCCAAGTTTCATGAATTTCAGACGAGTTTTGGATTTACTAGAATTTATAAACCAGGTATCTCAATGTTTTGTGGCCGAATGACCGTGGCACGGTGCTTGACATTCATTCTCATTTCTTGCATGGGACCTAACCATGCACCCAAGGACCAAAGATTTGATTTTCAACCAATTTATATGCACCGGAGCATGTGCATGTTGTTCAAATTTGAATTATGCACTATGCATTGAAAACTCACCTATTGCATAAAAATGTCCAAACAAACCCCGAAAAATCACAAAAAATAACACAACACTCCTGTTGTTTTATGTTGACACGAGAAATAATTTGAAAGCAATTAGAGGCAATGGATATCGTTTCGTCCCCAAAGTTGGGGTGTTCCCCACCGAAACCATCATGCTTGTTGTGAGAAGCATGTACCCAAACCTGCCCCCAAATGGGACAAAAACTTTACCACGACATGTTGATGCCGCTCCATGATAGCATGCTAAGTTTCATGAATTTCAGACGAGTTTTGGATTTACTAGAATTTAAAAACCGGATATCCCAATGTTTGCGGCCGACTGACGGTGGCACCGTGCTTGACATTCATTCCCATTTCTTGCATGGGTCCTAAGCATGCACCCAAGGAACAAAGATTTCATTTTTCAACCAATTTATATGTAGCAGAGCATGTGCATGTAGTTCAAATTGGAATCATGCACATAAATGCAATGAAAACTCATTTAATGCATAAAATGTCCAAACGAACCCCGAAAAATTACAAAAAATTACACAACACTCCTGTTGTTCTATGTTGACACGAGAAAATTTTTGTAAGGTATTAGAGGTAATGGATATAGTTTTCCCCCAAAGTTGGGGCGTTTACTACCGAAACCACCATGCTTGTTGTGAGAACCTCTGGTTTGTGAGAAGCATATACCCAAAGCTTCCCAAAATGCGACAAAAGCTTTACCACGGCATGTTGATGCCGCTCCATGATAGCATGCCAAGTTTCATGAATTTTAGACGAGTTTTGGATTTACTAGAATTTAAAAACCAGGTATCTCAATGTTTTGCGGCCGAATGACGGTGGCACGGTGCTAGACATTCATTCTCATTTCTTGGATCGGACCTAAGCATGCACCCAAGGACCAAAGATTTCATTTTTCAACCAATTTATATGCACCGGAGCATGTGCATGTAGTTCAAATTTGAATTATGCACATAAATGCACTGAAAACTCACTTAATGCATAAAAATGTCCAAAGGAACCCCGAAAAATCACAAAATATAACACAACACTCGCGCTATTCTATGTTGACACGAGAAATTTTTTGAAAGCAATTAAAGGCAGTGTATATCGTTTCGTCCCCAATGTTGGGGCGTTCCCTACCGAAACCATCATTCTTGTTGTGAGAAGCTCTGGTTTGTGAGAATCATGTACCTAAACCTGCCCCAAATGGGACAAAAACTTTACCACGCCATGTTGGTGCCACTCCATGATAGCATGCCAAGTTTCATGAATTTCAGACGAGTTTTGGATTTACTAGAATTTAAAACCGGGCATCTCAATGTTTGCGGCCGAGTGACGGTGGCATGGTGTTTTACATTCATTCCCATTTCTTGCATGGGACCTAAGCATGCACCCAAGTTTGAAATCCAAAACTCGTCTGAAATGCAAGAAATGGGAATGAATTTCAAACACTAGAGCACCGTTGATTGCCGACAAAATGTTGAGATACTTTATTTTAAATTCTACTAAATCCAAAACACATCTGAAATTCATGAAACTTGGCATGCTATCATGGAATGGCACCCAACATGCTGTGGTATTTTCCGTGTCCATTTTGACAGAAGGCGCACTCGAATAATCACAGCAACAAAGGAATTTTGAAAAAATAGCTTCCACTTTAATATCTCAAACGTTTGTATAATTCAAACCGTGTGTGTTCTGTTAACCATTCACGTGATGCCACATGTCTTGGTTTTAAGGGCTGTAGGAGGTGCCGTGCGGTGAGCTGCTTGACCTTGAATGAACGGGAGGCATGCGAGCTTAGTCCGGTGTGTAGGTTGACCGAGAGGCGTGCAAGCTATCGTCGAATGCGCAGGCTCACCAGGAAGCGTGCGAGCCATACGCTGCGCACGCTCACTAGGAAGCGAGCCTTTGACTTCCATGGCTTCCCGCCTTCCTCTCCGTGCGCGCGCCCCCTCTCAGCGGCATGGTACGCCACTGTTGACAACGGTGTCCCAGAGTACGACAACGACAACGACGGCGTGGCACGCCGCCTCCGCCTCCACCAGAAATAGTTTTTTTCTTAGGTTTAATACTGTATCTCGATCATATGAATATTAATTCGCAGTATGACTGAATGAAAGATATGGTTTGAGTGAACTTGCGTTTTTCTCTCTTAATGTACATACTTATCAAACGATTTTCTTTTGAAAAAAACATCAATGATATAAAACACTCATCGCAAACGTTTTAGTTACAACACCCATATGCAAACCGGGAGCTTCCCCTGGAAGCCAAGGGAAAATGTGTCGAGCAGGATTTTTGCGGCTCTTGATCACAAACTTTTTAGATAGAATACCGTATGCAAAGTGAGAGTAGGATTTGTGCATCTCTTCAACGCAAACGGATCTTTTGGATGACCCATGTGCCACCACTTACAAACAATTTGGTAAGATTTGCATCAGTCATATTCGGTATGTTACCATTTGTCAAACTGGAAAGATTGACATTTGTTGATCTAGTAACATTGCCATTTGTCAACCTTGTAACATTGTGATTTGTCAAAATATGAAGCTAAAAATCACTAGCAGTATCTAATTTTTGCAACCAAAATTCTGTAATTAAGCATAGATTTCATTCATAGGTTAAGTAGTCGTTCTTAATTTATACAAATAGTTCAACTCGACAGCTGAACCGGCCAAACTTTTCCCCAATTGTTGCCAACCATGTACTAAAATAGCTAGTTCAACTATATATACTAGCTAATTTTAAGTACGTTGTACAGTTCCACCACATCTATAGTCAGATGAACTGAACAAAATAGCCCCTAAATACTACTACTACTGTGGAGGGGCTTTGTACTACTTCCGGCTGCCTCTCCTATGCCGAGTGCGCTCAGTAAGAGGCGGCGGAGGAGGAGCCTACCGACGAGCTGGGCAACTGCAATACGGTGCCAGCAGTTGTAGCAACTTTAGCGATCATCACCTTGAACGCCCTCTCCCGCTCTAGACGACCCCTCTCGAAGCGGTGGTTCTCCTCGTAGATCTCCTGATTGCTCACCTCTGGGGCGGCGTGTGCCGCGGCCACGGCGGCGGTAAGGCTCTTTGTGTGCTTGACGAGGCGCTCCTCCTCCTCCTCCCGTAGGAACTCAGTGTATCGCGCAAGGTCGCTGACACACGTGCAAGCATCCACCTCCACCTCACGCCTTCGGGCGGTGGTGGCGGAGCGGGTGATGACCCCAGCAGTCGAAGGTGGGCTGGCGGCCGATGATGGGGTGGCAGCCACGACCACCACCTCCCGCCTTCGGGCCGCGGTGGCAGAGCGGGTGATGGCCACGGTGGCCGGCAGTGGGGTGGCAGCCACGACGGCCAGCTCCCGCCTTTGGGCCGCGGCGGCGGAGCGTGCGATGGCTCTGGCTTTTGACAGTGGTGTGGCGGCAACAGCGGCCGGCAATAGCTGCCGAAGGGCACCGGCGGCAGAGCATGTGATGGGTGTTCCGCGCACACCCAACAGGGACGCCGCATGCACTATACTACGTCGGGGGCTACGCCGCCACCACGATGTAGCCCCCAGCTAGAGCTATCCTCTGATGACGGTGGAGTGGCTGAGTGACGACGACGGACTGGTGCCATTGGAGATTGTGGGAGAAGAAGATGAGATAAGCTACAGGGAGGGAGGGGAAAAATGCGATGCAGGACTTGTTAGCCATGAGTGTTTTTATAGCAGGCTGGTAAGCATTGGGATTTTGGGGGATTTCACCGATTCGGGTGAGAAGCTTGCGCAGGAACCTGCGAGGTTGCGTGGGAATGTGCTCATCGACGATTCATTGGCGCCACTGTTTGGCCAAAAGAACGCCCCCGCGCGCTGCGCAAGCTTGCGCTGTAAGCCGTCTGTGGCAGCGGGGTGACAAGACCTGCGAGAGGAGGATGAAAGTCCACGTACACATACGGTTAATAAAAATACGTTTGCAATTTAATTACCTATTATACCCCCGTCCTGGTTTATAATTATGATTTAACTAATAAAATACGAATGCATGTCGCCAAATATTATATAGTTGGATTCATATTTGAACATAGTTTCCAATTATATAATTTTTATAACATGCATTGACATTTTTTGGTTAAATTTGAGGGCAAAGTATGGCACAGAATATAAAGGGGACTATAGACTAGACGGAGGTGGTAGCACACGGCCGCTCTCTACACAGCGACGCAACTGTCAGTCGCCTTGTAGGCGACCTTTTCCTGCGTGTTCAACTGCTCTATCTGTGTGGTAGCTTGTGGTTCAGGCGGTCGCGGCGCGCTCTACTCGTGTCCCGCTGTGCTCGCTTTGCTCTCGCATCCCTCCAGGTGCTCTGCCCTCGTCCCTCCACGCACGCTGCCAGTGTTTGGGGCTGGCGCACGATCACGCACGTTCGTGTGCATGCGGTTGCGCCGGGCACGACGCGATGATGCAGTTACCCGTTGCTAAAACTGCCATGTGGATGCGCCAAGAATCCACGCCGCCCGGCCCCCTTTTATTCATGTGTCCATTTACCTTCATCTATTGTCTCACACGACACAATAAGCACACCCACGAGGACACATACAGAGAGGACATCCAACGGTTCCAATGGTGCTCCCAGCGACCGACGATGACAACGGTGGGCAGTTCACCACGCAACACGTCGTGAACACCCATGTGAGGGGGGAGGCCCTCTCGGTGGTGTCCACAAACGATCCGGTCTCGGTGGAGAGCTCCATCCAAACTATGGAGTAGTTCCTTGCTGAGGACAACTACCAAGTGGTCAGCTTCGACATCGAGTACACCATGGGTCGTGCCGGCCACGATCAGAAGGTTGTGGTCGCCTAGTTGTGCATGCGACATGACGTCCTCATCTACCACTACCACCTAGCCACAAGGCCTTCCGAGCATTTTTCCAGGTTTATCAACAGCTCTGACTACAGTTTCGCCACGGTGGACACCACCAACGATCTAAAAGCTCTCAAGGTTTCGGGCTTGAAATGCCCGAATCTTGTCAACATCCAGCGCCACTACAAGGTCTGGGGCAGCGATAAAAACAAACTGAACTCCCTGGTTTACCTCGCCTCGGCCATCATCAACCCCTAATACATGAAGATGAAGAATGAGAGCAATAATGACAAGAACACCTAGCACATCGTGTGGCATGAGAGACTGGATGAACAACATGTCAAGTACACGACCATGGACACGTAGACAAGCTACGAGATGTACAGGCAGATCATTGTCATGAGGAACTATCTTCTTCCTGCCCTAGATGATCGTTTCTCCTACTTTAGAATGCTTGCAATTGTTTATTGAGGTGTGTGCGAATGATCTGTATAGTCACTTTATTATTGCCTCTAGGGCATATTTCCTTCAGTGTCCCACTTGCACTAGAGTCAATAATCTAGATTACATAGTAATGAATCTAAAACCCATGGAGTCTTGGTGCTCATCATGTTTTGCCGGCAGAAGAGGTTTAGTCAACGGGTCTGCCACATTCAGATATGTATGTACTTTGCAAATTTCTATGTCTACATTCGTGAACTTTTCACGAATGGAGTTGAAGCATCTCTTGATGTGTTTGGTTCTCTTGTGAAACCTAGATTCCTTCGCAAAGGCAATTGCTCCAGTGTTGTGACAAAAGATTGTCATTAGACCCAATGTACTGGGTATTACACCCAGATCAAATATGAACTCCTTCATCTAGACTCCTTAATGCGATGCATCCGAAGCAGCTATGTACTCCGCTTCACATGTAGCTCCTGCCACGACGGTCTGCTTGGAACTGCACCAACTGACGGTTCCACCATTCAATATAAATATGTATTTGGTTTGTGACTTAGAGCCATCGCGATCTGTGTCAAAGCTAGCATCAACTTAACCCTTCATGACGAGCTCTTCGTCACCTCCATAAACGAGAAATATATCCTTGGTCCTTTTTAGGTACTTCAGGATATTCTTGACCACTGTCCAGTGATCCACTCCTAGATTACTTTGGTACCTCCCTACCAAACTTATGGCAAGGCACACATCAAGTCTGGTACGCAACATGGCATAGATAATAGAACCTATGGTTGAGGCATAGGGAATGACTTCCATTCTCTCTCTATCTACTGTCGTGGTCGGACTTTGAGTCTGACTCAATTTCACACCTTGCAACACAGGAAAGAACCCTTTCTTTGACTGGTCCATTTTGAACTTATTAAGAACTTTGTCAAGGTATGTGCTTTGTGAAAGTCCTATTAAGCATCTTGATCTATCCCTATAGATTTTCTTGCCCAATAAATAAGTAGATTCACCGAGGTCTTTCATTGAAAAATTCTTATTCAAGTATCCTTTTATGATATCCAGAAATTCTATATCATTTCCAATTAGTAATATGTCATCCACATATAACACCGGAAATGCTACAGAGCTACCACTCACTTTCTTGTAAATACAGGCTTCTCCGTAAGTCTGTATAAAACCATATTCTTTGACCACATCATCAAAGCATATATTCCAACTTCAAGATGCTTACACCGGTCCATAAATGGATCGCTGGAGTTTGCACACTTTGTTAGCACCTTTAGGATCAACAAAACCTTCTGGTTGCATCATATACAACTCTTCTTTAGAAACCCATGAGGAATGCAGTTTTGACTACCATTTGTCAGATTTCATAATCATAAAATGTGGCAATTGCTAACATGATTCGTACAGACTTAAGCATCGATATGGGTGAGAAAGTCTCATCGTAGTCGACCCCTTGAACTTGTCGAAAACCTTTTGCGACAAGTCGAGCATTATTGACAGTGATATTACCATGAGCATCCATCTTCTTCTTAAAGATCCATTTATTCTCAATGGCTTGCCGATCATCGGGCAAGTCCACCAAAGTCCATACTTTGTTCTCATACATGGATCCTATCTTAGATTTCATGGCCTCAAGCCATTTATTAGAATCTGGGCTCATCAAAGCTTCTTCATAGTTCGTTGGTTCGTCATTGTCTAATAACATGACTTCCAGGACAGGATTACCATACCACTTTGGTGCGGTAAGTGTTCTGGTCGACCTACTAAGTTCAGTAGTAACTTGATTGGAAGTTTCATGATCATCATCATTAGCTTCCTCTCTAGTTGGTGTAGGCAACATGCCAACGATTTTCTATGATGTGCTACTTTCCAATTCGAGAGAAAGTGCAATTACCTCATCAAGTTATACTTTCATCCGACTCACTTCTTTCGAGAGAAACTCCTTCTCTAGAAATGATCCATTCTTAGCAACAAAGATCTTGCCTTCGGATATGTGGTAAAAGGTGTACCCCATAGTTTCTCTAGGGTATCCTGTGAAGATGCACTTCTTCGATTTGGGTTCGAGCTTATCAGGCTGATGCCTTTTGACATAAGTGTCGCATCCCAAACTTTAAGAAACGACAGCTTAGGTTTCTTGCCAAACCATACTTCATATGGTGTCGTCTCAACGGATTTAGACGGTGCCCTATTTAATGTGAATGCGGCTGTCTCTAATGCATAACCCCAAAATGATAAAGGAAAATCGGTACGAGACATCATAGAATGCAACATCTCTAATATAGTACGGTTATGACGTTCGGACACACCATTACGCTATGGTGTTCCAGGTGGTGTGAGTTGTCAAACAATTCCACATTGTCTTAAATGAAGGCCAAACTCGTAACTCAAATATTTGCCTCCGTGATCAGATCGTGGAAACTATATTTTTCTTGTTATGATGATTCTCTACTTCACTCCGAAATTCTCTGAACTTTCCAAATGTTTCAGACTTGTGTTTTATCAAGTAGATATACCCATACCTACTTAAATCATATGTGAAGGTTAGAAACTAACGATACCTGTCGTGTGCCTCAACACTGATTGGACCGCATACATCGGTATGTACTATTTCCAATAAGTCATTAGCTTGCTCCATTGTTCCAGAGAACGGAGTTTTAGTCATCGTACCCATGAGGCATGGTTCGCAAGTATCAAATGATTCATAATCAAGTAATTTCAAAAGTCCATCCGTATGGAGTTTCTTCATGCGCTTTACACCAATATGACCTAGACGGCAGTGCCACAAGTATGTTGCACTATTATTATTATCAACTTTGCATATTTTGGCATCAATATTATGAATATGTGCATCACTACGATCAAGATTCAACAAGAATAGACCATTCATCAAAGGTGCATGACCATAAAAGATATTACACATATAAATAGAACAACCATTATTCTCTGACTTAAATGAATTACCGTCTCGCATTAAACAAGATCCAGATATAATGTTCTTGCTCAATGCTGGCACCAAATAACAATTATTGAGGTCTAAAACTAATACCGAAGGTAGATGTAGACGTAGCATGCCAACGGCGATCAAATCGACCCTGGAACCATTCCCGGTGCGCATTGTCACCTTGTCCTTAGTCAATCTTTGTTTATTCTGCAACTCCTATTTCGAGTTGCAAATATGAGCAACCGAACCGGTATGAAATACCCATGCGCTGCTACGAGCATTAGTAAGGTACACATGAATAACATGTATATCAAATATACCTTTTTGTTCACTGTGCCATCCTTCTTATCCGCCAAGTATTTGGGGCAGTTCCACTTCCAGTGACCATTTCCTTTGCAGTACAAGCACTCAGTTTCAGGATTGAGTCCATCTTTGGGCTTCTTCACGGGAGCAGTAACTTGCTTGCCATTCTTCTTTAAGTTCCCTTTCTTTCCCTTGCCCTTTTTCTTGAAACTAGTGGTCTTGTTAACCATCAACACTTGATGCTCCTTCTTGATTTTTACCTCTGTTGATTTAAGCATCGTGAAGAGCTCGGGAATCGTTTTCATCATGCATCCCTTGCATATTATAGTCCATCACGAAGCCTTTGTAGCTTGGTGGCAGTGACTGAAGAACTCTGTCAATAACACTCTCAACTAGAAGATCAATTCCTACCTAAGTCAAGTGGTTATGATACCCATACATTTTGAGTATGTGTTCATTGACAGAACCATTCTCCTGCATTTTACAGCTAAAGAACTTGTTGGAGACTCCATATCTCTCAACCCAGGCATTTGCTTGAAATATTAACTTTAGCTCTTGGAACATCTCATATGCTCCGTGGTGTTCAAAACGCTTTTGAAGTCCTGGTTCTAAGCCATAAAGCATGACACACCGAACTATCGAGTAGTTATCAGATCGAGCCTGGCAGGCGTTCATAACATCTGCAGTAGCTCCTGCAGCAGGTCTGTCACCTAGCGGTGCATCAAGGACATAATTCTTCTTTGCAGCAATGAGGATAATCCTCAAGTTACGGACCCAATCCGTGTAGTTGCTACCATCATCTTTCAACTTAGCTTTCTCTAGGAACGCATTAAAATTCAAGGGAACAGTAGCACGAGCCATTGATCTACAATATAGATATGCAAAAACTATTAAGACTAAGTTCATGATAAATTTTAGTTCAAATAATCAAATTACTAATGAACTCCCACTTAAATCAACATCCCTCAAGTTGTCTAAGTGATACGTGATCCAAGTCAACTAACCCATGTCCGATCATCACGTGAGATGGAGTAGTCTTCAATAGTGAACATCTCTATGTTGATCATATCTACTATATGACTCACGTTCGACCTTTCGGTCTCTAGTGTTCCGAGACCATGTATGTATAGGCTCGGCTCGTCAAGTTTAACCCAAGTATTCTGCATGTGCAAAACCGGCTTACACCCGTTGTATGTGAACGTAGAGTCTAGCACACCCGATCATCACGAGGTGCTTGGAAACGACAAACTTTAGCAATGGTGGATACTCAAGGAGAACACTTTTATATTCAAATTAAGTGAAGGGATCATCTTATAATGCTACCATCGTTCTTAGCAAAATAAGATGCATAAAGGATAAATATCACATGCAATCAAAATACGTGACATGATATGACCATCATCATCTTCTGCTTTTGATCTCCATTTCCAAAGCATTGGCATGAACTCCATCGTCACCAGCACGACACATCACTACAAAAAAAGACACATCAGTGACATTTTGGGCTAAACAAAAAAAAATTATGTCATGCTTATGACACTTCTATGACGATAATTGTGACAAAACTCGGTATCATCATAGATGTGGTGGGCTCCTACTTCTATGACAAAAAATCATGAAAGAAAATGGGCTTTTCATCCTGGGCGGGCCGGAAACGGAGCTGCACGACATTTTTTGGGCCGTCCATTACGGAAACAAATGTGGTAGAAGCGAGGGCGAGGAAAATATCACAGAGTTCCTGGTTACGGTGGGTGGTCGGGGCCAAGCGATGCACCGTGGTTTGCATTTTTCTCTCTTGTACGCGCGCATGTGTGAGGTGTTGGCTAACTGAACCCGAGCGATCGCACATTACTGAACCCGAGCTATCGATCCCTTGGCTGTTAACTGAATCCGAGCAATTTATTCGCTGCTGAATGAACCCGAGCAATTCCTTAGCTACTGCTGCTAATTGAATCCGAGCAATAGATCACTTGTGCTACTTATTAAAGACGGTCGAGCCCCCATGCGAGACGTAGCCAGCCGGTGTTGGGTTGCCTCTCGATGAACAATGACGGTTGACACCATGCGCGCAATACATAGAACAAGTCGAGACGTGGTGAGTCGAGCCGGTTGGTTGGCTGTGGATGAAAAGTTCCCGGTAGGGGTTGGATGAACAGGACCCCGTGGTAGTAGTCCGTTGCCGCTGGATGAACAGGAACCCGAGGAGGCGGCCGCACCCCAGCCGTTGGGGGTGGATGAATAGGACCCCGTGGAGGCTCTATGAACAGCAGCCGGCGGAGGATGGATGAACAGTAGCCGTGGATGAACAGTAGCCGTGGATGAACAGTAACCCGTGGAGGCAGGGGGAGGTCGACGGTGGATGAATAGTAGCCCGTGGAGGCTGGAGGAGGTCGACGGTGGATGAACAGTAGCCCGTGGAGGCTGGAGCGAGGCAGTAGAGAATGGATGAATAGGACCCTGTTTCGACCGTAGGCGCTCCAACACAAGTCCGTTTCCTCCAACACAAGACATGATTTGGAGCTGATGCATATAAGGCCAAACTCACGACCCCGAACACTCCCTAAGGTATTCGGTCTTTATAACATATTCCGGGCTGAACAATGCCCTTAATAATAAACCCTGAGTGTATAGGTACGTGCAATATTCTGACGTGGCGAAATGCCAATAACGCCAGCATCCTTCTCATTTGTATTGAGTATCCGGAGGATGTGAACAACAAGAGACAGTAAAAAAGGTTTACGCAGGGTCTTAATCTGAAAAGAAACCTTTGAGCGGGTCCCTGCTGCACGTCTGCGCCTGTGTCTCTGTTGTGCCGTGTCGTGGACGGGTGTAGCACGATTCTCATCTGTAAAAGAGAAGAACTTAGCTGAAAGTTGTCGTGCCAAAAAAATTTGGTTATTCTCGATAAACCATTAAAATTCAAGATAAGTTAAGTTGAGATGAACTAGCCCTAATTACATGCGGGAAGCCCCTGGTACCGTCTATGAGTGTTTAACCATCAAACTAATCTTAGGTATATCTAGTGATGCACCGGACTCGTCTAACCGTGTCCGTGGTCTTGACGACCTGTCGTTTATTCTGGTTGGTGAGGCCGTCTAGTGCTCGGCTGCTAAAGCCGCCACACGTTCTTCCGCGTGTAGAGAACGCTCAATATTTCCACTAACTATGATGGTGCCACATGGACCAGGCATCTTAAGCTTAAGAGAAGCGTAATGTGGTACCGCACTAAAACGAGTGAAAGCTGTTCTTCCGAGTAGTGCTTGATAGCCGCTTCAGAATGCATCAATGTCAAAGTCTAACTTTTCACTTAGGTAGTTGTCGGATGAACCGAATACAACCTCTAGTATTAGAGAGCCCGTGGAGTGGGCCTCTGGGCCTGGTATTACTCCCTTGAAGGTAGTATTATTGTGGCTGATTTTTGTCGGGTCTATCCCCATTTTGCGGACTGTGTCATGATATATCAGATTTAGACCACTGCCGCCGTCCATAAGGACTCGTGTGAGATGTTATCTGTTTATTATTGGTTCTAACACCAAGGCATCCAATCCTTCATGCCAGATGCTTGTCGGGTGATCCCTGCGATCAAAAGTGATCGGGCAGGCCAATCAGGGGTTGAACATAGGGGTGACGGGCTCTACGGCGCGTATGTCTCGGAGTGCATGTTCGCTTATCCTCTTCGTCATGTGGATCATGTTTACTGTTTTAACCAATGGTGGGAATTTTTTTGTCCTCCAGTGCTTTGCTGGCAAGGTTTGTCCTCGTCTTCGCTTGGTGTCTCCCTCCCCTTGTGTTCGGCATTTAGCTTACTGGCCTACTTGAAGACCCAGCATTCTCTGTGGGTGTGATTTGCAGGTTTATCGGGGGTGCTATGAATCTGACATAGTTTGTCTAGAATCTTGTTTAGGTTGGACGGTCCATCTCTGTTGCCTTTGAAAGGCTTTTTCCGCTGACTTGGTCGAGAGCCCCTGAATCCGGCGTTTACCGCCGTATTATCTGGGCTATCTTCTTTATTTCGACGCTGCTTTTACTTTGTCGTGGTTTTCCATTGCCATCCCTGACTTCGGATGTGCTTGGGTCTCTGGTGCTACTGCGGGCTAACCAGCTATCTTCGCCCACATAAAAACGGGTCATGAGGCTTGTTAGGGCTGCCATTGTTCTCGGTTTTTCTTGGCTGAGGTGACTGGCAAGCCATTCATCCCGGACGCTGTGCTTGAAAGCTGTTAAGGCTTCGGCGTCCGGGCAGTCGATGATTTGGTTCTTCTTAGTGAGAATCCTGTTCCAAAGCTTTCGGGCTGACTCTCCAGGCTATTGAATTATATGACTTAAATCGTCTGCATCTGGAGGTTGGACATAGGTTCCTTGAAAATTAGCCCGAAAGCATCCTCGACCTCCTCCCAACTTCCAATTGAGTTTTCGGGGAGGCTTTTCAGCCAGTGCCGAGCTGGTCCTTTAAGCTTGAGGAGAAAGTACTTCATGGCGTGGAGATCATCTCCGCGAGCCATATGGATATGGAGGATAAAGTCCTCAATCCAGACCCCAATTCGTGGTCCAGTACCTCATCGGTGAAACATAGGGGGTGTGCAGTACCCCTGTATTTGGATGTATCATGGCGTTCGGATGGTTGTAGTATCCGGTTTTGATTTTGTGCCGGATCGAGCTTCCTAGATCCATAGATGGATCTGGTCATAATGGATTTTTGGCGCAAGTCATCACGTAGATCGTGTGATGACTTATGTGCGGCCTTGTTAGTCGCTCTATCGCGGCCACAAGGTGGTTGATTCGGTCGGTTTGCCATTTTATTTTTCGGGTGTGTGGGCTCTACGGCCTCATCGTCGAATTCAGGTAATAGGTTGCACTTAGGATAGCACTTTGTGTGGTAACTTCCACCATACTTTTCTTCGTTGTCGAGCACTTTGTTCCACCTGCTGTTGAGCGTATTTTGTGCATCCTTTATCCTTTGCTTCTGCTTCTTCAGACTCCTCGCTGTGGCAATAAGCCTTCTGCGGAGGCTCCCTTGTTCCAAGTGCCTTTTCCGGGAGAATGTGTGCATCTTCGTCCGGACTATTTTCCTCCCAGAGGGGGGTTGATGAGGTTTATCCTTGGTGTTGCCGTTTTCGGACATCAGATCCGTACTATGTTCGCCGTTTGCTGTTTCATCGTGCTCTATCGTTGGGTCAATGTGGTCGTCGTTTCCTCTGGAGTTGACTAGAGTGTTATTTTCTCTTGCGTTGTTATCGTTGTTTTTGCCGAGGCGGGATTTTGAGCGACGCCTATGCCCACGCTTTGCTTCCTTCTCAAGGGAGCTATTCTTCGCTGCATCCTGCCATTCTTCATCATTTTTTTCTTTAGGTGTATCCACCATGTATATGTCATGTGGTGAAGTGGCTCTCCAGCGCCCTGTGGGCACTGGTTCCTGTTCCTCTCATGCATCGTCGTCCATGCCGTCGATGTCTTCGGAGTCGAAATCTAGCATGTCGGTTAAATCGTCGACAGAGGCTACTAAGTAGGTGGTGGGTGGGCAGCGAATTTCTTCGTCGTCCACATCCCATTCTAGCCGGATGTAGTTCGGCCAAGGATCACCTGGTAAGGAGAGAGGCCTTAATGAATTTAGCATGTCACTGAAAGGTGAGTGCTGAAAGATATCCGCGGAGGTGAAATCCATGATCGGCGCCCAATCGGATCCGATAGGCACGAACGCAGGCGGCTCAGAGTCCATGGCCAGAGAAGTGGTTCGGCAACATGGCTCTCGTGAGGGGTAAAGTTAGTATCCGGCTCCATCGCCACTGAGACTACGGCCACCATGGCGGGGTCTATCCCCCTTTCCTCGGATGGCGCAATTTGCTCCGGATTGAGGGCCAGAGTAGTTGCAGGTGTGATCTCCCGAACACTGTCCGACGGTAGAGTTACGCCATGCTTGACGTGATTGTGCGGTGCACCTGACATGGGCTCGAATCCGTCGAAGATCAAGTCTCCGCGGATGTCAGCAGTGTAGTTTAAGTTTCTGAACCTGACCTGATGGCCAGGGGTGTAGCTCTCAATCTGCTCCAGATGGCCAAGCGAGTTGGCCTGCAGTGTGAAGCCGCCGAATATGAAGATCTGTCCGGGGAGGAAAACCTCACCCCGAACCGCATCGTTACTGATGATCGAAGGAGCCATCAAGCCTTATGGTGACGGCACAGTGGAACTCTCAATGAAAGCAACAATGTCGGTGTCAAAACCGGCAGATCTCGGGTAGGGGGTCCCGAACTGTGCGTCTAAGGCGGATGGTAACAGGAGGAGGGGGACATGATGTTTACCCAGGTTCGGGCCCTCTCGATGGAGGTAATACCCTATTTCCTACTTGATTGATCTTGATGATATGAGTATTACAAGAGTTGATCTACCACGAGATCATAGAGGCTAAACCCTAGAAGCTAGCCTATGGTATGATTGTTGTTGTCCTACGGACTAAATCCTCCGGTTTATATAGACATCGGAGGGGCCAGGGTTACACAGAGTCGGTTACAAGGAAAGAGATCTACATATCCGTATTGCCAAGCTTGCCTTCCATGCCAAGGAGAGTCCCATCCGGACACGGGACGAAGTCTTCAATCTTGTATCTTCATAGTCCAATAGTCCGGCTGTCCGGAGACCCCCTAATTGAGGACTCCCTCAGTTATGATTAGTGCTAATTGCCAAAGTTAGAGGTTAATCTCCTGCTAACTAAATAGTGTGCCACTGACACTGGGACCCACTACCTAGTTAATCCATGGTTTATGCCTAAACCTTCTTAATTAAAGCCACAACCACTGACATGCGGGCCCCACTGGTCAGGTTTGACCAGGACCGCCCCTGTTAACTCACTGACGTCATAGTGACGTCATCCTGACACGGTAATTCTTTTTCTGGAATTTAAATAAATCTTAAATGGTTTATTTATTTCAGAAAATGTTATAAACTTCTAAAAATCATATAAAATCAACCGTAACTCCAAATGAAATAAGTTATATATGAAAAATGATCAGAAAAATCCAATATATCCATCTGTAGAGGTTTCATGCATGTTAGAGCAACCTAACCTTTCTGTCTAGATGAAACATGATAATGCACTTATATGAGTTCATAGTTTAGGCTTGTATTTGAATCTTTGATTCAAATAAGCTCAAACCACCCTGGTTTTAGTTGCATTAGCTCAAAAGACATCATATTGACATGTCATGATCATGCATCATATTGTGCATTGCATTGATTGTGTTTTCCTTCTCTGTTTCCGGTATTTGTCCCCTCTCGATAGACGTGCTTCCGATGATGAGTTCGATGACACCGATGAAGAACTATACTATCTTCAGAAGTGTCAGGCAAGCAAAACCCCCTTGTTGATACCGATACAATCCCACTCTCTCGCTCCTGCTCTCTTTTACTGTATTAGGACAACAACGATTCAACTGTTACATGCTACGGTAGTTGAACCCCTTTCCTCTGCATGACCTATCATTGCAACAGTAAATAGATGAAACCCACTAGCATGAGTAGGAGTTGTTTGAGCCCTAATGTGCCTACTCATTCATGCTTGTTGGTCATGACTGCTATTGCTTAGAGTTGTGTCAGGTCTGATTCATCAGGGATGAATTGGAAAGTTGTGAACATGTCCTACTTTGTGTAAGCTAAGTGTGTTGAACACGATTTGGCAAAGGTATCGATGAGAGGCCATGTAGGAGTACATGGTGGGTTGTTTCATTGGAACCATCCTTAAGCACCAAGATCTGTATGTGTGATTTAAGAATAAGTTAGTACCATGCATTGGGCCCGAAACCAATGGACCCTCTCGGATTCATAACCACCCTAGTCCTCTATCTAGGAGTTGCAACTAGTTTCTGGTGTTTATAGGATATGTGTTGGCGGCCGTGCATAGCGCCGACCCTAGGGGTGGGCTATGTTGCAGTAGATACACCATGGCACGGTGTACCGAGTCTCCCGGTTAGTGTCTCGGGAACCCTGTACACATTGTTCGAGGCCGTATGTGGAAACCTCGGCTGGACTCCCTGTGGATGGAACCTGGATAGGCGATAAACCTAGACTAGAGACTTGAGTGTTTAGGTAGGCCGTGGCCGACACCCTCGTTGGGCTTCCGCTTGAAGGTCGCCGAGTACATGTCATGTAAATGGCAGTAAGTGGTGAGAGCATGTGTGAAGAAGTACACCTCTCCAGGGTTAACATCATCTATTCGAATAGCCGCGTCCGCGGTAAAGGACTACTTGGTTGCCTATATAGTTCATAGACAAGCGAAAGTGGATACTCTAAAACTCGCAAGATAAGCATGAGTGGTATGAATGGCCTTCTCGTAAGGAGACGGGAGCGGATCCATAGTGGTGTATTGATATGGTGAATATGTGGACTCGTGTGCGCCACCTCGAAGAGTTACTTGCAGTCATAATTTAGGATATCCACTGTGTCAAAGCTGGCTTGCTGTAGTCAAACTCCACCACCCCCTTTGTTGATACTGATGCATATGTAGCTAGTTCTGATGTAAGTCTTGCTGGGTACATTTGTACTCACGTTTGCCTATTTTATGTTATGTAGAGAGACGTTAATCTCGCTAGCAGTTCCGTGTGGACTTCGACGTTTAGCTTGATACCTCAACTACGATCTCGTGCCCTCGGCAGGATCTGGTAGATAGTCAGGCTTCTCAGCCTTTTTCATTTGTAGATGTCTGTACTCAGACATGTTAAGCTTCCGCATGTGCTTTGACTTGTATGCTCTGAATGTTGGGTCATGAGACCCATGTTTGTAATATCTCGCTCTACGGAGCCTAATGAATAAATACTTTGAGTTGTAGAGTCATGTTGTGATGCCATGTTGTATTTGCACTTATCGAGCATATTATGTGTATGATTGAAATGCTTGGTATGTGTGGGATCCAACAATCTAGTTGTTTATCCTTGGTAGCCTATCTTATGGGGAAATGTAGTCGGCTGTTTGCACTGAGACTTGGCAGTCCCCTACAGCCCGGTTTACTGGAGTCCTGCTAGCCCAGCACTACTGCTTCGGAACACTTAGAATGGCAGGCATGTGATTCACTTCGTTCATGTGTCTGTCCCTTCGGGGAAATGTCACCCGGAGACATCCTAGTCCTGTTAGCCTGCTACAGCCCGGGTTCCCGGAGTCCTATTAGCCCAGTTGCTACAGCCAGGATGTAACGCCCTCGATGCAGCTATTTCTCCCACGTGTTGAAGCACAACTTAGAGGCATAACCGCATTGAAAGCAATGTCGCAAGTGAGGTAATCTTCACAAAAACCCATGTAAATAAGTAAAGGGAAAGGTACATAGTTGGCTTACACTCGCCATGTCACACAAATACATAAATAAGTCATTACATTCATCCAATACACTCAAGGTCCGACTACGGAACCAAAATAAAGATCAACCCCCAAATGTGATAAAGTCCCCGATCGCCCCAACTGGGCACCACTACTGATCATCTAGGAAAGACACGTAGTAACG
Organism: Triticum dicoccoides; assembly: GCF_002162155.2. NCBI lineage: Eukaryota > Viridiplantae > Streptophyta > Magnoliopsida > Poales > Poaceae > Triticum > Triticum dicoccoides. Next base: position 216,192,047 of record NC_041380.1, read on the forward strand.
ACGAGAGTCTTCATCAAACTCCAACTTGAGCTCAATCGCATCACCTGTAGCGGTATCATCGGTCCCTGCATCTGGTTTTGGAAGTAAATTGTGAGTCACGGGGAATCAGCAATCTCACACCCTCGCGATCAAGACTATTTAAGCTTTTAGGTAAGGTAAAGTTATGATGTTCAGCTGCAGCAAGCGACTAGCATATATGGTGGCTAACAGACGCAAATGAGAGCGAGAAGAGAAGGCAAAAGCACGGTCGAACAACTATGATCAAGAACTAATTCTAGAACAACCTATGTCAAGCATTACTCCAACACCGTGTTCACTTCCCGGACTCCACCGAGAAGAGACCATCATGGTTACACACGCGGTTGGTGCATTTTAATTAAATTAAGTTCAAGTCTTCTACAACCGGACATTAACAAATTCTCATCTGCCCATAACCATGGGCACATCTTTTGGAAGTTCAAATCCCTGCAGGGGAGTCCCAACTTAGCCCATCACAAGCTCTCACGGTCAACGAAGGATATTCCTTCTCCTAAGACAATCCGATCAGACTCGGCATCCTCGTTACAAGACATCCTCGACAATGGTAAAACAAGTCCAGCAAGACCACCTGCTGTGCCGACAAATCCCGATAGGAGCTGCACATATCTCGTTCTCAGGGCACACCAGATAAGCTAAGCGTACAGGAGCGAACGTAACCCAAGTTGCCAAGGGATGGCCCCGCACGGTGCTCTGGGTTGGACCAACACTTAGAGAAGCACTGGCCTGGGGGGTTTAAAATAAAGATGACCCTTGAGTCCGCGAAACCCAAGGGAAAAAGAGGCTAGGTGGCAAATGGTAAAACCAAGGTTGGGCCTTGTTGGAGGAGTTTTATTCAAGGCGAATTATCAAGGGGTTCCCATTATAACCCAACCGTGTAAGGAACGCAAAATCCGGGAACATAACACCGATATGATGGAAACTAGGGTGGCAAGAGTGGAACAAAACACAAGGCATAAGGCCGAGCCTTCCACCCTTTACCAAGTGTATAGGTGCATTAAGATAAACAAGATAATATAATGATATCCCAATAATAAACATGTTCCAACAAGGAACGATCTCTAATCTTCACCTGCAACTAGCAACGCTATAAAAGGGGCTGAGCAAAGCGGTAACATAGCCAAACAACGGTTTGCTAGGACAAGGTGGGTTAGAGGTTTGACATGGCAATATGGGAGGCATGATAAGCAAGTGGTAGGCATCATGGCATAGGCATAGCAAAAGAGCGAGCATCTAGCAAGCAAAGATAGAAGTGATTTCGAAGGTATGGTCATCTTGCCTACAAAGTTCTCAGAGTTGCCTTGATCCTCGTAAGCATACTCAACGGGCTCCTCGATCACGTACTCGTCTCCTATCTCTAACCAAACAAGAACAACAAGCAAAAAGGAACACAATCAACCACATGCAATGCTCAAGCAACATGATGCAAACATGGTATGATATGCGGGATGCGATATGTGATGCATATGCATCATTTTCAAAGGAATGATTGGAACTGGCCTCAACATGGAAATCCAAGAGTGCCATTGGAACGATGAGGTGATTTCAGTCGAAATCGATATAAAGATCACCAGAATCGGAAAAACAAATATGGCACCGGTCTGCGATAAACAACAAGTAGCCTTCTAAATGCATCAAGAGCAACATGCTACTGCACCCAAACATACCAACAAAATACATGGCAGGGATCCACTCATGATGCTTGACAAAACATGAACACTGAGCTACGGCTAATTCACTCAATAGCAGGTTCAAACAGGCATGGCAAAAGTGCAAAAGATTATAGGTTTCAGACTTAGTGAAATTAACAGCAACTCAGGAATTTATCATCAGGAAGCAATGTTTAGAGCACGATAACTACATGCTACAGGAACATATCATGGCAAGGCAAGGAATGGAATGAAGCTACTCAAAGCATACAACAAAAGTCCCTTAGTGACTATGAGCCAAAAGGGATCAGAAAATACAATTGCAAGCATGTAAACATAGCAAAAACATAAACAGATTCAGACTTTGTGAAAAACTGTAGCATGCAAAACAGTTAACAAGTAGGCATGTTTACGAGCTCGATGCACTCACTACGAGGCATTGCATGACAAACTAAGCATACACCCAGCAAATAGACATGGTATAGAAGCTAGGCATGGCAAGAACAACAACATAGCATGCACGGATCAATAGCAACAAGCTCGGCAAAATCGCTAAACATGTTAACAATCTGCCAGGAACATCTTATAGCAAAAGTAGAGCTCCATTGACTCAATCTAGAGTGCTACATAATTGCAAACAAAGACATAGATGGATAGAGCACCACAATATTAAGATAACATCCTTACTGATCATGCTCAAAAGAGGCACGGATCACTAGAAAACAACATGAACATATGGCATAAAAATAATGACAGGGCAAGGACTTAGTGAAATTATAAGTCCTTGAAATCAGCATCATTGAGTAAGCTACTTTGCATGCTTCTGCTTGTCACCACAAAGATCACAAAAATACATGGCATACACCCCTGTAAAGATGGCATGGCATGATTCCAAACACATGTAGAGCTCAGGATCATAGCATGCACACATTAATCATGGCAAAATTGACAAAAGGGCATTTGCTGAAAGAGATCTGAAACTATCCTCACATAGCCCTCTTCCAACAGCATTTTGGGCATCAAGATGAGCTCAAATGAAAATGATGCAGTCAGATGAAATGATGTACTCGTCGAGACGAACATTTTGACATGCTACACGCACGAATCGGAGCTACGATGAGGAAGTTATGGCATGCCAAAGTATGCAAAAAAATTAGGGTTAGGGACAAAAAAGTCAACCCCAAGATTTCGGATCTGAGATCCAGATCTCACGCGCCTTGAGGATGTTCAGAGTTCCTGTTCGCCGGAACAGTCGTGGGACGTCGCCGGACTTGGAGATGACGCCGGATCCGGGAGGAGGACGGGGCGGCCTCGGGCGTCAGCGGCGTCGCCGGCGAGGGGCGCCACGGTGGTGGCCGGCGGTGGCGCGGCGAGGCACTTCGGCCGGTGAGCAGATCCGGCCAGCGCGGGTGGCGGCGCGGCGGAGGGAGAGGTGGCGCAGCGAGGAGCGGGGTCAGGCGGCGGCTCCCCAGGCGGAGAAGACGAGGCGTAGGGCGGCGGCGCGGGGAACGGGCTCGGTGGCCCGAATTGGGCTTCCCGGGCCGGCGGTGGCGGCGGGTCTGCAGCACCACGTGGCACGAACTGAGTGGCTTGGCGGTGTATCCGGCGCGCCCGGACACGTCCGGCGCGCTGAGGGACGAATGAACTAGGGTTTGGAAGGGGAAGATCCGGGATTTCAGGGAGGAGATCCATTTATAGAGATAGAGGGAGCTAGGAAGCTCGAAATGAGGTGCGGTTTGCGGCCACGCGATCGTGATCGAACGCTCTAGGTGATGGAGGGGTTTTTGGTGGGTTTTGAGCTAGTTTGGAAGGGTGTTGGGCTGCAACACACACGAGGCCTTCTCGGTCCCTCGGTTAACCGTTGGAGTATCAAACGAAGTCCAAATGGCATGGAACTTGACAGGCGGTCTACCGATAGTAAACCAAGGCCGCATGACAAGTCTCGGTCCAATCCTAAAACGTTTAACCCCCACAAACGGAAAGAGGTAGAAAGGGACACCGGAGGACATAGGAGCGCCGGAATGCAAAACGGAGAACGGGGAAAATGCTCGGATGCATGAGACGAACACGTATGAAAATGCAATGCACATGATGACATGATATGAGATGCATGACAAAGACAAAACACACGGAGACACAAACCCGACAATGATGAAATATCATAACTTAGTGCCAAAAACGGCAAGAGTTGGAGAATAAATAAGGTAAATTACATCCGGGGTGTTACACAGGATTCATACGCTGTTGACCGACATTCTCGATGTTGATTCATGTATGCCTGTTCCCGTAAGTTGGTGCCACTTTGGGTTCGCGACTAGTCATTTAAGCCCGGGTTCTCTGTCATATGGATGCTAGCGATAATATCATATACGTGGGCCAAAAGGGGTAAACGGTCCCGGGCCATGGTAAGGCGACACCTGTGGGGATACCGTGCGTGAGGCCGCAAAGTGATATGAGGTGTTACAGGCTAGATTGGTGTGACTTACAATCGGGTCCTGACAATGCTCCGGAAGGCATCCCCTCTTTCGTCTTCGTTCATCGGTAACTTTACTTGGAGCTATATTTTTATTCGCCACATGATATGTGTTTTTCTTGGAGCGTCTTGTATGATTTGAGTCTTTGGTTTTTAGTTTACCACAGTCATCCTTACTGTACACACCTTTTGAGAGAGACACACATGAATTGGAATTTATTAGAATACTCTATGTGCTTCACTTATATCTTTTGAGCTATATAGTTTTTGCTCTAGTGCTTCGCTTATATCTTTTAGAGCACGGCGGTGGTTCTATTTTATAGAAATAATTGATCTCTCATGCTTCACTTATATTATTTTGAGAGTCCTTTACAACAACATATCAATAATAAAAACTTTCATATAAGTGCATTGAATGCTAAGAGAAGTTTGATACTTGATGATTGTTTTGAGATATGGAGATGGTGATATTAGAGTCATGCTAGTTGAGTAGTTGTGAATTTGAGAAATACTTATGTTGAAGTTTGTGATTTCCGTAGCATGCACGTATGGTTAACCGTTATGTGATGAAGTCAGAGCATGATTTATTTATTGATTGCCTTCGTTATGAGTGGCGGTGAGGGACGAGCGATGGTCTTTTCCTACCAATCTATCCCCCTAGGAGAATGCGCGTATTACTTTGTTTCGATAACTAATAGATTTTTGCAATAAGTATGTGAGTTCTTTATGACTAATGTTGAGTCCATGGATTACCCTCACCCTTCCACCATTTGCTAGCCTCTCTAGTACAGTGCAAATTTCCCCTGTACCATAAACCCACCATATACCTTCCTCAAAACAGCCACCATACCAACCTATTATGGCATTTCCATAGCCATTCCGAGATATATTGCCATGCAAATTTCCACCGTTCCGTTTGTTATGACACGCTTCATCATTGTCATATTACTTTGCCTGATCATGTAGTTCACATCTTATTTGTGGCAAAGCCATCGTTCATAATTATTTCATACATGTCACTCTAGATTCATTGCATATCCCAGTACATCGCCGGAGGCATTCACATAGGTCATCTTTGTTCCAAGTATTGAGTTGTAATTCTTGAGTTATAAGTAAAAAGAAGTGTGATGATTATCATTATTAGAACATTTTCCCAGTGAGGAAAGGATGATGGAGACTATGATTCCCCCACAAGTCAGGATGAGACTCCAGACGAAAAATAAAATAAAATAAAGAGAGATAAAAGAGGCCAAAAGAAAAAAAGGAAAGAAGGCCCAAATAAAAAAATAAAAAGAGAGAAAAATAGAGAAGGGACAATGTTACTATCCATTTTCCACACTTGTGCTTCAAAGTAGCACCATGATCTTCATGATAGAGAGTCTCCTATGTTGTCACTTTCATAAACTAGTTGGAATTTTACATTATAGAACTTGGCTTGTATATTCCAATGATGGGCTTCCTCAAATTGCCCTAGGTCTTCGTGAGCAAGCAAGTTGGATGCACACCCACTTAGTTTCTTTTGTTGACCTTTCATACACTTATAGCTCTAGTGCATCCGTTGCATGGCAATCCCTACTCACTCACATTGATATCTATTGATGGGCATCTCCATAGCCCGTTGATATGCCTATTTGATGTGAGACTCTCCTTTTTGTCTTCTCCACAACCACCATTCTATTCCACCATAGTGCTATATCCATGGCTCACGCTCATAAATTGCGTGAAGATTTAAAATTTTTGAGAACATCAGAAGTATGAAAAAATTGCTTGGCTTGTCATCGGGGTTGTGCATCATTTAATATTTTGTGTGATGAAGATAGAGCATAGTCAGACTTTATGATTTTGTAGGGACAACTTTATTTGACCATGTTATTTTGAGAAGACATGATTTCTTAGTTAGTATGCTTGAAATATTATGATTTCTATGTCAATATTAAACTTTTATCTTGAATCTTTCGGATCTGAACATTCATGCCCCAATAAAGAAAAATTACATTGAGAAATATGTTAGGAAACATTCCACATCAAAATTTTTGTTTTTATCATTTACCTACTCGAGGACGAGCAGGAATTAAACTTGGGGATGCTTTATACGTCTCCAACATATCTATAATTTTTGATTGCTCGATGCTATTATATTATCTATTTTGGATGTTATTGGGCTTATTTTTACACTTTTATACTATTTTTGGGACTAACCTATGAACCGGAGGCCCAACCCAAATTGTTTTTTTTGCCTATTTTAGAGTTTCGCTGGAAAGGAATATCAAACAGACTCCAAACGGAATGAAACCTTCAGGAGCGTTATTTTTGGAACAAACATGATCCAGGAGACTTGGAGTGGACGTCAAGCAATCAATGAGGTGGCCACGAGGCTGGGGGCACGCCAACCCCCTAGGCGCGCCCTCCACCCTCGTGGGTCCTTCATTGCTCCACCAACGTAGTTCTTCCTCCTATATATATCCACATACCCCCCAAACATCCAGGGGCACCACGAAACCCTATTTTCACCGCGGTAACCTTCTGTACCCAAGAGATCCCATTTTGGGGCCTTCTCCGGAGCTCTGCTGGAGGGGGCATTGATCATGGAGGGCCTCTACATCAACTACATGGCCCCTCCAATGATGTGTGAGTAGTTTACTTCAGACCTCCGGGTCCATAGCTAGTAGCTAGATGGCTTCTTCTCTCTCTTTGGATCTCAATACAAAGTTCTCCTCGATTCTCTTGGAGATCTATTCGATGTAACTCTTCTTTTTGCGGTGTGTTCGTCGAGATCCAATGAATTGTGAGTTTATGATCCAGATTATCTATGAACAATATTTGAATCTCCTCTGAATTCTTTTACATATGGTTGGTGTATCTTTGCAAGTCTCTTCGAATTATCAGTTTGGTTTGGCCTACTAGATTGATCTTTCTTGCAATGGGAGAAGTGCTTACCTTTGGGTTCAATCTTGCGGTGCTCGATCCTAGTGACGAAAAGGGAAACGACATGTATTGTATTGTTGCCATCGAGGATAAAAAGATGGGGTTTATATCATATTGCATGAGTTTATCCCTCTACATCATGTCATCTTGCTTAAGGCGTTACTATGTTCTTATTAACTTAATACTCTAGATGCATGCTGGATAGCGGTCGATGTGTGGAGTAATAGTAGTATATGCAGGCATTAGTCGGTCTACTTATCGTGGACGTGATGCCTATATACATGATCATGCCTAGATATTCTCATAATTATTCTCTTTTCTATCAATTGCTTGACAATAGTTTGTTCACCCACCGTAATACTTATGCTATCTTGAGAGAAGCCACTAGTGAAACCTATGGCCCCTGGGTCTATTTTCCATCATACAAGTTAATAATATATTTTATTTTGCAATCTTTACTTTCAATCTATATCATAAAAATACCAAAAATACTTATATTATTATTATCATCTCTATCAGATCTCACTCTTGCAAGTGGCCGTGACGGGATTGACAACCCCCTTATCGTGTTGGTTGTGAGGTTCTTATTTGTTTGTGTAGTTACGAGGTGACTCACGCGTGGTCTCCTACTGGATTGATACCTTGGTTCTCAAAAACTGAGGGAAATACTTACGCTGCTTTACTGCGCCACCCTTTCCTCTTCAAGGGAAAACCAACGCAGTGCTCAAGAGGTAGCAGAGATGCAGATGCAGATGATGGTGTTGCCGCCTGATGAAGATGGTGTGGGCGGTGGTCAGCGGAGTCATAGTCGTAGCTCCCCCGCCTGCTGCCGTCGTCATTGGCGTCATAGCACCCTAAGCGACCTCCCTGAGCGCCCGGAGATCTTGACGGAGAGCAGTCCATTCTCCATTAATTTCAACTGGAGAACGTGCCCCTCCGAGAAGCCATGGGCACGGGCAAATGTCTTCCACCCATGGCGGAGGTACATTACATGAGGGGCAGGGAAGTCGACATCAACCCTCATACCTCCGTTCCCACACACCATGATGTGCAGTCGTAGTGCGAGTGGTTGCTCGAGCTCCATCTCCCGCACAAAGTGACTTGGGAGGCGAACATGACCACACAAGGGCTTGTATACCCTGATGATGAACTCCCTAGGATGGCCCCTGACGTGGCCTTCCATTGGAGGAGGAGCCGCTAGAGGAGGCATAGCCAAGGTGCCACCCCGCCCTCCTCCTCCTCGAGCATCGCGGCGACCTCGGCCTCACCCCCTTCCTCCTTCCCTTACAGCTAGTTCCGCCACCGCAGGATCCAGGGGAGGAGGGACGCGATGTCGAATAGAAGCCCGCATCGCTGTCACCGAGACACCGTCACGCCCTCGCCCTCTCTCCATGGCTATGAGGGATGGGTTGTGGAGAAGAAGAAGTGTGTGTAGAGAAGCGCTACCCCTGTCCCATTTTATAGAGGGCGGGGCGGGGGATTGGCTCCTCATACAGGAAATGGCCTCCCCGCTCCTCTAATACAGCCTCTCTACACCCTCTATGGCCCTGAAAGTCGAGGCCGACCGTCTGCTCCAACCATCAGCGCTCAGTTTTCAGCCATGGTACTCCCCCGTGCCCTCCGCATCCACCACCTACCACACCCAACGCATCCAGAACATGTGGCAGGTCAGTGCGAGACGGGAGGCAAGTGGAATGGCAGTTTCCACCCAGTGATCATGGGGTGAGGAGAATCCGCAGGCCATGATCGAAGTTGTTCCACAATGGTGCGCACGACGCGCAGAAAAACCGGAAACTGGCCTGGGATCAAAGCTAATGAAGAAGCAAAGAAGACCTCAAGATACCACCCTCTTCAGCAACCCTCGCTTGTGCAATTATTAGGCCCTATGTAATGCCCAAAATGTGGCTATATATCCCACGTGTCGAGGCACAACATAGAGGCATAACCTCATTTTCGTATGGTCGCAAGAAGGGTCATCTTCACACAATCCCGTGTAGAAGAACAAGGAAATAAATAGTTGGCTTACAATCGCCACATCACACAATGATCAAATTGTTCATACAACATACAGAGTACATAGAAAGTCCAACATCGGACTAGTCCAAATGAAAAGAAGACAACCCCAAGTGCTAAATCCCGATCTCGTCCCTACTGGGCACCACTACTGATCATCCGGAACGGAAACATTGGAATGGCCAAGGTCTTCGTCGAACTCCCACTTGAGCTTAGTGGCATCACCTGCATTGGTATCATCGGCACCTGCAACTATTTTGGTAGTATCTGTGAGTCACGAGGAATCAACAATCTCAAAACCTGCGAGATCAAGACTATTTAAGCTTATAGGTAGGATGTGGGTATAAAGTGGAGTTGCAGCAATCACTAAGCAAATATGCTGGCAAACATACGAGTACAAGAGTAAGACGAGAAGCTACGCAATGGACGATCAAACATAACCCAATCGTTTTCACTTCCCAAACCTCGTCGAAAAGAGACCATCACGGTTACACACGCGGTTGGTGTATTTTAATTAAGTCAAGTGTCAAGTTCTCTACAACCAGATATTAACAAATTCCCATCTGCCACATAACTGCGGGCACGACTCTTGAAAATTTATACCCTGCAGGGTTGTCCCAACTTAGCCCATCATAAGCTCTCACGGTCAACGAAGGATATTCCTTCTCCCGGAACGACCCGATCAGTCTCGGAATCCTGTTTACAAGACATTTTGACAATGGTAAAACAAGACCAGCAAAGCCGCCCGATGTGCCGACAATCCCGATAGGAGTCGCACATATCTCGTTCTCAGAGCACACCGGATAGGTCAAGCTACGAGTAAAACCAGACCTCAAGTTGCCCCGAGGTGGCCCCGTAGGTTGCCCGGTTCGGACCAACACTTAGAGAACCATTGGACCGGGGGGGTTAAAATAAAGATAACCCTCGGGTTCGCCGACCCAAGGGAAGGGTAATAGGTTGTTAGGCAAATGTAAAGCCAAGGTTGGGCCTTGCTGGAAGAGTTTTATTCAACACGAACTGTCAAGGGGTTCCCACAACACCCAACCGCGTAAGGAACGCAAAATCAAGGAACATAACACCGGTATGACGGAAACTAGGGCGACAAGAGTGGAACAAAACAAGTTCTAATAATCAACTAAGGATATTTTTCTCTTGGAACAACCCGATCAGACTCGGAATCCCGGTTACAAGACATTTCGACAATGGTAAAACAAGACTAGCAAGACTGCCCGATGTGCCACAAATCCAGATAGGAGTTGCACGTATCTCGTTCTCAGGGCAGACTAGATGAGACATCCTATGAGTAAAACTAGACCTCGAGTTTCCCCGTGGTGGCCCCGCAGTCTGATCGGTTCATACCAACACTCAGAGGAGCACTGGCCCGGGGGGGTGATTAAGAAAACCTCGGGTTAATTACTCCCTAGGCAAATTTTAGTTGTTATTAGGCAAATGGTAAAACCAAGGTTGGTCCTAGCTGGTAGAGTTTTATTCAAAGCGAACTGTCAAGGGGGTGCCATAACCCCAACCGTGTAAGGAACGCAAAATCAAGGAACATAACACCGGTATGACAAAAACTAAGGCGACAAGAGTGGAACAAAACACCGAGCAAAAGGCCAAGCCTTCCACCCTTTTCCACGTGTATAGATGCATTAATTAAATGAGAGATATTGTGATATCCCAACATATACATGTTCCAACATGGAACAACCTACAAGGCACCTGCAAGTAGCAACACTACAAGAGGGGCTGAGCAAAAGTGATAACATAGCCAAACAACAGTTTGCTAGGAAGGTGGGTTACAGGATTGACATGGCAATATGGGAGGCATGATAAACAAGTGGTAGGTAGCGCCACATAGCGATATAACGAACAACTAGCAAGCAAAGATAGAAGTGATATCGGGGTAATGATCATCTTGCCTGCAAAGTACTCAGGGTTGTCGAAAGCTTGCTCCTCGTAAACATACTTGATAGGATCCTCATTCATGAACTCGTCTCCCGGCTCTACCCAAAGCAAGAAGACAAGCAACGGAACAACAATCAATCATGGTGCAATGCACAAGCAACATGATGCACGACATGGCATGGGATGCAAGATATGATGTGCAATGCATATGGGTACTCCAGAAGGGAAAAGATGATCATGGCATCAACTTGCCACTGGATAGGTTAGGAAATTTCTGTCAAAATCGACATAAAGATCACCGAAATGGATGCATGTTTTGCAAATGATGAGAAAAACAAGAACCAAGCAAAACCGCTTTTAACAGCATCATAGCACTTAAGATGCATCATGAAAATATGCCACAGCACTCCAACATAAAAACAAAACACACAGAAGTTAAGTGCAGGTGAAACTCTACAAATCATGAGCATCGAGCTCCTGCTAGAACTCACTAGAACAAGTCTAAAATAGTATGGCAAAAATGCAAATGACAATAGTTTAACAGACTTGGTGAAAATACTGAACATGGCATAAATAGCATCAGGTAGCAATGTTTAGAGCTACTGCTAGTCACCACATGACACATAAAAATACAAGGATTGCACCACTATAAAGATGGCATGAGGATGCTCCTAAAACATGTAGTCATTGTGCTCAAAAGGTGAACACACAAAATGCTATGAAAAAGAAAAATCAGCAAGTTATGATGAATTCCAGTAGACAATATTATTTAGCACTTCTGCAACAAAGATTAGGGCATAAATATGGACACTAACATGCATGCAAATGTCACTAGCATATAGAGCATCACGAGATGACCATTTCGATATATCATATGCACAAAACGGAGCTACGAGTACGAAGTTAGGTAGGTCAAAGTGGCACACATAAGATAGCAGATCCGGGGACTTGGTTCGCGGGGAAGGGCGCCGGTGACGGGATCCAGCGAGGGCAGTGGCGCTCGGTGGCGGTGACGGTGTGGCGCGGGAGTTGGCGCTCGGTGCCGGCAGAGCGGTGAGGCAAAGATGCGGTGAGGCAGCGGCGCGGCAGCAGGATGGCAAGCTCCGGCGATGCCCGAGGCGGCGGTGGGCGGCGAGATCCGGCGATGCCCGAGGCGGCGGCGATATCCAGTGCGGACGCGGCTCGCGCGGGGGGCGGGCGAGCTGCGGGAGGCGGCGGGGCACGCGGGGCATGGGCGGTGGAGGATGGGCCGAGAGTGCCCACCCCGGGCCACGCGGGCCGGCGGTGGAGGGAGGCGGCACTGCTGATGTTCCGCGTCGTGACTCGTCCGGCCGTTGGGGGACGTGTCCGGCGCGGGGAAGGATGGTGGATCTAGGGTTTTCCCCAAAATTTCATGGGGAAGAGGCATATTTGTAGGTAGACGGAGCTAGGAGAGTCCAAATGAGGTGTGGTTTTCGCCCACACGATCGTTATCCAATGACAGAGAGCATGGAGGGGGTTTAGATGGGCTAGTTGGACTGTTGTGGAGGGGTGTTGGGCTGCAAAGAGAGAGGGGTTTCGGCGGTTCATGGTTAATCGTTGGGGCATCAAACGACCTCCAAATGGAACGAAATTTGACAGGCGCCTTACCAGTGATGTAGAGAATGTTTTTCTCCCGCTCACGAAACAAGGTCCGAGAGGTGCAACGGGTGCATGTGTGAGTGTCAGATTCCAAAATGAACAACGGGAAAAATGACTGGATGCATGAGACGAACATGAATGCAAATGAGATGCACATGATTGACATGAGATGAAATGCATGACATGAAAAAAATGCAAAAGAAGGACAAAACCCAACCACGGAGGATAGAACATATAACATAGCCAGAAATGGCAAGAGTTGGAGTTATAATTATGGAATGTTAAATCGGGGACGTTACAACTCTCAACCACTACAAGAGGATCTCGACCCGAGAATGTAACGCCCCAGATACAACATTCCATATTTGTAACTCCAACTCTTGCTTTTTCCAGAGATGCGATATGTTATTCCCTTCGTGGTTTGGGTTTTGTATTTCGTTTTGCATTTTTGTTCATGTCATGCATTTCATATCATGGCATCATGTGCATCGCTTTTGCATTCATGTTCGTCTCATGCATCCGTGCATTTTCCCCGTTGTCTGTTTCGCAATCTGACACTCCTACTTGCACCGGCACACCCCTCTTGTCTCTTTTCGTGAGCTGGTGTCGAACATTCTCGGACTGGACCGAGATTTGCCAAGTGGCCTTGGTACACCACCGGTAGACCACCTATCAAATTTTGTTCCATTTGGAGTCCTTTTGACACTCCAATGGTTAACCGGGTAACCACAAAAGCCTCTTTTTTGTTGCAGCCCAACACCCCTCCAAAATGGCCCAATAAACCACTCCCATGTCCTCCGTCATTGGATCACGATCATGTGGGCGAAAACTGCACCTCATTTGGGCATTCCTAGTTCCCTCTACCTAAATGAACACCTCCCCCTCCGAAATTTTGGGTCCAAACCATAGCATCTTCCTCCTCTGCGCGCCGGACATGTCCATCCCGTCACCGGACATGTCCAGCCGCCGCCTCGAGCCAATAGCGTCGCGCTACATCACCCCACCGCCGTCTCCATCGCGCCTCCATCGTGTCGGCCCTCCCGGCCCAGATCAGGGCCCAGCCTAGCCCATCGAGGCCCGGACGAGACCGCGCACCGCCGTCCACCCGATGTCGTGACTCCCGTGCCCGAGCTCCTCCGGCCGCCTCGCCTTTGTTGCTTCTCGCTCCGGCAGCCGCGCCGGCGAGCGCTGCCACATCCGGCGAGTCGCCGGACCTCTAGGTCGCCTTGCTCCTCCCTACTCCCTCTCCTTCCTCTGCCCCCTATGCTCATCTCCCTCTCTCTCCCGTGATGCAGAAGGCCGTCATGGATGGCCACCCCAGGCTCCAAGACTATCCAGCTCCGCCCCGAACTCCGTCCACCGCCACCCTTTCCCAGAGCCGGCCGCCCGTGACCGGATCTACCTATTCTCGGCCTCTCCGACGCCTACCGGAGTCCCATGCCGCCCCACCGTCGCCGTTGACCTCCACAGGAGCCGTCCAGTAGGAGTAATGGAGCTGGCCCGATCTAGTCTGATGTGTGCATGTTCATCATGCCGTAACTTCTTGGCCGTAGCTTCATTTCATGTGCATGACATATCAAAATGTTTATTGGGAGATGCTCTTCATTTCATTCCATTGTGACATACTTGTTTGAGTCCATCTTGATGCCCAAATCATTGATGCAGGAGTGCTACAAATTGTTAGCTGCTATTACTTATCAGAGTATGAGGATTTGTCATTTTTGTCACATTTGTTCTGTGCATCATATGGGCATGAGCTCTACATGTGTTTTGATCTATGCCATGCCATCTTTACATTGGTGCTTGTCATGTATTTGTGTGATCAATGTGGTGACTAGCACAAGCATGCAAAGTAGCCTTCGTGATATTGGTGATTTCAGGGACTTAGGATTTTACTGTCTTTTTCCTGTTGTTATTTTTATGCCATGTAAACTTGATGCTATAGTGAGATCCATGCTTGTTTTGAGTTACTTCATTAAAGATGTTCTGAACATATGGTTATGCTCTATCCATCCATGCCCCGGTTTGCAATTATGGAGTGCCGTAGCATGTCTTAATCTTGCTCTACTTTTGCTATAAAATGTTCCTGGCAGATTGTTTATGTGACGCCCGGGTAATTAAGCTACAGTGATCCTCTGCTAATGGTGCCACGTCACCTCGTTTATAGTTGCTAATCTCGAGTTAGTTCGAAACTGATTCAAATTCAAATTCAAAAATAGGCAAACAATAAAAGTTTTCAAATAATAAAACTAAAATGTTCGAAGGTTGACCAATAAATCCTAAGTAATTATGGTGGTGAAACCACATTTTTATAATATGATTAGATGCACTAAATAAACTAAAACAACGATAAAACAATTATCTAAAATGATTTTAAAATAATAAGCACATGCAAAACACTTTATTTAAGGTGCCAGAATATTTGGGGCTGTGACCTATTTAATAACACCAAATTAGTTGTCGCTTTTAAATTTTATAAAACTAAAATAAAAGAAAACTGAAAAGAAATAGAATAAAAAAAGAAGAAAAGGAAACAGAAAAAAAAGGGAAAGA